>NC_083896.1:48170384-48470384 GCF_032452875.1 Bos javanicus | reverse complement strand
GCTTGGGGGTCTCCATTTGGCAGATAGAAATGGCCTGGAATTACACACTGGTGATGCTCGTACAAAGCAGCTGAAAACCACTGAGCTGTCCTCTTTAAATGGTGAATTTTATTTCCATACAAAAATTGCTAAAATGAACCCCAAATGCCACCACACACCTAGGAGAATGGCCCAGCTGGAGTGACAGTGTCAGATACGGGCAGGGTGTGGAGCAGCGGGAGCTCACTGTCGTGGCTGCTGCAGAAGACAGTTCGACAGCTTCTCACAAAACTAAACACAGTCTTACCGTGTGTTCCAGCCATCGTGTTCCTGGGCATTAAGTCAAAGTCGAAAACTTAATCCACACGAAAACCTGAACACAGATTTTACTTATAATTGCCAAAAATTGGAAGCTGTGAGGTGCCCTTCAGTAGGTGGGTGGATGAACCGTGGTCCATCCAGATGATGAAATATTATTCAGCACTAGGGAGAAGTGAGCTGTCACACCACGGGAAGACATGGAGGAGCCTTAAATGCTGTGACAGTGTGAAAGAAGCCAGGCTGCAAAGGCTGCCCACTGTGTGTGCGTGTGTGTGCGTGTGTGTGCGTGTGTGTGCGTGTGTGCGTGCATGTGCGTGCGTGCATGTGTGTGTGCGTGCATGTGTGAGTGTGTGTACGCGTGTGCGTGAGTGTGTGTACGCGTGTGCGTGCGTGCATGTGTGCGCCTGTGCGTGTGCGTGCGCGTGTGTGCGCATGTGTGTGTACGTGTGTGTGTGTGTGTGGGTGCTCAGTCTTGCCTGACTCTCTGGCCTCATGGACTGCAGCCTGCTAGGCTTCTGTGGGTCGCCATTTCCTACTCCAGGGGATCTTTCCAACCCAGAGCTCAAACCTGAGTCTTGCGTCTCCTGCATGGCCGGGCTGATTCTTTACCGCTGTGCCACCAGGGAAGCCCGCAGTGTACAGCTCCAACTGCATACAATTCTGGAAAAAGCAGAACTGTGGAGACAGTGAAGACATCACTGGCTGCCAGGGGTGGGAGTGTGGAGAGGGGTGAGTAGAGAGAGCATGGAGGGCTTTTCAGGGCAGGAAATCCTCTCCGTGATGCTGCAGTGGTGGATACATTAAACATCTGTCCGAACTCACGGAAGATACAAGACCAAGGGTGAGCCTTGGTTTAAGCTGTGGACTCTGGGTGATGACGGCGTGCCCTCTAGGTTCATCAGTAGCCAGGGGGCCGCTCTGGTGGGGACGTCGACAGTGGGGGAGCTGTACCTCCCGGGGGGGCGGGTAGGAGGTACACGGGAAGTCTCTGTCCCTTCTTGGTAAGTTTGTTGTGAACCTGAAACTGCTAAAAAAAAAAAAAAAGACAAATGAGAAAAAAAAAACAACAACGGCACGCCTTGAGGAAGAATAATCTGTTTTGCAGTGAGATGCCATTCTCTCTGTGGGGAGGGGGAGGGGCCTCCCCCCCAGACTTCTGCTGTTTTCTCGCATCCTTGGTGCCTGCGACACCGTTCCTGATAACACGGTTATGGGCAGCCCTCGCCCGAGGTCTGCTCCTCTTGGATGGGGTCACTGGCTGTCTCTTCCAGCCACAGGGCGTTGGAGTCCTGCCCGGCAAGGCGTGACGTCCTGCCGGGGTCGCCAGTGAGCCGACCCACTTTGGAGGCATCCTTGGAGGTCTGGCACTGGGGACCCTCGCTGGCAGTCACGCTGTGTGCCCCTCCCACCCAAGGCTGTGCTGCCTGCAGGCTGTTGCCCAGAAGCCATGCAGAGGAGCCGGGTCACCTGTTGCTGCTCGGGGCCTCCTCCTTCCATGGAGCACCTCTTAACAGGGCAGGACCTCCAGGGGGAAAGGATGGCGTGAACTGCCGTGCCCCTGGCTGGGGGCGTCCGCAGGCCGGCTGCTGCCTGTCCTTCCACTCCAGTCCATTCAGTCCGGGCACCAGGCTTCCACCCGCACATGCGGGCCACTTTGACTCAGGGACAGCAGTTTGTTGCTGAGGCTCTTGTATGTGGATAAGAGCTCGTTTTCGTCAACTATTTACATTTATTTGAGTCTGACTTCTGTGCTGGCCTTTCTGCTTTGGCCAGAAACAGAAATTGCAGTTTACAAAGCGACTCTGCAGAGATTGTCTGATGAACTCAGACGATTGTCTGAACTCAGGAAAACAAGAACTACAGCTTCGTGTGACAGGTGACGGGGGGAAGGTTCAGAGCGGTTGAGGGGCTTTCTCAAGGTCACACAGCAAGTGGCGGTACCGAGGCCGGTCCCCGAGCGTGACGCACAGGGAGCGTGGGCCCCGTGTCGGCTGTGCGGTCCCCGAACGTGACGCACAGGGAGCGTGGGCCCCGTGTCGCTGTGCCGTCCCCGAACGTGACGCACAGGGAGCGTGGGCCCCGTGTCGCTGTGCCATCCCCGAGCGTGACGCACAGGGAGCGTGGGCCCCGTGTCGCTGTGCCGTCCCCAAGCGTGACGCACAGGGAGCGTGGGCCCCGTGTCGCTGTGCCGTCCCCGAGCGTGACCCACAGGGAGCGTGGGCCCCGTGTCGCTGTGCCGTCCCCGATCGTGATGCACAGGGAGCGTGGGCCCCGTGTCGCTGTGGTGGGGTGGGCAGGTGGCTGAGGCAGAGCAGTAGGGTGGAATTCGGGGAAGTGGTACGTAATCGCCAGTGCTGGTGTGATGTCACAGACAGCTGTGCCCGGCAGGATGAGCCTGCCCCGGGGCCTTTGGGTGTGGACCCGAGAGCACAGCTGCACACTCCAGGGCTGCCTCTCCCCAAGCGGAATTTCACGCGAGCTCTTTGCCGGCAGAAGTGCCATCACCTCGGGCGGTGCACCCTGAGGGGCTAGGATGCTGCCTCCAGACAGCTGAGGTTCATATCAAAGGAGTGATTTCAATGAGCCCAAACTCTTGCATCTTCCCATGCAGGGAAAACCGCTAAATCCATTAACTTGAGCTAATCTTCTGATGTTCCAACTACCTGATTTTGTTGCAACAACTCCTGTATGACCTGGCTCTCCCTTACCTTTTCAGAGCAGTCCCTCAGTGATCTAAGAGGCTGTTTTTCCGGACTTAAGTTCTCAGAAAGTCCACCAAATAAAGCATAATTTTCAACTTTGAGCTTGTGCGTTTTCAGGGGACAGCTGGCTTTCCTTGTTGGCAAGCAGTCTGCCCCTAAAAAGTTCCTACTTTTTCCCCAGCAAAGGTTTCCCATGAAGCAAAGACAACCTTCAGTTATTTGTGATTTTAGAATCAATATTCAGTTTATTCAAGGTACATACCCTAAGACTTAGCTTTCCTAAAGCTCATGAATTTGATTTACAGCTGTTACTCTATTTATGAATCGAGGTGATTTTATAATCCCTTAAGAAGAATGAGACTTTGGCACTTCCCCGTGGTTCAGTGTTAAGATTCGCCTTCAGTGCAGAGGGCACAGCTTTGATCCCTGGTTGGGAGCTCAGATTCCACGTGCTGTGGGGTGCAGCCAAAAAAAAAAAAAAGAGTGGGCCTTTGATAACAGTGGGATCTCACTTACAAACTCAAATGCCCATGGATTTTAACAAAAATTCTGTTTCAGGGATGAAAGTCATTCTTTCATTACTTTGATTAGTAAAGTGTAACCTAATTATACTGAAAATTGGGAAACTCACATTCTCTGAAACATTCTAGACATTCTTGAACTTTCTTTTAAATTATACTTTGGGTGCAAAGTCTTATGACTAAACCTGCCATTCTGTTGCCGATTTTGACTGGGATGATGAGTATAAACAGGTCCAGTTTCACTTTTCACTTTCATGCATTGGAGAAGGAAATGGCAACCCACTCCAGTGTTCTTGCCTGGAGAATCCCAGGGATAAGGGAGCCTGGTGGACTGCCGTCTATGGGGTCGCACAGAGTCCTACAGGACTGAAGTGACTTAGCAGCAGCAGTAGCAGGGTGTAAAAGTGAAACCTTGTTTCACTTTAAGATGATTTAAGACGTTACCAGAAAACCCAGATGAATTTAAAATGTTAAGAAAAACCCAAACAAATCTTGGCCAACCCAGCGTGATACTGGTTAGGTGCTTTTGGTATCTTTTTTCTCGTCACACATATGTTTAAGACTTCTTGGGGTTACAGGGCACTGACCCCCAGACCAGCCCGGCAGTGTGGCCCTTTCGTCTCAGGCCCAGGGTTGACCATCACCAGGGCGTCTGGCTGGGACCAGGCCCTTGTAGCTTTGTCTAGTCTTGCCCGACTCTGAGGCCTGGACCCTGCAGCCCAGCAGCCCAGGGCCTACTTAAGTGCGGAAGGTGGGGAATTGTGAACACTTTGAATCCTCCGTCCTAGCTCCTAAGGAAGTTTGTGTCTACTCCCTCAGTTGCTTGCTGCTATTTTGTATTTTTTTTTTGCGGGGGCTCTCTTAAGTCTCTGATTGAAGCCAATGGCACCGCACACCTGGAAAATCCCATGGACAGAGGAGCCTGGTGGGCTGCAGTCCATGGGGTCGCTAAGAGTCGGACATGACTGAGCGACTTCACTTTCACTTTTCACTTTCCTGCATTGGAGAAGGAAATGGCAACCCACTCCAGTGTTCTTGCCTGGAGAGTCTCAGGGACAGGGGAGCCTGGTGGGCTGCCATCTATGGGGTCGCACAGAGTCTGACACGACTGAAGCGACTTAGCAGAAGCAGAAGCCTCTGATTACTTCCAACCTGGCTCTGAAGACACTTGATCACCATTTCTTCAGGTCCTTCACACCTGTGTGTAACTTACAGCTTTACCAGGCCTGGGTTCTGCATTCTTCTGCGTCTCTCTGGCCGGGCCTCTCCTTGGCATCAGCCCCCTCCCACCCTCATCTGCTCTTTGGATCCAGCAGTTAGGTTGTGTTTACTGGCTTGATTCTGGTTTTCCTTTTTGAATAAGATTTGAATTTAAAAAATAGAGGTAATTAAAAGACAACCAGGGAGTGAGCAGCTTTGGGGCCTGAGATCCCAACAGCAGAGGTGGTTTGTGGGTAGCTGAAGGTGGAGGGTTGGGGCTGCAGGGTCCCCAAGTGGACTCCCAGCCCTGACCGCCCGGCGCCGTGCTGGAGTCAGGGCCCACGCCGACTCCCACGGTGCCTGCTTCTTAGGGCGCTTGAGGCACCTGCGGACAGGCCTCAGATGCAGCCTCGGGGGCCACCTGGGGAAGCTTTGCCTGTGAATTGTCTGGCCACCCACCCTTCCCATTCCTCCACCCTGGAGTTGCTGGGGATCTGTTTCCTGTTTTAAGGCTTTGGGGTTCTCTCTGTGTGGTGATGTCCCTGTAACACAGAAACGGTGCTGCCCTTTGATCTGGTCACTCCAGGGACAGTGCTGTCATAGGCTGGGCTGTGTCACCCAGATTCACGCATTAGTGTCCTAACCCCCGTGTCCAGAAAGTGTTCAGTTGCCAACTCATGTCCGACTCTTTTTGACCCCATGGACTATAGTCCGTCAGGCTCCTCTGTCCATGGGATTCTCCAGGCAAGAATACTGGAGTGGGTTGCCATTCTCTTCTCCAGGGGATCTTCCTGACCCAGGGATTGAACCCAGGTCTCCCTCTTTGTAGGGGGATTCTTTGCCATCTGAGCCACCAGGGAAGCACCCCCATCTCCAAATCCAGAATGTGACTGTATTTGGAGCTGGGCTTTTAAAGAGGTGGGTAATTCAGGTAAAACAGGATCACTTGGGTGGGCCCTCATCCAGTGTGACTCCTGTCCTCATAAGCAGGGGGATTTGGAGACAGACGTGCCCACGGGGAGAAGCCAGGTAAGCGTGGAGACGGCCCTCCACGGGCCGAGGGGAGGGACCTCGGCCCCTTCCCTGGCAGGTCCCACGTGGAGCCTGACACAGCGATCTTGGGCGTACAGCCCCGAAGCGGAGAGACAGGAAATGTCCGTTGTTACCCCATCTGCGGTGCTTTGTCTCGGCAGCCCCAGCAAACTCCTGCAGGTGCCGAGGGGTCCAGAAGGGGACGGGGACCTCCAGGCAGAGAGCTCACTGAACAGGACATCCAGGGGGATGCTGGCGCCCAGCTGGACCGGGACTCTGGGCCTGATGGCCAGGCGCTGCCCTTTGACCTTGGAGAAATGGCAGGTATTCCCTGGCTCAGTTCTCCCATATGATGGTGATCCTGGTCCCTCTGCGGTGTGGGGTCAGGAGGAGTCTCACTGCAGGTCTGGCTCTGGGGGATGGACTCGCTCTGTGGACGGTAGGTAAACCCAGGGAATGGGCATCTCTTTCTGGCAAAAAATAAATAATAATAATAAAGTCGTTGGACTTGGGATTGCTGCAGGGCTGTGTGAAGCAGCGTTGGGATCTGTGCACTGGAATGCTGGGGGGAATCCGCTCCCTCCCGTGAGATTCACCGTCATGTCCGATCCCAGCGGCTTGTGTGACTTGGACGTTAAGCGTGTCTGGCTTTGCACAGCCTCTGCTCTCGTGTTCTCTCTCAGCATCACCTAATGAGGCCGCCTCAAGAAGGATTTTATTCTTCCCTTTCTCTCTTCCTAATACTTTCCAAACAACCAGGCTCCGTTCTCTAGGCTTTTTAAGGTAGTAAGGAGAGTGAGGGCTTCCCACTAGCATTAAAGAACTCGCCTGCCAATGCAGGAGACGTAAGAGACTCGGGTTCGATCCTTGGGTCAGAAAGATGCCCTGCAGGAGGAAGTGGCAACTCACTCCAGTATTCTTGCTGGAGAATCCCGTGGACAGAGGAGCCTGGCGGGCTGCAGTCCATGGGGTTGCAAAGAGTCAGACACGACTGAAGTGACTTAGCACGCATGCAAAGAAGAGTGAACTACACGGCTTTTGTTTGAAGTGGATGTTTGCCTTTGGCGGAGCCTGTTCCCCCGCTGGAGGTGTGATATTTTGGAGGAGGTGCCCTACTTTTTCCTCGGGTGCCCCGCACATGACTTAATTAGGCAGGCTTGATTGCCTTCTCTGGGTCTCACTTCTTCTGTCACCTTTATGAGCCGATAGCCTCCTGATGGCTCGATAAAAACTCCCAAGAAAAAGAAAGCCTTAATGAGTATAGATTTCCTTGCAATTTGCATTTGTAAGTGAACATTCTAGGTAATGACTGAAGACGGAAAGTGTAAAAGTGGATTGATTAAGTAATTTTCCTGATCAAGGCGAGGCTCTTCCATTTCAGCTGGTGCAGCCAGTCCCATTAACCCTTGCCTTGAGTTTCCCTTTATTTATGACATCTTCGCGAAGGTTCGGGTTCCAGGGGCCAGCTTGGGAGGTCACAGCATTGTGTTGTTCCATTCAGGGGCACTGGGTTCCAGCCAGTGGCTGGAGTGAGAGTTCCTGTAGGTGGTTCTCGGTACTTTTGCCTTAAGCATCTTTGCTCTACTTTCTTCCTACAAGTAATGGGCCGTAGGGCAAATGTGCTGTAAAAGATAAAAGAGGGACGTTAGAAAGGACATAGTGAAACAGGAGAAATGAGTAATAGGAAAGGCTTTATTGTGACATACAAAACATTTGAAGAAGAGCTGACTCATTGGAAAAGGCCCTGATGCTGGGAAAGACTGAGGGCAGGAGGAGAAGGGGACGCCAGAGGATGAGATGGGTGGATGGCATCACCGACTCGATGGACGTGAGTCTGAGCAAACTCCAGGAGATGGTGGAAGACAGGAAGGCCTGGTGTGCTGCAGTCCGTGGGGTCACAAAGAGTGGGACACGACTGAGCGACTGAACAGCAGCCACAGGTGTGTGTAGGTTCACGGCAGTGCTGCACGAATGGTGGATTTTATCACTTGGGTTTTACCTGAACTCCTGTCTTCCAGGTCGTTGTAGCTACAGTTTCTTGGCTTGTTGATCTGTCTCCTCATTTGGCACCGCACTGTTCCTTTTCTCTAAATGGCTTCCTTTGTTAGGAGACGTGTGTCTGCGTGCACGCTCAGTCACTAGGCTGTGTCCAACTCTTTGCGACCCCATGGGGTCTCTGAAGAGATGGTTCAGGTGAAGTGGGGTCACGTGGGTGGTCATATGTAATAGGACTGGTGTCCCTATAAGAAGAGGAGGTCGGGACACAGACACACACAGAGGGACAACCCCGTGAGGGGAGGAGACGGCCGTCTGCACGCCCAGGAGAGAGGCCCCAGGAGGACCAGCCCCGCCCACACCTGGGTCTGGGATTCCAGCCTCCAGGACCAGGAGGAAATGGTCTGTTGTTTGAGGCGCCCAGGCTGTGGGCGGCTGTGTTACGGCCGGAGCAGTCTCACACGAGAATGGAGCCAACTGGGATGAAATACACAGCTTCACTTCACCTGCAATTAAATCGCGATTACTCAGTGAGTACCAGCGGTGCTGAGCATGTGGCATACATTTTAAAAAAATTCTTGCCTTCTCCAGTACCATCAGGGCTGGCCCCCCACCTTACAGTTGAAGATGGTATGGCTGGTTGTCTCTGGCCACCTGGCCGAGGCTGGGGAGGTCAGCTCTGTCCAGCTTGAAGGCCGGAGCTGTCTCCCTGTCCTTGGGTGTCTCCTGTCCCGTGTTCTGTCAAGTACTGCAGGCATGTCTGGCTGTCTGGACATCCACGTTGGAGAGGGGAGATACCTTGAGGGGCTGTCTCACCCCTGCCGCCGGGGAGGGTGGTGGCCGCGCTTGGTCTAAAACCATCGACCACCTGCGAGTTCCACTATCCCAGCGTCGGACAGCGGCCACGCATCATCCGTTCCCCGGAGAGGTGGCTCAGACTTCCCTTGTCCCCGCTGACATCCTGGCTCCTGGGGCTCCCTCACTGAGTCCAGACCCCCACCCCCAGGGCGTGGTTGTTGATTAAATGCTAGGGGCACACAGCCTTCAAGAGTGTGACTGTGGGTGCCTGCCTGTGGTGTTGACGAGGCTTTTCTCTAATATAAGGAAGGGGCCATTGGCCGGCTCGGGCCAGAGCCTGGACTGGAGAAACAGCAGCGGCGGGTGGTGCTGACCCAGCTTTGCTGGCCGCATCCCTTCTCCGCGCGCGCCTGTCGGCCCCACCCGGACCACATCTGCTGTCCCGGGGCTTATGGTCGACCACTTGCAGCGTCTTGGCAGACGAGGTCTGTGCTGGGCGGGGACAGAGAGCCGCCCTGCTGGACAGGCCTGGCCCTTCCCCGTCCTGCTCGAGGCTCTGCTTTCCGCTTTCTTGTCTTTATGACCAGGCAGCCAGCCCCTCCCCCGGGCTCTGGGCATTGCAGTCTGTGCAGTGGAGGAACTGCGGGCCTATCCTGCTTCGCGCATCTCCCCCGAGAAGCAGAGGCCCAGCAATCAGGGATTCAGAAGGGCGATCGGGGCTCAGAGTCTGCATCTCAGTTGTGCGGTGCTGGGCACGTAACTCGCCCTCCCTGGGCACCAGCGGGCTCAGCGTTAAGACGGGCGCTGCTGCGTCTGCGGGCTTTGTCACTTATGTGCACACTCACAGCCCACCTGTGATGCCAGGCACTGGGTTAACGCTGCTGAATGGGGGGTGGGATTCGTCAGTGGCAGTGGGGGCTGGATGATGCCTGGCAAACCCTGGGAACCATCGGGGCATCTGGCAGGAGACGGGAACGCCAAGGTCAGGAGGAGGCTCGGGAGCAGGAACCAGAACAAGGTGGTGGGGAGGGTGGATGGCTGACGGCCGCCTCTGTCACCCACCCCGAGCGTCTTGTGCACGGGACCGGAGACCTCGTCCACGTCTGCTCGTCTGTGGTGACTGGTCCTGGTCTTAGCAGGCATGCCCCATGGTTGGCAGCTTCCGGGGGCTCAGTGCCCCGTGGTGTGGCAGTTTCTGGGGTCTCAGCCTTCAGGTGGGATCTGTGCTCCGAGAACCCCCGCCTGCCTTGACCCACCAGTTGATGGAGTAAAGCCGTGACCCCCCTCCTGCTAGAGAGAAGCTCAGGGTCCTCAGGAGACCGAATGGACCCGAACTCCGCCTGGTGACATTGTCCAGCCACAGTCTCTGAGAGTGGGCAGGGCTCTGATGGGGGAACAGACGACCCCCTGGGCACCGGCACTGTGCCTGCAGGCCCCGAGCCCAGCCCCTCCGGACCCCTGAGTGCCGTGCTCTCCGCGGCTCTACCTGGTTGCCGAGGCAGTTCATGCGACCACGGTTCTCTCTCTCTCAGTTACTTACGGGCCTGTGCTTTCTCATGCGTCAGCCGTGACAGCTGTTTTTCCCCGTTGCCTTGCACAGACGCCTCCCTCCCTGGAGGACCCATGCGGGTCCTGGTTGGAAAGCCTCAGCCTGCAGGGGCGGGGAGCAGGGATGTGTCTCGGGAGGGCGGTGGAGAGCTGTGGGGGCTTTTCTGGGCCTTCCTGATGGTTCAGGATGGGGAGGGAGTCCGGGGGCCCGGCACGGGGAGGGGTGCTCTGCTCCTGTTCTGAAGATGCTTCGATGCAGCTCCTACCCCTCTGCTGGTGGTCCCTGTGGCAGCTTACGGAGGTGACGTGATGTCCGTCGAAGCCTTGGTGTGTTCTCTGAATGCACACGGGTTGAAGGCCATGCCCAGCACTGCCCAGCAGTTAGCAGACTTGACCCTCCTCCCTTGAAGCGAATTCCAGTCCAGCCAAGAAGTAGACTTAGAATGTTCTCAGGTCATCTGCTGCTGCTGGAGAAACAACCCCGAAACTTCGGGACTTAACAGCTGTTCTTCTTGCTCGTGACCCTCTGGGCTGGGCTTTCGGGCAAGGATGAGCTGGTGGTACTCTCGCCCCTCCAGAATGTGGTCCCTGTGTTGCGGGGGGCTCTCCGGGGCTCGGGTCAGTGGACTTCTCACGTGGGAGCTGGCTTCCTGGAGGTGGGTTGTTCCAACAAGTAAAGACGGGAGCCACAGCTCTCAAGTGCTCCGCCGAGGAGCAGGTTGCGGTCATTAGGCTGGGCCCGGGCCCCGTGGGCCTGGTGTCCTTCTTGAGGACATCTGGGCCCAGACGCAGTGGGGAGGGGGTGTGAGGAGGCGGGAGGATGAGCCCCGCCACCCGTTATCTGCACTTCCCTTCCAGAGTTTGCTGTAGTCTGGCTGTGAGGTCCTTGCACTGCTCCCGGTCATGTTGTTACGTTGTTAGCCCTTCTCTCTTGTTTTCCACCTCTTTGCCTCCTGGAGATTCCCTCAGTTTTATCCCCCTGGTCTTCTGTGATCCTACTTAGAAAGTTTTTTTTGATTATTTATTTTTAATTGAAGGATAATTGCTGTACAATACTGTATTGGTTTCTGCCACACGTTATGAATTGGCCACAGGCTTACATATGTCGCCTCCCCGTTGAGCCTCCCTTCCACCCCCACCACATCCCACCCCTCTAGGTCGTCACAGAGCCCCGACGTGAGCTCCCCGAGTCATACAGCACATTCCCACTGGCTGGCTGTTGTACATGGGGGGATGTGCGTGTTTCCACGCTGTTCTCTCCATTCATCCTACCCTCTCCTTCCCCCGCCTCCCCCGGTCCACAAGTCTTCTCTGTGTCTGTGTCTCTGTTGCTGCCCTGCAGATAGGTTCATCAGTATCATCTTAATAGAGCCCATATTTACGCATAATATATATTATTTTTCTCTTTCTGACTTACTTCACTCTGTATAGTAGACTCTAGGTTCATATACCTCGTTAGCACTGACTCAAATGCACCCCTTTTTATGGCTGAGAAATACCCATTGCATATATGTACCACAGCTCCTTTATCCGTTCATCTGTCGCTGGACGTCTATGTTGCTTCCATGTCCTAGCTATTCGTAGCAGGGCTGCAGTGAACACTGGGATACGTGTGTCTTAGTCAGTTAGGTTTTTCTCAGAGTATATGCCCGGTAGTGGGATTGTTGGGTCATGCGGTCGTCTAAGAATTCCTGGTTTTTTAAGGAATCTCCACATTTTCTCCCATAGTGGCTGTGTCAATTTACATTCTCACCAGCAGTGCAAGAGGGTTCCCTTTTCTCTACACCCTCTCCGGCATTTATTGTTTGTAGATTTTCTGAAGGTGGCCATTCTGATCGGTGTGAAGTGATCTCTCAGTGTAGTTTTGATTTTCGTTTCTCTGCTAATGAGTGACGTTGAGAACCTTTTCCTGTGTCTGTTAGCCATCTGCGTGTCTTCTTTGGAGGCACGTCTCTTTAGGTCTTCTGCCCACTCTTTGATTCACTGTTCATTTTTCTGATATTGAGCTGCCTGAGCTGCTCATATATTTTGGAGATTAATCCTTTGCCAGTCGTTCCGTTTGTTATTAATTTCTCCCATTCCGAGGGTTGTCTTTTCACCTTATTTAGCTTCCTTTGGTGTGCAAAAGCTTTTAAGTGTAATTAGATACCATTTGTTTATTTTTGTTTTTATTGCCATTATTCTAGGAGGTGGGTCATAGACGATCTTTCTGGTACTTATGTCAGAGAATGTTCTGCCTATGTTTTCCTCTAGGAGTTTTATAGTTTCTTACATTTAGGTCTTTAATCCATTTTGAGTTTATCTTTGTGTATAGTATTAACAAGTGTTCTAATTTCATTCTTTTACATGTAACTGTCTAGTTTTCCCAGCATCACTTACTGAACAGACCATCTTTTCTCCACTGTGTATTCTTGCCTCCTTTGTCAAAGATAAGGTGCCCATAGATGTGTGGGTTTATCTCTGGGCTTTCTGTCTTGTTCCATTGGTCTCTATTTCTGGTTTTGTGCTGGTGCCATACTTTACTGAGGACTGTAGCTTTAGAGTATTGTCTGAAGTTGGGAAGGTTGATTCTTGCAGCTACATTCTTCTTTCTCAAGATTGCTTTGGCTATTCAGGGTCTTTTGTTTTTCCATATGAATTGTGAAATCTTTTGTTCTAGTTCTGTGAAAAATGCCATTGGTAATTTGATAGGGATTGCATTGAATCTGTAGATTGCATTTGGCAGTATAGTCATTTTCACAGTATCGATTCTTCCAACCCAGGAACTGAGTTCACGAGCTGCAACAGGAGAAGCCGTTGCAACGGGAGGCCCATGCATCGCAACTAGAGAGTCGACCCGACTTGCTGCAGCTAGAGAAAGCCCCCGCGTAGCGATGAAGACCCAGTGCACCTGAACATAAATTAAAAAACTAAAAAAAAAATTACAGGTGCCCAGGCTCCCCCACTCATGAGCCTGGGGTGGGGCCAGGCCTTGGTTTTTCTTTTTCCAGCTCTCAGGTGGTCTGAGTGTGTAGTCATGGAATACCTCTCCATCTGTTTATGTCATCTTTGATTTCATCAGTGTCTTATAGCTTCTGCATTTCGTATAGTTTCTCTTTTGTCTCCTTAGGTACGTTTATTCCATTTTATTCTTTCTGTTGCAGTGATGAAACAGAGTTTGTTTATAAATAGAGATTGAGTCCTTAATTTCTCTTTCTGATTTTTCATTGTTAGTGTATAGGATGCAAGTGACTTCTGTGTATTGATTTTATATCCAGAGACTTTATTAAATTCACTGATTAGTTCTAGTAATTTCCTGATAGCATCTTTAGGGTTTTCTGTGTATAGTATCATGTCATCTGCAAACACTGAGAGTTTTACTTCTTCTTTTCTGATCTGTATTTTAAAATTTCTTTTTCTTCTCTGATTGCCATGGCTAGAACTTCCAAACTATGTTGAATAATAATGGCAAGAGTGGGCACCCTTGTCTTGTTCCTGATCTTAGAAGAAATGCTTTCAGCTTTTCACTGTTAGAATAATGTTTGCTGTGGGTTTCCCCATGGACTATATAGTCTACATGATTCTCCAGGCCAGAATACTGGAGTGGGTAGCCATTTCCTTCTTCAGGGGATCTTCCCAACCCAGGGGTTGAACCCAGGTCTCCCACATTGCAGGCGGATTCTTTACCAGCTGAGCCACCAGGGAAGCCCAAGAATACTGGAGTGGGTAGCCTGTCCCTTCTCCAGGGGATCTTCCCAACCCAGGAATTGAACCAGGGTTGCAGGTGGATTTTTTACCAGCTGAGCTACCAGAGAAGCCGTCTTATTGTATATGGCCTTTAGTATGTTGGGGTGGGTTTCTTCTCTGCCCATTATTGGAAGAGTTTTTTTTCTTCATAAATGGGTGCTGAATTTTGTTGAAAACTTTTTCTGCATCTGTTGAGATTATATGGTTTTTTATCTTTCAGTTTGTTAGCATGGTGTATTACATTGATTGATTTGCATATATTGAAGAATTCTTGTATCCCTGGTATCAACAGGAATATAAGAATATAAGAACAGGTGTGCAAGAATTCTTATATCAACCTGATGATGGTGTATAATCTTTCCAGCGTGTTGTTGGATTCTGTTTGGTAGAATTATGTGGAGGATTTTTGCATCTATAGTCACCAGTGATACTGGCCTGTAATTTTTTTGTGATTTCTTTATATGGTTTTGATATCAGGGTGATGGTGGCCTTGTAGAATGAGTTTGAAAGTGTTCCTTCCTCTGCAGTTTTTTTGGAAGGGTTTCAGAAGCATAGGCATTCAGATCAGTCGCTCAGTCGTGTCCAACTCTTTGCGACCCCATGAATCGCAGCACGCCAGGCCTCCCTGTCCGTCACCAACTCCCAGAGTTCACTCAGACTCACGTCCATCGAGTCAGTGATGCCATCCAGCCATCTCATCCTCTGTCGTCCCCTTCTCCTCCTGCCCCCAATCCCTCCCAGCATCAGAGTCTTTTCCAATGAGTCAACTCTTTTCATGAGGTGGCCAAGGTACTGGAGTTTCAGCTTTAGCATCATTCCTTCCAAAGAACACCCAGGACTGATCTCCTTCAGAATGGACTGGTTGGATCTCCTTGCAGTCCAAGGGACTCTCAAGAGTCTTCTCCAACACCACAGTTCAAAAGCATCAATTCTTCAGTGCTCAGCCTTCTTCACAGTCCAGCTCTCACATCCATACATGACCACAGGAAAAACCATAGTCTTGACTAGACGGACCTTTGTTGGCAAAGTAATGTCTCTGCTTTTCAATATGCTATCTAGGTTGGTCATAACTTTCCTTCCAAGGAGTAAGCGTCTTTTAATTTCATGGCTGCAGTCACCATCTGCAGTGATTTTGGAGCCCCAAAAAATAAAGTCTGACACTGTTTCCACTGTTTCCCTATCTATTTCCCATGAAGTGATGGGACCGGATGCCATGATCTTTGTTTTCTGAATGTTGAGCTTTAAGCCAACTTTTTCACTCTCCACTTTCACTTTCATCAAGAGGCTTTTGAGTTCCTCTTCACTTACTGCCATAAGGGTGGTGTCATCTGCGTATCTGAGGTTATTGATATTTCTCCTGGCAATCTTGATTCCAGCTTGTGCTTCTTCCAGTCCAGCGTTTCTCATGATGTACTCTGCATATAAGTTCAATAAGCAGGGTGACAATATACAGCCTTGACGAACTCCTTTTCCTATTTGGAACCAGTCTGTTGTTCCATGTCCAGTTCTAACTGTTGCTTCCTGACCTGCATACAGATTTCTCAAGAGGCAGGTCAGGTGGTCTGGTATTTCCATCTCTTTCAGAAGTTTCCACAGTTTATTGTGATCCACACAGTCAAAGGCTTTAGCACTTCTCTAAATGTTTGATAAAATTTGCCTGTAAAGCCATCTGGCCCTAGGCTTTTGTTTTGTGGGAGATTTTTGATCACAGTTTCAATTTCAGGGCTTGTGTTTGGCTTGTTCATAACTTCTGTTTCTTCTGGGTTCCATCTTGGAAGGCGGAACTTCTCTAAGACTCTGTCCATTTCTTCCAGGTCATCCGTTTCCTTGGCATAGATTGCTGGTAATAGTGTCTTATGATCCTTGGTGTTTCTGCATTGTCTGTTGTATCCTCTCCTTTTTCATTTCTAATTTTGTTGATTTGATTCTTCTTTTTTTCTTGATAAATCTGGCTAATAGTTTGTCAATTTTGTTTATCTTCTTGAACCAACTTTTAGTTTTATTAGTCTTTACTCTTGTTTCCTTCATTTCCTCATCTTTATGATTCTTTTCTTCTAACTTTGGGTTTTTTTTGCTCTTCTTTTTCCAGTTGTTTTAGGTGTAAAGTTAGGGTGTCTGTTAGTTATTTTTCTTGTTTCTTGAGGTAGGATTGTATTGTTATAAACTTCCCTGTTAGAACTGCTTTTGCGACCTCCCATAGGTTTTGAGTGATTGTGTTTTTATTGTCATTTGTTTCTAGGAATTTTTTTATTTCCCTCTTTATTTCTTCAGCAACCTGTTGGTTATTTAGAACTGTATTTAATCTTCATGTGTTTCTGTTTTTTACAGTTTTTTTTTTTCCTGTAATTGCTATCTGGTCTTAGAGAGGTATAGTCAAGAAAGATGCTTGACACAACTTCAGTTGTCTTAAATTTACTGAGGCTTGATTTGTGACTCAAGATGTGGTCCGTCCTGGAGAATGTTCCTTGCGCACTTGAGAAGAAAGTGTGTTCTTCCCTATTTGGTTGGAACGTCCTGAAGATGCCAGTTAGGTCTGCCTGGTCTACTGTGGCATTTAAGGTCTGTGTTTCCTTCTTTTCTGTTTTGTTATCTGTCTGTTGGTGTAGGTGGAGTGTTAAAGTCCTCTTACTATTGTTTTACTCTCAGTTTCCCGTTTTATTTCTGTTTATGTCTGTTAGTATATGCTTCGGAGAAGGCGATGGCACCCCACTCCAGTACTCTTGCCTGGCAAACCCCATGGATGGAGGAGCCTGGTGGGCTGCAGGCCATGGGGTCACTAAGAGTCAGACATGACTGAACAACTTCACTTTCACTTTTCACTTTCATGCATTGGAGAAGGAGATGGCAACCCACTCCAGAGTTCTTGCCTGGAGAATCTCAGGGACGGGGGAGTCTGGTAGGCCGCCGTCTATGGGGTTGCACAGAGTGGGACACGACTGAAGCGACTCAGCAGCAGCAGCAGCAGTGTATGCCTAGCGTACTGGAGTGCCCCTGCGTGGGTGCACAATTGTCATGTCCTCCTCTTGGATTGGCCCCTTGTTCATTGTGTAGTGCCCTTCCTTATCTCTGTAATCTTTATTTTACGGTCCATTTCGTGTGTTGTGAGAATTGCTACTCTGGCTTTCTTTCAGTTTCCATTTGTATGAAATACCTTTTTTCATTCTCTCACTTTCACTCTGTACATGTCTCTAGGTCTGAAGTGCGTCTCTTGTAGACAGCCTATGTATGGATCTTGTTTTTTGTATCTATTCAACCAGTCTGTGTCTTTTGGTTAGCGCGTTTAATCCATTTACATTTAAAGTAATTATTGATATATATTTTCCTATTGGCATTTTCTTAATTGTTTTGGGTTTGTTTTTGTAAGTCTTTTCCTTCTCTTGTGTTTAACATTTGTTGTAAAGCTGGTTTGGTGGTGCTAAATACGCTTTTAATATTTGCTTGTCTGTAAAGCTTTTGATTTCTCCATCAGTTTTGAATGAGATCCTTGCCAGGTAGCATAATCTTGGTTGTAGATTTTTCCCTTTCAGGACTTTAACCATATCCTGCCCTTCCTTCTGGCCTGCAGAGTTTCTGCTGAAAGATCAGCTGTTAATTCTATGGGTTTTTCCTTGTATGTTAATTGTTTGTTGTTTCCCTTATTTCCCATTAAATAAATGTTCTTTATTTGTGTTCAATCTGTGTTAATTTGATTTGTGTGTGTATTGGTGTGTTTCTCTTTGGGTTTATCATTTCCTTTCCCATGTTAGGGAAGGTTTTGACTATAATCTCTTCAAAATGTTTCTCAGACCCTTTCTTTTTGTCTTATTCAGGGATCCCTATAATTCAAATGTTGGTGCATTTAATATTGTCCCAGAGGTCACTAAGACTATCCTCAGTTCTTTTCATTCTTTTTCCTTTATTCTGCTCTTCAGCAGTTATTTCCACCATTCTATCTTCCAGCTTACTTATCCATTCTTCTGGTTCAGTTATCCTGCTACTGGTTCCTTCCAGGGTATTTTTAATTTCAGTAATTATGTTGTTCATCTCTGTTTATTCTTTATTTCTTTTGGGTCCTTGTTAAATGTAGTCATTGATTCTTTCATTATCTCCGTTCTGTTTTCAAGGTTTTGGATCATCTTTACTATCGTTACTCTGAATTCTCTGTCAGGCAGTTTGCGCATTTCCTCTGTTTATTTGGTCTTGTGAGTTTCTACCTTGTTCCTTCGTTTGGGCGGCATTTTCGTCTTTTCCTTTTTTCTGACTTACTGTGTTTCAGGCCTCGTTTGCCGGTCTTTAGTGTTGTCTTCCTTTTTCCTTTCGGCTTCTTCCCTCAGTGGGTGTGGTTAGTTCAGTGGTTTATGTACCCTTCGTGCTGGGAGGGCCTTGTGCCTGCATTCTGGTGGGAGGAGGTGAACTTCTTTCTTTCTGACGGGCAGGGCTGTGTGAGGCGGTATGTTTTGGGGTGTGGTGGGAATCCTGTCTTCTGATGACTGAGTTTGTGTTTCTGTCTTGCTTGTTGTTTGAGTGATGTGACTGCACTGGGTGCTACTGGCAGTTGGTTGATGCCTGGTCTTGGATACAGGTAGAGGCCTTCCTCACAAATTAATACTCCCTGGGGTTGGGAGTTCTCTGACAGTCTAGGGCCCTGGGCTCAGCGCTCCCACTCCCAAGGCTCAGGCCTGATAACCTGGCTGGTGACCAAGATTCCACGAGCCTTTTGTTATGGCGATAAACGGGATTAAAACAAACACACAGAAACAGACATGAAACAAAACAAGAAACAAAAATGTACCCTGACAAATGGTAAATACAAAATCAGACAGATAATAACAAAACCAAAGGAGCACACACACACGCACGCATACACACACAGGAAACCGAAGGAGTCCCAAGAAAAGAAAGTGCAAGAGAGTGGCCTGGTGAGCAAAGGGAACCAAAAATGACGTCGATCAATTAAAATGAAGACACAAACCAGAAAATCAGGCCAAAGAAGACTGCCAGCTGCAGAATAAAGCCAAGAAACAAACTAACAAACACCCGAGATGAAGAAGAGGAAAACAATAGAAAAGCGAAGTTAAATAGAAGTATACAAAAAGATCTCTATATAGTAAAGAATAACTACAGCAGGAAAAGTCCAATAAGAAAAAGAACAAAAACCCAAAAAATATTCAAGAAAAAAACCCATAGAACTGCAAAAAGCCAGTGTAGAGGTGCTCAGTTGCTCAGTCGTGTCCGACTTTTTGTGACACCATGGACTGTTACCCACCAGGCTCCTCTGTCTATGGGATTTTTCTGGCAAAAGTTCTCAAAAGCTTAGAGTTAATAATTATAATGAAATCAACAATCACAGCAACAGAGAAAAGAGAAAAAAAAAATCCAGAACCAACTACAGAAGATTCTAATCAAAATGTAAGAATGATAATAACTGTTCTTCTCAGATCTCAGCGATCAGCAGCCTTTCCCTTGCTGTGAGTCACAGACCACCGCTGCCTCCCTAGGAGGCCCTCCATCACTAGGCTGGTCCCTGGGCCTTCTGTGGGGACAGCTCAGGCTCTACTCTGGCCCTACCCGCCGCGTGTTCTTTCCTCAGTGTCCAAAGCTGCCAGAACTAGGACCTTTGCTCCTGCAGGAACTCTCATAGTCCTGTGAATTGCTTCGTAGACAGTCTGCCTAGCTGATGGTGTGAATTTGATCTGCAGCCTGTACAGCTGGCAGAAAGGCTTTCGACCCTCTTCCTTAGCCACACTGCCGCTGGACTTCATTTGTGGCTTTACCCCCACCTCTGTGTGGGGGCCATCCACAGGGGTTTGCTCCTGAGGCTGTGCTGGAGGATGTGGGTCTGCCCCAGTAAGAACCAGGTGTGGAGACGGCACAGCTGCCTCAGCTGCAGGGGCCCTGGCAGTGCCACGTATGAAGGGGAGCTGGTGGCCACTTACACTGGAGATACGGCACTGTTCCAGCTTTTAGCAGCTCTGCCCCAGTGAGGAGTGAGCATGGAGGTGGCCGGCTGCGTGGATCATGGGCACCCTGGTGGCGCGTGCAGGGACACCAGTGGGCTCGGGCGTCTGAGCTATGGCTCTGGTTGTCTTTCTCCAGCCTCTGGCAGCGTTCAGAGGGCCTTCCTGACTGGTCTTCCTCTGTTGCTCGGTGCAGCAGGCACTCCAAGGCCCCCCAGCTGGGGTCCTTCTCTGTTATGCAGCATATCAGGCACTCAAATGGCCATCCTCTCTGGGGTCTTTCTCTGTTCTCAGCTGCCAGTGCCAGGGGATTCCAGGGGAGGGAAAGGCTGCAGTGATGGCTTCACTGACTCAGCAGTATCGCCTGGCCTCCATGGCTGCTGGCCTTTCGTCCACCGTGATCTCCCTCGTGTCTCCTCAGGCCATCTCCCTGCAGTCAGGAGCCGACAGCTCCCAGCCACAGTGTGCTCCAGGGGACTTGCATCCCTGTCCAGGGTGTGTAAGGCTGTGGCCAGGATTGTCTGTGTGGTTCTCACTCCATTCAGACGATCACAGATCAGCTGTGGCACTCCCCAGCAGCCTCAGATGCTTGCCCTGTGTCCCAAACAGTTGCCCCATTGCGGGGATCTGACCCCTGCTTCAGTTCCCCCACCTGTGGGCACAGGTCCAGCCCTGCTCACTCTCGTCTGTTTTCCTCTCCTTCCTTTTGCGAGGATCTGTATATCCCTTGCTGGTGGTCAGGGACTCCTGCCTGTCTCAGACCTCCCGCATCTGAGGGTGTGACCCTGATGCACCCGTGCGGAGAGGTGTGCCCTGCCCGTGGGGAGAGGTGTGCCCTGCCCGTGGGGAGAGGTGCGCCCCGCCCGTGGGGAGAGGTGAGCCTCACGTCCACCCGCTTCTCTGCCGCTTTGCCTTCTCTTGTGATCTTACTTTTAATTAGCTCGGAGTCAGTCCGTCTTTGGCTGTTTATTTAAGGTGGATTATTGGTGATGTGATGGGAAAGGTGGTAGATGGTGGGCCATCCCACGTGGAGGGTCAGAGGAGGGGAGGGGCCATGTCACTGGGGAATCCCGACATCTGGAAATGAACCTCTTCTCTTGGGTTCATTAAGTTCCTCAGAGACATCTTGAGTTCAGGGTCCCAGTGAGGGGAAGGGGCCATGGTGGGGGGCAGAAATCCTGCTGTTGCACCCTGTTCCCTGCATGGTCCCACCCCTGCACATTCAGGGTCTTCCTCCAGAATGTCCACTTTCTTTTATGCAATGGGGATAAGGACAGTCAGCCAGCTGCCCAGTGGGAGGACTGGACCCGGGGGTCTGGCTGCTACTGGACAGCCTTTGCACTGGTCTTCCTGCCTTCGGCCCACTGTGAGAAGCCCTTGGGTCACTTCTGAGCCCTCCTGGAATTCCGTGCTGCAAGCTGGTACCGGATCACCCCTGGTGCCAGCCACGCTTGCCAGCCTTTGGTCAGCAAGGAGTGTCTAGTTTGCTGTTGTAGCTGCTCCTTTTCTGTCTGTCTTTGTGTTCCTGTGTGTTAAAAACAAAATCACTTTCCTTTTTTTGTGGGGTTTCCAGGGGAAGCAGGGGTGTGGCCAGTCTGCCCTGTAGGAGTGGAGGTTTGCTCTGTAATGAGGAGTAACTGGGTGGCCAGGACAGGGCTGTGACGAGGGGTCCTCTGGAAGGAAGGAGGGGCTGTGTGATGATCCATCCTCACCTCCCACCCTCAGGATTTCTCTTTTTTTAAATTTTCTCCTTTTTGAATTGAGGGACAGTTGGTTTGCAATGCTGTGCTAATTTCTGTTGTACAGAAAAGTGGTTCAGTTATACACATGTATACATTCTTTTCAGAATTGGTTTCCACTGTGGTTTATTGACAGGACGCTGACTAGCGCTCCCTGTGTTATGTGGTAGGACTGGGTTGCCTATCCGTGGGCCGTCTATCCGTTCTGCCTGTAGCACTTTGCGTCTGCTAATCCCGCACTCCCACTGCTTCCCTCTACCCCCCACCACACCCCCTTGGCGACCCGGGATTTTTCTCCAGCACTCTACTGACGTGTCACGGGTGGTGACTAGGGATTGTACCAAGCCCACTGGGTTGTAGTTCCAGCACTTTCCAGAGGCTTGAACTCCTGGGCTGCAGTTCGTTTGATCCATGCTGGCGTGTGGGCAGGTGTGGTGTGGTTTATTTCTGCGGGCTGATGGGCTTCTTCAGACGTGCCGTCGCAGGGCTTTTCCGGAAGGCCTGTATCTATTTCAGGTAGGCCCCGGGTGCTGTTTTGTTTGTTTTTCTGACTTGGACTTGAGCTGTGGGCTCGTAGGAAGCGTTGTTAGACAGCCTAGGGTGGGAACTTGATGTTTTCTTGCCTTTCTTCAGCTCCCATCCTGGCAGGAAACTCAATTTTAACTGCCCAGACCATCAATTAGCCAAACTTGTCACCTCCTCCATGTTTTTGTGTGGAAACCACTTCCTCTGTTCTCTTTACTTCCACTCTTTACCTGTTGATCAAAAGTACCAGTAGGCAGCATCCGTTTAAATAAAACAAAGAACGTCCCACACCCTGTGGCTTGAGGGGTGGGGGTGTGGTGGGCCAACCTGATGGGGGTACTTCTGGGAAAAGCATCCCCAGAGCCAATTGCTTCTGTGTCACGTTTTCCTGCAAAATGGAAATAATGACATTTGTTCCCAGGAACGTCAGCTGAGCTCCCTGTCATCCCCACATTGCAGGGGAGGCCCCGTGCTACTGGGTCCCTAACCAGAGACCAGAGCAGAGACTGGTGACAGCCTTCACCTCGGGGCTGTCCTCTAGTGGCTGCCTCTTGTTTTCTGAAGTCTTCTCTCAGCACTGAGTTGTCCTTTTGAGTGTGTGAGTCTTTCACACACTGTCAGGTTTTCCCCAAAGCACATCGTATTTTTGGTCAATGTTATAAATGGTATCGTCCTTAAGGTTCAGTTTCCAGTTGTTCCCTGCCACCATGTAGAAACACAGTGGGTTGTTTTTTTTTTTTTTTTTTTAATATTTATTCACTTTTGGCCGCACCAGGTCGTAGCTGTGGCGTGTAGAATTGACTTCCCTGACTAGGGGTCGAACCCCTGTTCCCTGCATTGAAGGTGCAGAGTTTTAGCTACTGGACCACCAGGGAAGCCCCCACAATGGATCGTTTTATATTCATCTTATATCCGCTAATTTTCCTTAAATCACTTACTAGTTCTAGTAGTTTTTTTTGAGGATTCTGATGAATTTTGTGCAAGGACAATGATGTTGTCTGCAAATAAAGGCAGTTTTATTTCTTCCCTTCATATCAGGATGTGTTTTACTCATTTTTCTTCTTATCAAGCAGAGGCTGTGAAGTTGGACTTCTCTATTTTGTCCATGATCTTTGGAGGACTTTTTTCAGTCTTTCACTGTGAAGTGAGGTGTTTGCTGTGGGCTTTGCTGAGATGCCTTTTGTGTTTCTTTCTGGCCCTAGTTTGCTGAGAGTTCTTGTCATGAATCAATGTTGGGTTTTGTCGAATCCTTTTTGTGCAGCTGTTGAATTGATCTTACGGTTTTTATTTTTAGTTTGCTAATATGGTGAACTTCATTGATTGGTCTTTCAAATGCTAAATCAACCTTGCGTTCCTGAAATAAATCACCCTTGGTTATGAAGTATTATATATTTGATTTCCCACAGTTTTGCTTAGAATTTTTGCATCTACGTTTGTGAAGGCTGTCAATCTGCTTTCTGTTTAGTGTCAGGGTAGTAATACTGACCTCATAGAATAATTTGGGAAGCATTCTTCTTGTCAGTTTTCTGGGAAAAAAATGTAACTTAACTTCTCTAGTTTTCTTTTGATTAACATTAAACTGGTATGTTTTCTCCTAGCTTCTTTTCCTCTGTTTTTGTCTTGATTTTTAACGTGCATTTATTATCAACAGCTTAGAGTTGGATCATATTTAGTGTGAAGATGGTAACCGTTTGATTTCAATCTGTCATCTTGCTATTTGTGTTTTTCTTGTCCTGTCTGTTTTTTATTCTCCTCTTTCTGCCTTCATTTAGATTGGTAGATCGTCTAGTCAAGGCTATGGTTTTTCCTGTGGTCATGTATGGATGTGAGAGTTGGACTGTAAAGAAGGCTGAGCGCCGAAGAATTGATGCTTTTGAACTGTGGTGTTGGAGAAAACTCTTGAGAGTCCCTTGGATTGCAAGGAGATCCAACCAGTCCATTCTGAAGGAGATCAGCCCTGGGGTTTCTTTGGAAGGAATGATGCTAAAGCTGAAACTCCAGTACTTTGGCCACCTCATGTGAAGAGTTGACTCATTGGAAAAGACTCTGATGCTGGGAGGGATTGGGGGCAGGAGGAGAAGGGGACGACAGAGGATGAGATGGCTGGATGGCATCACTGACTCGATGGACGTGAGTCTGAATGAACTCTGGGAGTTGGTTATGGACAGGGAGGCCTGGCGTGCTGCGGTTCATGGGGTCGCAAAGAGTCGGACACGACTGAGTGACTGATCTGATCTGATCATTCTGTATCATTTCCTTTGTTGCCGTATTAGCTATAACTCTTTGTTCTCTTATTTTAGTGGTTCTTGGGGTTTCTCACATACGTCTTTGCCTTCTTAGTCTCTTCAGTGATACTGTACCAGCTCATGTAGAGTGTAAGTACCTTACGATGATGTGCTGCCTTTTCCCCTTTTCAGCTCTTGTGCTTCTGTTGTCATATATTTTTTCCTACATATTTAAAAACTCCTAAATATGTATGTTTATAAATAAATACATATTTATAAATACATATGTTTCAGTTCAGTTCAGTCGCTCAGTCGTGTCCGACTCTTTGTGACCCCATGAATCGCAGCACGCCAGGCCTCCCTGTCCATTACCAACTCCTAGAGTTCACTCAAACTCACGTCTATCGAGTTGGTGATGCCATCCAGCCATCTCATCCTGTCATCCCCTTCTCCTCCTGCCCCCAATCCCTCCCAGCATCAGGGTCTTTTCCAATGAGTCAGCTCTTTGCATGAGGTGGCCAAAGTACTGGAGTTTCAGCTTTAGCATCATTCCCTCCAAAGAAATCCCAGGGCTGATCTCCTTTAGAACGGACTGGTTGGATCTCCTTGCAGTCCAAGGGACTCTCAAGAGTCTGCTCCAACACCACAGTTCAAAAGCATCAATTTAAAGAGGTTTAAATAAGAGAAACTTGTGTATCTATCCATGTGATTGCCATTTCCTATTGTTTCCATTCTTTTGTGTAATTTCATTTTTTTTTCTGGTATCATTTCTTTTTGTCTGAAATTTCTCTTTGAACGTCTCTTGCAAGGAAGACTTGACTTCTTTCAGCTTTTATATATGTCTGAAGAGTCTTCATTTTGTCTTCATTTTTGAAAGATGTTTTCCCTGTTTCAGTGATTCTCGTTTGGTTTTTTGGGAAGATGCTTTAAAAGCATTGCTCCACTGTCCACTCATTTGCATTGTTTCCAACCAGGAATCTGCTGTCAATCTTAAGTTTGTTTTCTGAATATAATATGTGTTTGTTTATTTTTCTTTCTCCGTTTTTATGATTTTTCTCATTATCTTTGGTTTTGATTTGTTATGATGTGCCTTGGTGTAGTCTTCTTTATGGTTCTTATGCTTGGGTTTCATTGAGCGTCTTGGGTCTGTGGGTTTATAGTTTTCATCAAATGAGTATTATTTTTGGCCAAAATTTCAAATAATTTCTTGTACTCTTTGTTATCAGGAACTCTAGTTCTATATGTATTAAGCCGACGGAAGTTTCATAGCTTCCTGATAATCTGTTCTCTTCTAATAATTTGTTATTTTCTTTGTGTTGCTTTTCTACAATATCTTCGATTTCATCATCTTTTTATCTGTTGTCCATTTTGCTGTGAATCTTATCCGGTGTATTTTTCATTTCAGATATTGTCATTTTCATCTTTGAACACTTGGTTTAGTTTTTTTTTTTTAATCTTTCATGTCTCTGCTTGCCTTTTTGAACATGAAGAAATCAGTTAATATAATTTTTAATGCTTTTTCTGCTAATTATAACATCTGACTCAGTCTTGTTTAGTTGTGATTGGTTGGTTGTATTCCTCATTATGGTTTGTACTTTCCTGCTCCTTTGCATACCTGATCATTTTTTATTGTTTCATTAATATAGTAATATTTTTATTGCTAAGGTTTGTAAACTGAGGATTTTTCTTGTTGAGTCTGTATTTTTGAATTTGTGTAAATATTCTTGAACTTTGTTCTATTGAGTTCTTTGTTAGTATTCAGTTAAATTGTTTAAAGACAGTTGATCCTTTCAGGTCTTGCTTCCTGTACTTGCTCTTCGGGTGATAGCAGCATTCAGTCTGGGCCTGGGTATTTCCCGCTGTTGAGGCCAGTCCTCTGTGTTCCAGTCTGTCCTCTCCTGTTCTCTGTCCTCCCGAGGCGGTTGTCTCCTTGGCCCCCCTGGGCTCTCAGCCTGTTGCCTCCGCTCAGGGAACTCGCCCAGCATCACTTGGTCCCTTCTCAGACCGTGGCCCAGACACTGTGAGTGCAGGAGGCTGAGAGCAGCTCCAGGACTCAACTGGTCTGTTTCCTGGCTCTCTAGCATCATGGTCCTGCATGTTTGAAAACCATTTATCATATATTTTGAGCACATTTCGGTGGTTTCAGGCAGGAGGCTAAACCCAGCACCTGTTGCTCTATCTGCCTGGAAGTGGAGGTTTCTCTCTCTCTCTCTATTCTGCCTCTTCTGCCCCTGTGTTGAGTTCCTGCCTCCACCTCCCTCCGTCTGGCCTGGATTCTGTTTCTCCCCACTTGTGTGCCTTCCCCCTTGCTCTGTTGTCACATTCCCTCTCACTGCTCCAGCATCTGCATGACCACCATTGTCAGCCTGGGCTTCCTGGTCACCCCACCTCTGAGGCTCAAGGGTAAGAGGTTTTATATTTTCTGGAGAGAACTGTGCTGCCTCAGTTGTGTTGATTGCAGGTCCCCCTACAGTCCCAGGGAGAAGGAGTCCCACTCGAGTACTCTTGCCTTGAGAATTCTGTGGACAGAGGAGCCTGGTGGGCTGCTGTCCATGGGGTCGCACAGAGTCAGACACTACTGAAGCGACTTAGCATGCATGCATGCATTGGAGAAGGAAATGGCAACCCACTCCAGTATTCTTGCCTGGAGAATCCCAGGGACGGAGGAGCCTGGTGGGCTGCCGTCTGTGGGGTCGTACAGAGTTGAACACAACTGAAGTGACTTAGCAGCAGCAGCAGCAGCTACAGTCCTGGACCCCATGACTGTTTATTATTTTTCAAACTTGTCCTCAGTTGGACTAGGTGCTAAAGAAGCAGCAATACAAATAGCAGGTTCCGTCCTGGCTGTCCTGGTGACAAAGAATTGGTGACAAAAAATACACGGGTTTACAAAGACCAAGGTGTTAATTTCAGCCAGGGAAGCATGTGCTGTGTTTGTGTGTGTGTTGTAGCTTGAGAAAGGGCAGTCAGGGAGGGCGTTTCCGAGTGACTGGGAGTGGGAGCAGGGAAGGGTGTGTTCCAGGCGGAGGGAACAGCAGCTGTAAAGGTGGATGCACTCACTGCATCCTTGCCCAGGGGCTCCAGCGTTGAGACCCAATCTGTGCAGGCCCCCAAAGCCTGTCTCCCTTCTGCGTGTTTCCGTCTCTGTCATTTTGTTAGCTAGTGGCTTCCAAGGGCCTTTTGTTTTTTGGCTGCAAGGCATGCGGAACTTCTTTGACCAGGCATTGAACCCGTGTCCCCTGTATCAGAAGCACAGAGTCTTAACCACTGGATCACCAGGGAAGTCCAAGGGACTTTATATAAATGCCAGTGTGATGATCTATTACTATGACTGTCTCCTTATTCTGAAGAGGTTACAGGGTGTGCGATTTTGGGTGTGCAGTTTGCCCAAAGAGGAATCAGTTGAGAAGAGTTTTGAATGGTGCTACTTCCTTGAGTGTAAATCCTTGGCATATTAGTTTTCTGTGGCTGTTGGAGTAAATGACCGTGAGGTGGTGGCTTAAAGCAACAAAAATTTATTCTCTTGACAATTCTGAGGTCATAGTCCAAAATCAAGGGGTCATCAACTTGCGTTCCAGGGGAGGATCCTTCCTCACCTCTTTCGCTCCTGGTGGTGACTGGTAACCTTGACTTGACCTTGACCTGTGGACACATCCCTCCAACCTCTGCCTCCATCATCACCTGGCCGTCTTCCTGCTTCTCCTGCCTGTGGTCTGCATCTTCCCATGGCTTTCTTGTAAGGACACCAGTAATGGATTTCAGAGCCACTCTCTTCCCAGGAGCTTCCCTAGTGGCTCAGACGGTAAAGAATCTGCTTGCAAGGCAGGAGACATGGGTTCGCTCCCTGGGTAAGGAAGATCCCCTGGAGAAGGAAATGGCTACCCACTCCGGTATTCTTGCCTGGAGAATCCCATGGACAGAGGAGCCTGGAGGCTACAGTCTATGGGGTTGCAAAGACTCGGACATGACTGAGCAGCTGATACATACACTTTCTGTTTCCTCTTGGCTTGGGGGTGTGAAGTAGCCGTTCTCGGGGGTGTTGGCCTGGCTGATCAGGGGAGAGGATCCCACAGTAGTCCCTCTTTGTGCGGCAGCCAAGCGGTCCTGGGGGATGACTCACTCCCGAGCATCAGGAAGCGGTACAAACGCTGAGACCAGCACAGCAGTCAGCCTGCTCGGTGGCATTTGGGACATTCATCTTCACTCCGCTCAGAAAGCTCAGATCACAGCGGGCCCGCCCACCCGTGGTCCCAGCTGGACGGAGAAACAGATCTCGAATTCTGGAATTGATTTCTTCCCTCTGCCACTCTTTTGAAAACAAAAAACAAAAAACTGTGTCCTCCATGAGTGTTGAGAATGATTTTCCTTTTATCGTTAGTGAAGTTGACAAAAGTCCAAATGCTTAAAAGACTAATGAAGTAGATTTATAAAACACTGCCAAGCAAGTTACCACCACTCCTCCCACGTGGGAGCGACTGTGTGGCGTTGGGTGGGGACGGCATGCTCACTTCTCAGCCCAGGAGGCCGTGCGACTGGGAAGCGCAGCCCTTACAAGCGTCTTTGGAGAGTCCCGAGTCCGTGTGTGCGTGCATTTTCCATCACGTTCTCCCTCTGCACAGGCTCTGGGAGGCTTGTGGAGGGGCCACTGTGCCCGATGCCCGCCTCTTCCCACCTCATCCCAGGACAGCCTCCTGTTCCCAAATCTCAGCCGTGCGAGGTCAGACCCTGACCTGCAGAGCTGCGCGTTGCCCTAGTGTGAACTGGGGAGTTTTCTGGAAGGCAGCCTGGCTTCATTCTCTCATGGGGGAGCCCACGGAGAAACACACACGCGCTGATAACACAGCTCGTCTGCTTGTAAGAACCCTTTCCGAGGAAGCTATTCGAAGTATGGGGGAAGATGCTTAAAAGGCGGTTTCTTTTTCTTAATATATGTAATTTATTGAAGTATAGTTGACTTAGAGTGTTTCAGGTGTGCAACAAGGCGATTCAGTAACGCATATACACGTGTATTATTTTCCGATTATTATCCGTTATAGGTTATTACAAGATATTGACTGCAGTCCCTGTGGTCTACAGTAAACCTCTGTTGCTTGTTGTGTATCTATTTGCTTAAAATTAGAAGTCTAGCGTTCTATGCATACTAAGTCAAACAAGTGAAATGAAAATGTCATAAATTTTTAATTAGGTAAAAATTCATAAATTTTCTAAAATATATATATTATGCATACTATAATATGTATGTATAGTATGTATGTATAATATAGTATGTGTGTATGCATACTATAATGTAT
The DNA here is from genome assembly GCF_032452875.1 of Bos javanicus. NCBI lineage: Eukaryota > Metazoa > Chordata > Mammalia > Artiodactyla > Bovidae > Bos > Bos javanicus. The sequence goes on along the minus strand of NC_083896.1, from coordinate 48,440,846 downwards.
ATATATACACACAAAAGCTTTTCTACCATGCTTGATAAGGCTTGAGAAAGAAAGAAAAAGAAAAGAGATGGAGAAATGGGGAAACATAAACTGAATGAAATGAGCTCTGAACACGAAATAGAAAAAGTGAAACAAACGAGATACAAGTGAAAGATCGTCATATAATCCAGTTGTTTTTAAACATGGCTGCTCAGTAGAAACGTATCTGGAGCTCTGAGGGCGGGGGGAAGCAATAGCTTGGCATTTGTATTTTTCAGAAAGTTCCAGGATGATTGTGGTCTGCATCTGGCTTTTTAAAAGGCGGTTTCTTTTAAACGAAGTCCCAGGAGAAGCCGTGCTTGTGGGCCCCGTCTGTGTTCCCGCTGTTGGCGCCTCTCCTGGGCGTCCTCCCGTCCTGGGCACGAGGTCAGGCAGGAAGCTGGCGGGTGGGGATGGCGGCTGCCAAGGTGCTTGGTGAGCTCCCTTTGCTCCGGGGGCTGGTGAGCGCTGGGCTGGAAGTGCTGAGCGCCCTTGGCCCCCTCTGCTGACTCAGGCACCGCGTCCCACAGGCATCGAGCGGGTGACGCTCGTGTCCTGTTGGAACCTCGAGCGCTCGTGGGGGTCCTCTCCTCCCGCCCGCTCCTGCAGCCCAGAAACCGGCCGTGGGCCTGGGGGTGCAGGAGCTCTGGAGCAGAGGTGGGCCTTCCCAGATGGTGTGAACTGAACATTTGTGGTCATCAGTTGAAGCCCTCACCCCCAGTGTGGCCGTGTTTGGAGATGGGGCCTCCCTGGATGTCATTAAGGTTAAATGAGGTCACTAGGGTGGAGCCCTGATCCTATAGGATTAGTGTCCTCCCCTGGGTTGGGGAGATTCCCCTGGAGAAGGAAATGGCACCCCACTCCAGTATTCTTGCCTGGAGAATCCCACGGACAGAGGAGCCTGGCGGGCTACAGTCCATGGGGTCGCAAGAGTTGGGCACAACTTAGCAAGTAAACCAGCACCACCAAGAAGAGACCCAGAGCACCCCCTCTCTGCGTGGGAGGACGTGGGAGGAGACAGCATCCGCAGCCAAGAGCAGGGTCCTCACCAGGGAGGGAGCGCACCAGCTGAACCCTGGGCTGTGGCTGGGCACCTGTTTTCCCGCAGCCCCTGTGACTTTATGCACAGGGCCAGTCCCCACTCCCGGAAGAAGCAGCTGCTCCCCCCTTGTTCCTGGGGGTCTCCGAGCTTTTACACCTTGACTCTGCTGAGAGCTCAGTGTGAGAAGTGGCCCACACGCCACCTCCCAGCAGGCCTGTCTTATTATTTGGGGGCTGGAGCAGGACTCCAGATGGAGTTCGACAAGCGTCGTCCTTCCTATTTAAAAATCATAAATCAAACTGGCAAGCTGTTAGATAAAATATGTTTTTTCCTTCTGCTTTTCACACATTAACCTTCACAGTGACATAAATTTAAAAGTGTCGACATTTACCCTTTTATATGACTGATAGCTGGCAATATACCAATGTGACCAGAGTTAATTATTATTTGTACACTTGGGTACTATGTTGATGCCCAATGATATTCAGATAAGTTATAAACATCATTTGTTAATTACTATATATTCCATAAAATGTATTCGTCTTCCCTTCTGTTTAGCAAAATTACTATGCATGTTGTTACAATCCAGGTTTTTTTTTACATAATTTATGTTCCATTGAGAGTGATCATCTGAATAATTAAGACTTGAATATGTTCACAGTGTACAGAACCTGGATGGATTTTCATAAAAGTGTAAATTAACATAAATTTCAGCATTGAGCTTTTTTTTCAAAAGGTTGCAGACATAAAAGCTCCTAAAATGTCTAATCACCCACTCGGAGGCAAAATACATATTAAAATTAATGACCATGGTAATTTCAAATCACGGTACTTTAACCGGATGTATTTAAATCCAGATTTCTGAAAATTTAATGTTGTCGAATCTTTTTACGAACCTAAAATGAGTCAGTCCTGCCACTCGGATGGCGTGTCTTTTACTCGCAGCACGTGAGATCTAGTTCCCTGCATGCATGTGCGAGCTCAGCTGTATTTGACTCTTTGTGATCCCATGGACTGTAGCCGCCTAGGCTCCTCCGACCATGGGATTTCCTAGGCAAGAATCCTGGAGTGGGTTGCCACTCCCTTCTCCAGGGGAATCCTCCCAACCCAGGGATCGAACCCAGTCTCTTGTGTCTCCTGCATTGGCAGGTGGACTCTTACCGCTGCTGCCACCTGGGAAGCCTCTGTCGTGTCCAGACTTATGTAGACCCACGTTTTGGATGCACGTGGATTCTTTAATATCGTCAGCTGTTCCTCGGAGGCCCCTGCACTGTTGTGGCTGTCGCGTCCCCGTGGGGCGGGGATGGAGAGGAAGTCAGGAGTCACGCCCGCAGCACTGTGGGTGCTGCCTGACTGTGCTCGCACTGCTTCCCCGCCATCTGGAGAGACGTGGCTTGTGGACCTGTCTCTTACCTAAGCACGTCCCCTGCTCATGTTCTCTGCAAGCTCAGACGTCCTGTCCGTCAGTCCATCCGTCTGTGCGGCACTGGAGGGTGTGGAAGAGCCGTCCTCCCGTGGAGGTCAGCAGAGGACGAAGGGAAGGTGGTTATCCGCCAGGGGTCACTGAGATGCTCCGTGACCTGGCCTGGGTCCTGAAAACTGGGAGGGTGGGTTGTTTGGTCAGCCAGAGGACAGTGTTGCAGGGGGGTGCTCACAACGAGGGGTCTCTGCTCTCGGGAAAAAGCTGGATGACATCCTAAGACATGCATTAGATTCTCCACCCTGGTTGGGCATGTGTACCTCCTGGGGGTACCTGAGGGTAAGTGATTCCAGCATCCCAGGACAGCCTCCTGTTCCCAAATCTCAGTGAGGCTGGGAACCCCTGGGACAGGCTGAGTGTAGGGGTTCCAAGGAGGAGCTCTGTCAGCTGGGTGATCTCTCTGTGGGGTTCCACCAGGCTATGCTGAGGTGAGTTGCACCGAACTTCTGGGCATGGTGTTTGGACCTCTTTCTCCTGGCTGTGGGGGACATGGAAGGCCCTTGGGCTGTTGGACAGACGTGTCCACTTAGTGGGGGGCATCCCCAGAGAGTGTGCGGGACCAGCTCACACTGGGAGGGTGGCTTGGTGGCTTTAAACCCCTGGAGGGGAAGGTATTTCTTTAAGATCCTTTCCTGGGAAAACAGAAGAAAATGGAAACCACGGTTGCAGGTTCCCTCAGCCTGGGTCGATAGGAATTAAACAAAACCCATCCTCAGCTTAAACACTGTCATTACGGGGGATCGCAGGACCGGGCTAGCTGCAGCCCCACCCAGGCCGCAGCCATGGCCGTCCCCCAGCAGGTGACCACAAAGCTTCCCGCAGGCAGGGACTTGGCGCCTGGACAGAGTACCTCCCCCAACCCCAGGCAGCGCCTGATGCCTGGTGCAGAAAGCTGTTGGGAGCCCCCACGCTGGATCTGAAAAACTGAATGCCTTTCTGTAACAGACTCAGCTGGCTTTTAAGATCTCAGGGACACTTCGTCTCCCCGGGATGTCTCAGCTCCGCAGCCTTGTTTGATGTGCCCGGTTCCCAGATTCACTGCCTTGACTGCCACTGGTAACCTAGAGTTTGGCTTCCCTGGTGGCTCAGACGGTAAAGAATCTGCCTGCAATGCAAGAGACGCAAGAGACTCAGGTTCAACCCCTGGGTCAGGGAGATCCCCTGGAGGAGGAAATGGCAGCTCACTCCAGTATTCTTGCCTGGAGAATCCCATGGACAGAGAAACCTGTTGGGCTACGGTCCATGGGGTCATAAAGTGTCAGACACGATTGACCGAACTAACCCACAACCCATAGATTAGGAGGGGCCTCTGTCAGCCCTTCAAGCCAGAGCTTGCAGTTGAGCTGGAGCAGCCTTCCGCCAGCCTTCTGTCCAGGGACTCTGCTGTGGTTTGTCCAGACCGAGTGGACAGCTGGGAGGTGGGCCAGGCTGGAGGCAGCTGTTGAGTCTGTTTCATGCCAACACCTTGAGCCAAGCCAGACGCGGCTCACATACAAAGAGAAGGCTGGTTAATAGCGAGAGGGCACATACCGTGAACTGGATTCTAAGAGCTCGCAGGCCCGTGGGGGTGCTTTGTCTGGGTGAGTGTCGCCTCCCAGGGGAGCCCCAGCGTGCGGCTGCACTCCCATGGGGTTCCAGCAGGGGGAGCAAGGAGGGAGGTGCCCTGGCTGGGACCTCAGGCCCCTCACCTGCCTCACAGCCTGGTGGCCAGAACTCCCTGGGGGACCCACACCAGCCACAGGAGCCTGGGGGCTGCAGGGCACCCAGAGTCTGGAGACCACCAGCCATGCAGGCCACAGAGGCTGCTTGGATGTTGCCTTTTGTGTTTGATCCCAAATACTCTTCAGAACCGGAGGAACTAGATGGGACTAGAGACCTTTGTCCTGACTTTCAGACCTTGACCCAGGAGAAACTGCCCAGGAGGCTGGCCTGAGGCGGAAATGGCCCAGGAGTTAAAGAGGACCTTGCTTATCCGAGCAGGACCAGGGCGGATCCCTCTGTGCTTTCAGCCCCAGGTCCTCTCAACCTAGGGTGCTGCGAAAAAGAGAATGTCACACCGGAATGTTAAACATGTTTTAATTTATACGGGTGAAAATTTCATACGTTTTTGTGAGTAATATTTTCATAATATATTTGTTTATCCTGGGCTTCCCCGATGACTCACTGGTAAAGAAACTGCCTGCCAATGCAGGAGACCCAGGTTCGACCCCTGAGTCAGGAAGATCCCCTGGAGAAGGAAATTGCAACCCACTCCAGCATTCTTGCCTGGAGAGTTTCAGGGACAGAGGAGCCTGACGAGCTACAGTCCATGGGGTTGCAAAAGAGTCAGACGTGACTTAGCGATGAAAAAAATGATACTGTTTGAATGGTGGTGGTGGTGGTTTATTTGCTAAGACATGTTCGACTCTTGTGACCCATGGACTGTAGCCCACCAGGCTCCTCTGTCCCTGGAATTCTCCAGGCAAGAATACTGGAGTGGGTTGCCATTTTCTTCTCTACAGTGTTTGAATGTCTGTTAATATTTAATAATATTATGTATAAATAGCGTATGTAATGTATTTTATATAAACGTTAGTATGTTTTACATAATACATTTTAATAATATATATTATGTGTATGTAGCATTCTGCCCTCTGTCTTCCCTGACGAATAGGAGGGTGCTTGGTTCCCCAGGAAGGAGGTGATAAGACCATCACAGGCAGATGTCATAGTCCTTAATTTTTTTTAAGTTTTTATTTTTAATTAGAAACATTTTTATAAACATGAAAAAGTAGAAAAACATAGTAACAGTTCTGTTGTGGTTGTTCAGTCACTAAGTCCCGTCTGACTCTTGGGGAACCGGGGGCGGCAGCACGCCAGCCTCCTCTGTCCTCCACAGTGTCTCGGAATTTGCTCAGATCCACGCCCTTTGAGTCGGTGGAGCCATCTAACCATCTCATCTTCCGCTGCCCCCTTCTCCTCCTGCCCTCTATCTTTCCCAGCATCAGGTCTTTTCTAATGAGCCGGCTCTGCATCAGGTGGCCAAAGTATTAGAGCTTCAGCTTCAGCGTCAGTCCTTCCAGTGAATACTCAGGGTTAATTTCCTTTAGGATGGACTGGATTGATCTCCTTAACTGTCCAAGGGACTCTCGAGTCTTCCAGCACCACAGTTCGAAAGCATCAATTCTTCAGAGCTCAGTTTTCTTTACGGCCCCCCTTTCACATCTGTTGATGACTACTGGGAAAACCGTAACTTTGGCTGTATGCACCTGTGTTGGCAAAGTGATGTCTCTGCTTTTAATATGCTGTGTAGGTTTTTGGTCAGCTGAGCCTTGGCCCCCAAAGATACCAGGCTGTAATCTCTGGACCCCACGAATGGGACCTTATAGTAAGCCCCCTGCGTACCAAGGAGTTTCTGTTCTGAGAACACGTTTGTAAGTCTGATTTGTTTGTCGTTCCAGCACAGTTAGCCTTGATACCCAGCTCAAACAATCAGTATACAGTCCTGTACTACAATAGGTTTATAACAGTCTTCACACAAATAATACATTAACAAAAAAATAAGGAAAATATTTTTAATCGTAACAGTACAGTGCCTTGAAAAGTACAGCGGTAGAGTACAACAGCTGGCACAGGGGCTGGCATTGGGTGAGCAGGGAAGAAGAGTTTCTGACTCAAGGAGGGAGAGGAGGTGGGAGGTGGTGGAGCTGAAGGGTGGTCAGAACAGGAGACGGAGGGCGAGCTGCACTTTGATCACACCTGACGCTGCCAGACTGCACGGCGCATCTGTGGGTGTTTGCGCCCTGAAGGTCTGAATGGAGGGGACTTACCATATTATGGCAGAGGGGGCTTTGTGGGTGATGAAGTTCAGGATCTTGGGGTGGGGAGGATGTTTTGGACGATGTCGGGTGGCGCTGACTGTAGTCTCAGGGGTCCTCATTAGAGGAAGGCAGAGGGGGCTTGGCAGGTACCGGCGGGAGAAGGCAAGGGGACAGCAACGCAGAGACTGTGTGCGGAGGAGTAGGGGCGCCCCAGAATCTGAGAAAGGGGAGCGGACTCTTCCCTGAACCTCTAGGACGAGCCAGCTCTGACCACACCTCGGCATTGGCCCTGTGTGGCTCTCCTGGGACTTCTGCCTCTAGAACTGTGGGAGAATGCCTTTCTGTTGTTTTTTCCCAGTAATCTGTGCTCATTTGTTACAGCAGCACCAAACCCGCGTCTGTCGAGCGTCCCAGATTCGAGTAAGAGATCCTGTGTTTTTCCTTCTAGACGTTGATCGTTTTGCTTTTCAAGCTTCAGTCTTCAGCGCGTGCGGCGTTGGCGCGTGTGTGGGGAGGCGGGCGCCGTTTCTTACGCTTTGCGTGTGGACGGCCCACGATGTCAGCATCGTGCGTTTACCGGTTCTTTTCCTTCCAGCACGCGGACACACGTTGCATCCCCATGTTTGCAAGGCCCATCCCGAGTTCTCCGCGCTTCCCGTTGATCTGTGTCTGTCTCTGTAGCAAACTCATCCTGATCTCGCATTGTAACTGTTCAGGAGGATTTGGCATCTCTTTGTTTCCAAAGTTAGTCCTGGTATTTTTAAAAAAACTATTTTTTGACCGTGCTGCAAGGCATGTGGGATCTTTGTTCCCTTATCAGGGATTGAACCTGCGCCCCCTGCATTGGAAGGGTGGAGTCTTAACCACTGGACCGCCAGGCAAGTCCCTGTCCTGGTTATTTTTGCTTCTTTCTCCTCTTCTGCAAACTTTACGACCAGAATAAGTTCTGTGAACTTGTGACATGCAGTCCTGCCGGGGTTTCTGTTGGAAGCTGCCTCACATCTGTGTGTTGTGGAGAACTATTATCTTTAAGATATTAAACTCGAGCTTCCACGGTTATGGTGGATCTCTCCATTCATCTGGTCTTCCTATGAAGACCTGTGTCTTTCTTTCCTGTTTTGTTGTTCTGAATAATGTCCTACTAATTTTCTCCATAAAGGTCTAGCATAGGTTGCTTTAGATACTTTTTCTTATATGTCTTTGGCTCTTGTTGGGACTCTGATCGCATTTTTAATATTTTTAAATTATTTATTGTAAATGTAGCAACTTAGTTAACTTTGTGTATTAATTAATTTCTTATCTAGCACTTGCTGAGTGTTTTCAGGGGTTTAAATAATTTATTTCCAAGAGCTTGTGGCTTTTGCATGCAGAGAAACCGAGTATCTGAAAAATAGTTCTCTCCCCTCACCTTTTTAACTCTGAAACAGTGTATCCACGTATCTGTTGGCTTGTGTGTTTGTTACATTGATGGCTGCTACAGGATTGGGGCAGATTCACTGTTCCAGTTAGGGAAATGCTCCTTTATTTTGATCTTCTAGATGTTTGGGGTCTGACTGAAGGGGTTTCCTTTCCTAGCCCCCTGACATCCGCCCTGTGGCTGTCAGAGTCCAGGCCTCTGGTCCCCGAGGACACATGGGCCTATCTAACAGCAGCTTGGGTTTGAGAAGCGCTGGGCGGGGCCGCCTCCCAGCAGAGGAGGTCGTGACCTGTTAGTCCTCATGTCCTGATCAATCCCAGGGCCCGCTTTTCTTCAGAGTGAATGGATTCTTGCTTCTGCGAAAGTGTTAGAGGAGTGAGCCACGTGTTTCATGATGAGGTTAGGAGCGGGGGGCACACTGCTTGGTCAGAATCTCTTCATTTATGCTGGAAGAAAACCAAAATATGGGCCTATGATAAAAAAAAAAAAAAACAGGCCTTCTGTAGAATCACGTGGCCCTTTTTACATTGGGAAAGACCCTGATGCTGGAAAAGATTGAAGGCAAAAGGAGAAGGGGGACAGAGGATGAGATGGTTGGATGGCATCACAGACTCAGTAGACATGGTTTGAGCAAACTCTGGGAGATGGTGGAGAACAGAGGAGCCTGGCGTGCTGCAGTCCATGGGGTCGCAGAGTTGGACATGGCTGAACAGCATTTGCAGCAGAAGCTCAGATGGGAGCCCCCTGCAGCCCAAACTGGAAACCCAGCTGGCTCTCTCCAGGAGGCGGGGAGCTGGAAGCCGTGGGGACCCCGCTCCTATAGTCCAAGGAGCATAGGCTCCTGAGGGAATTCTGCTGCGTGGAAGGGAAGTGGGTCCATTGTGTGAACCTTCCAAATCCCAGCCTTTCTGTTAACGCACCCAGAATGCCTCTCGATACCTCGCACGCCAGTAACCACACAGAACACACCAGGAAGGCGCATGATCCTCCTCCTTACTCTCAGTGATCCTCAACGGAGACGTTTTAATTCAGCATCTGGCTCGTCAGCAGCTCTTTTTCTGATTTGGGGAGATCGATTTTGGCCCAAGGATACTGAGTAGCGGTAATACCCCTGGAGCCCTCTTCCTCTGGGCAGAGGAGTGTTTCCGGTTCCCTGCCGTACAGGTCTACCCAGCAAGCGTCCAGGGCGGTTGTGCTCGGCAGGGAGCTGGGCTCTGCGGGCTGTGCCCTGGAGGCGTGGGACACACCTGCTGCGGGAGGTGACATTTGTCCTCTCCAGGAACAGGTGATTCAGGGGTTAAGTGGTTTTGGGAAAATATTGCATCAGCCACTCTGAGAGACGACCCAGAAAGCAGTGCAGGAAATTCTGCAGTCAAGTGATTGCGCTTCCCTGGCGGCTCAGACAGTAAAGAATCTGCTTGCAGTGCAGGAGGCCTGGGTTTGATCCCTGGGTCTGGAAGATCCCCTGGAGAAGGGAACGGCTACCCACTCCAGTACTCTCGCGTGGCGGAGCCTGGCAGGCTGCAGTCCGTGGGGTCTCAAAGAGTCGGACACGACAGAGCCGCTAGCACTTTGACTTTCAAAGTGATTGGTGCGTGTTTATTTAATCTAGTTACGTTTCCCAAACTCCTTTGGCCAGGGATGGACTGGAGGGTCTGTGATGGTGTGGTTTTAGGAACACTAGCTGAGAATCACCAGAGGTTAACGGGGAGGTGTGGACAGTGGGGCTTCTCGGGAGAGAGGGAAGGAGAGTGTGTGTGGTCTGGTGAGCCAGGTGCCAAGGAAGGACCTAGGGAGCTAGGCAGAGAGACTCGGGGCAGACGAGGATACCAGCAGTTCATGGAAGAGAGAGGAGAGCTATCCTTCTTGGAGTTCATCTGCAGACGCAGGAAGGGACAGACATGGAGTTTATTCTGACAGTGGTTTCAGAAGAAAGCCTGTCTCGATGGCGATTCTCCTCAGAAATGTGGTTCATGCGTCTAGCTAAGAACATCTGGAGGGCCTCACCCAGTACCCATTCCCTGTGGTTGCCATAGCAAAGGCCCAGAGCCTGGGGGCTTAGACAGCAGACACTCCCTGTCTCCAGGCCTGGAGGCTGGAATCCCAGACCCAGGTGTGGGCGGGGCTGGTCCTCCTGAGGCCTCCCTCCTGTGTGTGTGCACTGCCGTGTCCTCACAGGGTCGTCCCTCTGTGTGTGTGTGTGTGTCCTGACTTCCTTGTCTGATAAGGACACCAGTCACATTGGACTGTTCATTGTTGTTGTTCAGTCACTGGGGCATGTCTGACTCTTTGTGACCCCGCGGACTGCAGCACACCAGGCTTCCCTGTCCTCCACTGTCTCCCGGAGTTTGCTCAAGTTCATGTCCGTTGAGTCGGTGATGCCATCTGACCATCGCACCCTCTGCCGCCCCCTTCTCCTTTTGCCTTCCACCTCTCCCAGCATTCGCTGGGGGAGGAAAGCCCTGCAGTGTTCTTGCCGTGAGAATCCCGTGAACAGCAGAAAGAGGCACGTCAGCTGGGGCCCACCCTAGTGACCTCATTTCACCACGCTCACCTCCTGAAAGTCCCGAACTCCAAATACAGCTGCCTTCTGGGGTGCTGGGGGTCAGGGCCCCAACATGTGGCGTTGGTGGTGGGGGGACAGGCTGATGCCACGCTGGTGGGCGGGGTCTGCAGTCATACCTGCCCCAGCCTGCGGTGTGGTGGAGGACGCTGCCCTCACAGGTGGAGTGGATGCCGCGTGGTGCCAGCTGGGCTGCAGCTGCGGTCCCTCTGCTAGGAGCAGTTGGGGGAGCAACTTCCAGCAGGGGTCCTCTGAAGAGGTGGCGTGTGACCTGAATCGTGGTGTCTCCCTGTCCTCGGGGGTGTGGTCTGATCCCTAGACCACGCCTCCTAGATTCTGACGCAGTTACTGGGGGTCTGGTGCGGCAGAAGCTTCTAGGCAGCCCCCACCCCCCAGTGCTGGTGCCTCCGCATCCCTCCTCAGTGCATGTGCCGTGTGGGTGCAGGGGAAAGCGTGTGCGTGTGTGTGCGTGTGTGTGTGTGTGCTCAGTCATGTCCGACTCTGTGCGAGCCCATGGACCGTAGCCCGCCGGGCTCCTCTGTCCGTGGGATTTCCCAGGCAAGAACACTGGAGTGGGCTGCCATTTCCCTCCCCAGGGGAATCTTCCCCACCCGGGACTGAACTTGCATCTCCTGTGCCTCCTGCATTGGCAGGCGGGCTCTTTACCACTGAGCAACCTGGGAAGCCCAGAGGGAAGAGCACCGCAGATTTAAATGAGCGCCGAGACACACGAGTGCTTTTCTCTCACCTTCCCAGGTGCCTTCAGCCTCCGTCTGGCCCACTGCTGCCCCAAACCCCCTGCTCTGCACCCCCACTCACTGTCAGCCTGTGTTAACTGACCGTCATCTGTTAGTGACTTTCCCGGGGTGTGGCAGAACCTGGGCCCCTCCCGAATCTAGTTCTGACCTACTGGTTCTGGTGGGGGCTGTTGCCAGTCCTTGGCCATGATCTTGAGCTGAGTTCTCACGTCTGCACAAAACCCCAGAGTAGCCCCTGGGCGAGCAGGGTCCCACTGCTTTGAGGACTAGCCGGGTTAGTATATTTGGATGTACAGAGTAGGTGAAGAGTCATAAAACCTCGCTTCCGGTATGTTAAATATGTCAGGTGTCTGAGATTCCACTTGAATAAAAACTTTTTTTTGCAAAAAAACCACATTTGTGTGTGTGTGTGTGTGTGTGTGTGTGTATTAACTGTGGCCCACCAGGCTCCTCTGTCCATGGGGTTCTCCAGGCAAGATTACTGGAGTGGGTAGGCATTCCCTTCTCCAGGAGAACTTCCCGAGCCAGGGTTTTCTGCGTATCAGGCAGATTCTGTACCATCTGAGTCAGCAGGGAAGCCCCCTATATGTATACACACACATATGAAATAAACCAGAGCTGAGGGAACCTCTGCCTGTTTATAGAGTTCCTTCGTGTGTGTGACTCTTGCAGCTTTGACCTTGGTAGAGTCATTCTGTTTTTACTATGTGTCTTCTGTCCCAGGTCAGCTTTCATATGTTCTCTATGTCTGAGGAGGGAACCAGGAAGAAAACTTAGCTGCCTGCTCCTCACAGGTGTTAGGAGACTCAGGAGGCAGTTTGAGATTTTATGTTTTCTTGGAACAATTGTGTGCTTTCTTGGAACATTTCAGCAGCAAAATGTGGAGTTTGTGTTAAAATTGCTTTTCCCACTGTTACTTTCTTTTGCGCTTATTAATAGGCGCCCAGCAGGGCCAGTGAAGCAAACACATTCTAAGAGATGCTGAATTTATCGACTTGTATTTGTATAGCTTGGTATTTCCCCCAGAGGTTAGTTATACTAGAAATGTCTGCCTACGGGTGGTGAGCAACCTTCCCTTCCGGGTCCTGCCACTGACTTTTCCTGGGGAAGCTAGTTTCCAGATGGAGTTTTTGTCCTTAGTTTCCTATCCTCGGAGCATTCCCCTCCCCGCTCCCCCCTGCCATAGGTTGGAGAAGCCCTTCCACCCATCATGGCATTGCCCCATGAGATGCAGGACACCGACTTCTGTGTGAATTTCAGATTGTTAGTGTTTTAGTGTGAGTACCCCGATGGCTCAGCACGTAAAGAATTCGCCTGCAGTGCAGGAGACAGAGATGTGGGTTCTATCCTGGGTCAGGAAGATCCCCTGGAGAAGGAAATGGCAACCCACTCCAGTATTCTTGGCTGAAAACTCCCATGGACAGAGGAGCCTGGCGGGCTACAGTCCAATGGTTTACAAAGAGTGGGACACGACTGAGCACCTTACACCCCATGTCTGCCCAGTATTTAGGAAGTACTTAGGATAAAACGTATCCGTTGTTTATCCAAAATGCGAGAGTCCCGGGTACCCGCTGTGTCACCCGCGGCCCCAACCGCAGTTAATAATTAAGTGTTTCCCCAGGTGTTTGCTTTTCCCGTGGATCAGCTGATCGAGTTACGCAAGCTCCTTTTTAAGGTCAGGACCAGCCTGCTGGGGCTTTTGGCCTGAGCTCCCTGGACGTCCTGGGAGGAAGTGGGCAGGGGTCTGCCTTTTCCCCTCAGCCCTGTCCAGTGGGTTTCGATGGTGGCTCCTTGTGGCCAGGTGAGAACTGCGGGTGGCAGGGGTCTGGGGGACTCCGGGCGCCTTCCCCTCGGTTGTCAGTTCCGTGTGACACAGACACCCGTAAACCACCCCAGCCCACCTTTGGTTCTCTGGAAGGAAGACCCTGGGGTCAGGTACACTCCACTGTTCAGGCTGCGTGTCCACAATGGGTCACCGGCCTGGGGGCCACGGCTGCAGAGTCACCCTGGAGGAACAAGGGTGGCCAGTGTCTGCACATCCCAGGGTTTGCCCGTCGTCTGACCTGTCTCAGAACCACCTCTGGACCTGGACCTGCATGTTGTTCCCACGCCCTGTGCGACAGCAGCGGTTGGTTAGTCGCTCGGTCGTGTCTGGCTCTTTGCGACCCTTGGACTGTAGCCCGCCAGGCTCCTCTGTCCGTGGAATTCTCCAGGCAAGGACACTGGAATGCGTTGCCATTTCCTTCCCCCAGAGTTTGCTCACATTGGTATCCGTTGAGTCCGTGATGCTATCTGACCATCTCATCATCTACCGCCCCTTCTCCTTTTGCTTCAGTCTCTCCCGGCATCAGAGTCTCGGGGCATCTAGAGACCACGTCCATCAGGGGGACTTCCCTGGCGGTCCAGTGGCTAAGAGGATGCGCTCCCAATGCAGGGGGCCTCGGTTCCGTCCTTGGTCAGAGAACTAGACCTCAAATGCCACAACTCGGACCCGGTGCAGGCAGATAAATATAAAAAAATAAAGACAACGTCGATGTTGGGGCCTCGCCTAGACCAGTTGAATCAGGCCTCCTGGCACCACCGTTTTTTAGAACAAGGTCCCAGGTCGCTTCCTGGTGCAGCGGGATGAAGAGACACTGCTCTGGACGGCTGTGGTTCAGTCGGCAAGTCGTGTCCGACTCTGTGACCCCATGGACGGCGGCACACCAGGCCTCCCTGTCCATCACCAACTCCTGGAGCCTGCCCAGACTCATGTCCATTGAGTCAGTGATGCCGTCCAACCATCTCATCCTCTGCCGCCCGCTTCTGCTTCTGCCCTCAGTCTTTCCCAGCGTCAGGGTGTTTTCCAATGAGTCGGCTCTTCGCATCAGGTGGCCAAAGGATTGGAGCTTCAGCATCAGTCCTTCCAACGAATATTCAGGATTGATTTCCTTTAGGATTGACTGGTTTGACCCCCTTGCTGTCCAAGGGACTCTCAAGAGTCTTTTCTAGCACCACAGTTCAAAAGCATCACTTCTTGGGCGCTCAGCCTTCTTTATGGTCTGACTCTCTAACCCACGGCAGTGAAAGTGCAGAGTCCTAACCACTGTTCTCGAGGATATTAAAACATGGAAACCTTGTTGGAAATGATTTTATATATATATATATGCACCTATATAATGGTACTTCCCTGGTGGCTCAGACGGTAAAGAATCTGCCTCCAACACAGGAGACCCAGGTTTGATCCTTGGGTTGGGAAGATCCCTGGAGAAGAAAATGGCAAGCCACTCCAGTATTCTTGCCTGGGAAGTCCCATGGACAGAGGAGCCTGATGGGCTGCAGTCCATGGGGTCATAAAGATTCAGACACAACTGAGCAACTGAAACAACACACACAACGATGTAGTACGTAATTTATATTTATATTATGTTATAATATGATTGTGTGTATGTAATTACCACAATATATTATAATAACATACAACCGTTTCCATATTACAATTATAATTGTAACTGTATTCTGTATTATATAGTATATTTGTGGCATATAATTATGCCAGGCACTCATTTTTTTCCTGGGTAAATGGTGAATGCGCAAAGGCAGGAATGAACGTGTTGGTGGAAGTCGCAGCCAGGCTGGCTGGGACCTTCCTAAGGTAGGACCCGGGGTGGCCAGATCCTGTCCTTGGCCTCAGACCCACCCCGCCCTCTCCAGTCTGTGCTCTTGTATGGTTGGAAAAATATATAACCCAAGTGACAGGCGTTTGTCGGTGAATTCAGGAGTCCCCCAGTGCACTGAAGTTTAGTGGAGGATGGGATGTACTCTGCAAATTCTAGGCTTCCCTGGTGGCTCAGATGCTAAAGCATCCACCTCCAATCGGAAAGATCCTCTGGAGAAGGGAATGGCAATCCACTCCAGTGTTCTTGCCTGGAGAATCCACGGACAGAGGAGCCTGTGGGCTACAGTCCATGGGGTCACAAAGAGTCGGACGTGACTGAGCAACTATTTTCACTTGGTAGTTTTACTTTAAGAAACGAAACCCTTCCCTGGGTGATACGAGTAATCTGCTGTCTGAGATGTTTGACCAGGGACCCCTCACGGGAGGTATGAAGGCAGAAGGCTGAGGAGGAGGCCAGGCTGCGGGGTTGGGTGGATCAGTTTGCAGCTGCTTAGACTTGAGGCCCACTGGCCAGGAAGAGAGCTCACAGGAGGTCTGACCATGTGGAGTCACTTGGTTCTGGGAGGACCTGGGGAGGAGGGCAGGCTGGCCAGGGAGTCGCTGCAGCTTGCTCCAGGCCCGGGTGCTGCATGGCTGACCTCAACCAGGCCAGATTTTCCTGGTGGTCAGGATGAGCCAGATCTCGGGGTTTTCACGTGAAGCCTCCGGGTTAGGACTCACTCAGCCTCTGCAGGTTGGACATAGCAGCGTTTATTGACCCCGTGTCTGAGGACGGTCCGGGTGCTCTTGGCGGTAGGGGAGCCCCTGACCCAGACATGGTCTTGCCTTTCCCTGAGTGTGTGGGAGGGTGCATTTTCTGGGGTGGCGTCTGCACTTTGCTGGGCTTCATGTGTCTAATCAGTGGCTGGGAATGTCCTGGGACCTGGTGGCCCAGAAGAGAAGCACTTCCATGGGTGTCCGCTGACCTTAAGTGAACTCTGGAGGTAAATGGTGGGCGTCAGCCTTCTCAGACTGGACACCGAGTTCGCACTGACTGAGCTGTGTCCTGCCTGGGACTTTTCTGAGGCTCGTCACCCCAAAATGAATGGCTTCTGGGGCCATGCACCCCAGCCCCTGGGGTAGTCGGACAGGTGGCCATCTTCCTCCCCTCCCTCCCGATTGCTTTTCTCCCCGCACCTCTACTGTGAAATATTTCCAGCATAAAGAGACGCACAGAGAATAGCATTGCAAGCATCTGTGTCCCACGTTTGTTGAAGTCTGGCTTTCTCTCGTCAACTGAAAGTTACAAGTGACGTCACAGGCACTGTGACCCCCTTTCTGCCCCCCGCCCCCCACTTGGGCGTTCCTGTTGCCGTGGGTTCCTCTGCCCCATCGCTCACGTCGTCCTCACTTCAGGCTGCAGACGGGCCTGTGTCTTCCCGGCCTTTCTGAACAAGGACACCGTGTCTGAATGGCCCTTTCTCAGGGCTCCATTCGGGGCCCTGAGTGGGTCGTTGGGGTCCACGCTGCTCTCAGGTGTACTGTCCGTGGGAAGAAGAGACCACACCTTGGTCGGGCAGACCCTGAATGACTAGGGGTGGCGTGTGAGCTGGGTTAGCCAGGACACCCTGTTTTGTAGGGAACAGCCTGGGACATCTTTCTTGTTCCGTGAACTTGACCATTGACTTCCTTTACCGAGTTCACACAGAAGTGCAGTTGCTGGTTTGGCACGCACCCCCCGGCCCAGGACCCCTGGTCGTCTCAGCTTTTAGCCTGACCTTTCTGAGCCGGGCCCACAGTCCTGGGCGTGTCTCATGGGCAGGTTTTAGCCTGACCTTTCTGACGCCTGCCCACAGACCTGGGGGTGTCTCGTGGGCAGCCTGCCCCCAGCTCTGTCCTGCCAACGCCCGTGGAATGAGATGGCGGTTGGCCCCTCACGTGGGTCGTTGCCGGGGGGCTTTTACTGCACTTGATGGTGGGGGAGCTGCCCTCCCAGCCTCCGCGGGCTCTTGGAGACCCCCGGCCCTCCCCCATCAGCCTTTGGGTTCCGCTGTGCTCCTGGGCCTGGAGATTGTCTCATTTCTGAGCCTGGCCCTGCGTGCTGGGTCTATTTTTACACAGTACCTATCATTGCCATGTTTGAAGCAGAGGGGGTTATTATAGCAGGAGCTTGGTACCCTTCTGACCCAAAGCCTGCATCTCTCTGCCTGCTGCTCTTCCTCCAAGAAAAACAAAGCGAGCTGTTCCTCTTACTCCCGAACGTTTCAGACCGCCCACTGCTCCTTCGGTCCGTCCCCGTGAGCTGTGGCTGCGGCCACAGCGAGTTGGGGCTCCTTTTAAGCGCTAGGTTTCCAAGCAGCGGGGCAGGGCTCTCGGGGCCCCCACAGGTCCTGCCTGGCTCGGGCCCGGGAAGGGGTGGGGGTGTGTGGAGGTGTGTGTGTGTTACCCACGGTCGCCCAGCCTGAGACTGCGCCTCCGACACCGGCCTCTGCCACACCCCCGGCTTCCTCCTCGAGCCTCCCCTGATGTCTGTCTCCCTCCTCCCCTCTCCGTGTAGAAACGCACAGCCATGCCACGCAGCCCCACGTCCAGCGAGGACGAGATGGCCCAGAGCTACTCAGACTCCTCGGAGGAGTCGGACTCGGACAGTTCCAAGGAGGAGACCATCTACGACACCATCCGGGCCACGGCCCAGAAGCCGGGCGGCGCCAGGGCGGAGGAGGGCCAGGCCCACACGCTGGTGCTGCGCATCGTCATCGAGGACCTGCAGCAGACGGTGAGCCCGCCCGCCCGCCCGCCGCCCGCGTTCCGGCCCATGGCAGGTGTGACCTGGGCTCGAGGGGCCTCTGCTCGCCCCCTGCCCACGAGCGCCCCGCCCACCCCCTCCTGCTGGGCCCTCCTCACTGCTCATGGCACCTACTATGTGCAGGGACGGAGGCCAAGCCTCTGAGCAGAGAGACCAGCCTTGCAGAGGCAGCGAGCACAGTGGGTGCCTTAGTAAATGGGCTGCCTGCCCCAGGCAGGCCCTGCTGCCTCCCCTGGCACTGGGGCTCCTGCTTCCTGGAGTCTGCAAGCTCTGCCCGGCGTGCCCTTCCCTGCCCTGCCCGCCAGCAGCCCCTGAGTCGTCCCTTGAGGTCCGAGCCCCATGCTGTCTTATGCACACGAGGGAGACATTCCTTCAATGGTGAATTTGCATGAGGTCCCCGTGGCCACAGCGGGTGCAGGAGAGGGGAATCCCTGGCTGTGGTGCTGTTTCGGGGGCCGTGGAGAACGCAGGAGGAGCTCCCTCTGGGGTGGACAGGACGCACGCTGAAGCTGGGTGGGTGGGCCTGGCAGGGGTGGGGGGCTGCACCGGGCATGGTGGAGGAACCCTTCGGGCTGGCCAGGGCTGGACCTGAGCCCCCTGCAGAGTCACGTCCAGGGTCTGGCTGGTGGATATGGCGTCCAGGCCCGATGGGAGGCTGGGAAGGTTCGGTGACCCCAGGAGGGGTTTCTGGAGGCTGGCAGGTGGCGCACAGACCCACATTCGTGCTGAGTGGGTGCCTCCCAGTGGGGATTCTTGTCTCTTGGGATCAGGTGACTGGGGTCTCAGCCCGTGCTGGGTGGGCTCCGCTCTGGGGCATCTCCTTTCTCGTCGTCTCTGCCCCTTAGGTCTCCGTGGGGCTTGTGTGCCCGAGAAGACCCCTCATGTTAGAGTTTAGAGAGGAGGTGGGAGAGGCGGGGCTGGGGCGGGAGTAGACGGCCTCTGGGAGGCTCCAGCCTGTGAGCTTGAAGGCCCTGCCTGGAAGGGGTCTGACTGGGGTCAGAGGGACTGGGGCGGCCCGCGGCGCCACCTCCTGGCCGGATGGCACCAGTGCGGCCCTTGGGCTCTGACCCAAGGCCCAGTCTCCTGCGCCTCAGGTCTCCCAGGAAACCCCCGCTCCTGGGGAGGGGCCCTACCTGGGCCGAGGGTGCTGTGCTCTGGGGTCATCTCAGGGCCAGCTCTCACGACCCCACCTTCCTGGGAGGGCTCAGGCGGACCTGAGCCCTAGAACCATCCTGGCAGCAGGGCAGGCCCAGCGTTCATTCTTCTTCCGACTCATCTGACATCTCTTATGAAAGTTACGTGATTATTATAAAAAGCTTCAGGTCATGTGCATTGGAGAAGGAAATGGCAACCCACTCCAGTGTTGTTGCCTGGAGAATCCCAAGAACGGCGGAGCCTGGTGGGCTGCCGTCTATGGGGTCGCACAGTCGGACACGACTGAAGCGACTTAGCAGCAGCAGCAGCAGCAGCAGCAGCAGGTCATATGGAAAAGCACAGACGCCAGCTCCAGGAGCGGTTGTTTCAGACGTGTCTCTCCAAGGGGTTGCAGGTAATGGGTGGCCTGGGCAAGCACAGACTCAAAGTACATACGCTGTTAATAAATCAGCCTCATTAAGGTGACTTAATTTGAAAGTAAAGGGAGAAAAGGTCAATGAAGAAAAAGCTGAACTTTAGTATGTTTTTTTTTGCCACAAGAGAGACTTGTTTCCAAATGAATCTATCAAGTTAAAGGAAATGATTACAAAAACACTGGGAGGCTGACCTCTTTATTGGTTTTCATTTTTGATTAGTTTTTTTCCTCCTGTTTTTTTATTTTTTGGCTGTAAGGAACTTAGTGTTCTCTCCCTGTATATTGGGGGTGGATTAAGCTAATTGCTGTAATAAACAGCCCTCCAAGCCTCAGGCACCCGACACATAGATGTTGTATTTCTCAGTCCCCTGGGGATTGGCAGGGATGAGGAGGGGGTGGTTCACATGTGCGTCTATGGGGTCGCACAGAGTCGGACGCGACTGAAGCGCCTGAGCAGCAGCAGCAGCAGCAGCAGGTCTTGTGGGAAAGCACAGAGGCCAGCTCCAGGAGCAGTTGTTACTATTGTTTCATGAACATTTCAGACGTGTCTCCAACACACGTGTACATGTGAGGCCTCTCCTCCCCACCCACCGGTTCTTGCTGGTGTGGGGCGCTCTGCCCACGTCGCCGTCCACCCCACGTGACGCCTGCAGCCTTCAGAGCCCTGGGGTCTCAGTGCCTCTCCCACGGTCACCGCTCATTGCCGGCGCACAGAGGCCTTCTCTCGCGCCCGCTCTGCGTGCCGTCCCACCTCTTACGTGGGTGGAGCTGACCGTCCAGGGTTTTCTCAGGAGGAGGTCGTGTGGGCAGTGCTTCCCCAGTGACCGGCCCGCTGGTCTCGCTGGTCTCACCGCTGGCGGTCGTGATGCTCTTTGCAGCCCATCGCCCTCGGGGGATGCAGTGGGTGAGGGTCCCGAGTGCCTCTGGCTGCATCCTCATCTGTGGACCAGTGCACAGCCTCGTTGCGTGTGCGCTTTTGTGTCAAGAGTATTATTTAATACACGCAGTTGACTCAGGATTAGCGCCAGGCTCATGGCCAGCAGCCTCTGACTCACAGCTGGAGGCGCTCACCTGACTCGTGGTTTCTCCCCGAGGCTCATCACCGCCTTCTTGTCCGTGGACACCAGACCCAGCTTCAGCTCTGTGCCTGGGGGCCATTTTAAACCTCAGGACCACCAACAAAAAGCACCGAAATGCAAAATGGGGCCCTGAATAGACCCGGATAAAGACTGCTGTTTATAAGATCACAGCGGGCCCAGAAGGGAGCATGGCTGCTGTGTCTGCGAGTGGTCACAGCGCTGCTGCTCGTATTGATCTGGGGTGACCAGTAAATTTTAGCAAGTAGGCAAATCCCCAAATACATAATCCGCAAAGAATAAGAACTGTGTACAAGAGCGTGTCAGCTAGTGTGTGGTTTTCCTGTGGAATCTTGAGCCACTGTTCCTGCCCCATGTCGCCCCAGACCTGCAGGGATGTCGTTGTATAGTCTGCTTGCCCTGAACTCGTGCTAGAAGTATCTTGTCCAGGACTTGATTTTTTTTCTTTACTGGATTCCTAAAGAATTGACTTCAGCTACTAACCCAGGTGGCTCAGATGGTGAAGCATCTGTCTGCAGTGTGGAGACCTGGGTTGGATCCCTGGGTGGGGAAGATCCCCTGGAGAAGGGCGTGGCAACCCACTCCAGTATTCTTGCCTGGAGAATTCCATGGACAGAGGAGCCTGGCGGGCTACAGTCCCTGGGGTCACAAAGAGTCGGAC
Organism: Bos javanicus; assembly: GCF_032452875.1. Classification (NCBI taxonomy): domain Eukaryota; kingdom Metazoa; phylum Chordata; class Mammalia; order Artiodactyla; family Bovidae; genus Bos; species Bos javanicus. Next base: position 48,419,997 of record NC_083896.1, on the reverse strand, counting down.
ACGACTGAGTTGACTAAGCACCCGGGTAGTGTTTGGTGCTGGCCGTTCTGTTTTTCCTGAAGAGTCTGTTTCCCAGATTTTTCCTTTTCCCCCTTTCTCTCTCTGGGAGCTCTTCTCTGTTTCAATGACACAGTTTGCCCTTTGTATTGAAATACAGTGGATTTACAATGCTGTGTTGGTTTCAGATGTATAGCCAAGTGATTCAGGTATACACACATACATATATCAATAGGTATAAATACCTCTTCTCTTTCAGATTCTTTGCCCTTAAAGGTTATTACAAGACGGAGTATAGTTCGCTGTGCTATACTGTAGGTCCTTGTTGGTTATTTCATATGTGTGTATACGTTAGTCCCAAACTCTTAATTTATCCCTCTCCCGTCTTTCCCTTTGGTAACCATGTTTATTTTCTATGTCTATGAGTTTATTTCTGTTTTGTGTGAGTTCATTTGTGTCTTTCCTTAGACTCCACACGTAAGTGATACTGTATGGTGTTCGTCTGACTTCGCGTAGTATGATCATCTCTAGATCCATCCATGGTGCTGCAAATGGCGTCATTTCTCCCTTTTTACGGCTGAGTCATGTTCCACTGTAGGTGCCTCGTCTTCTCTGTACACACATCTGTCGGTGGGCATTTAGGCCGTTTCCAGGGCCTGGCTGTTGTGAATGGAGCTGCAGTGTGCGCTGAGAGGCACGTATCTTTTTTAATTATGAGCATGCCCAGGAGTGGGGTTGCTGGGTCATAGGGGGGTTCTGGCTTTAGTTTTTCGGGCACCTCCGCACTGCTGTCCGTCGTGGGGGTACAGGCATCTTTAGTACTGGCTTTTCCGCCTCTTGCTCCGTCATCCTTTCCCCCGTTGCTTCGATCGCCTGTCACTTCCCTGTTCCTCCTTTCTTTACAGCACGTTCAGGTGCGTCTGTTCTGATTGATCTTTTTGGAAATTACTCTTTCGAGTTGTTGTTTGTAGAGTAGATTTCACGGCTTATTACTTTTCCCCGGCACAAAGCACTGAGCTCTCTCTTCTTCTGCTCAGGTGTGCTTTCACCCGGAGCAGCTGAGCCTGCTGTCTGGCTTTTGCATGCTGTCCTCCTTCCTTTTCTCTGTGCCTTTTCCTGCGACATCTTCCTTATTTCTGAGCTGTTTCTCCTGACCTGTCCCTGTGGTTTGTCAGTGACTTGAATTTCTGTTTGTTCTGGTCTCGAGAGTGAGTCAGACTTGGGGGTCTGTCTGTTGGCCCTTTTAGACACAGGCCCAGGCGCAGGGAGTGTTGAGTCTTTGTAGAAGGTCCAGGCTCTCTTTTCTGAGGTTTCCTGGTGCAGGGAGCTGCCCCGTTCTTGTGGAGGGACACCCGCGACACTCCCACTCAGAAGCCCTGCCAGGAGGGGTCTCTGCGGGATAGTCAGCCTCAGGGGGCTTCTTTGTCCCCCCGCCCCTGGCTCAGTCAGAGGAAGGAAGAGAGACGGACCTTGAGTTCACATCTGTCAAGATTTGAGTATAGTAGTGCACAGCAGCAGCAATGTTGGAGAAGGCGATGGCGCCCCACTCCAGTGCTCGTGCCTGGAAAATCCATGGATGGAGGAGCCTGGTAGGCTGCAGTTCATGGGGTCTCGAAGAGTCGGACACGACTGAGCGACTTCACTTTCACTTTTCACTTTTCTGCACTGGAGAAGGAAATGGCAACCCACTCCAGTGTTCTTGCCTGGAGAATCCCAGGGACGGGGGAGCCTGGTGGGCTGCTGGCTATAGGGTCGCACAGAGTCGGACACGACTGAAGCGACTTAGCAGCAGCAGCAGTGCATAATGTCTGGATTTTTAGATACTTCCCTGGCAGTCCAGTGGCTAAAAATCCACACTTCCAATGCAGGGGGCGAGGATTTGATCCCTGGTCAGGGAACTAAGATCCCGCATGCCACAGGATGTGGCCAAAAAAAAAACCCACAAAATACCTGGATTTTTGTCCCTGCCAGGGAACATCGGGGGATCCTCCCCGTGGAGGGTTCGGTTTCTGTGGAGCATCCAAGGCGGGGTGTTTCTGGCCGTAGGTCATGCCTGTTTTCGACTTTGGACGCTTTCATCGCTTGAGGTCACTGGGTCAGACCGACTTCACTCCTTCTTGGCCCCTGGGTGCAGCCCTGCTCATCCCTGCGGGGCGCTGGAGTAGGGACCTGGTGACCCTGCCCCCCCGGCGTGGATGGATCCTCACGCTGCAGGTTTAACCCTCTGAGCCCCTAGATCCTGTTACTGTTTATCAGTGCTGGAGGATTCAGAGACTGGGGAAGCACTCCCCTCAGATTTCAGACTCCAGACCCGAGACTGAACGGGAAGGCCGAGGGCGGGCTGAGGACGGAGCTGCTAGGGTGACGTGCCCCTTCTCTGCCATTTCCCCGAGGTGGGCTGCCCGTGTCCCCGGGGCTGGTACTCAAGGTCTGCAAGCCTGAGGTCCCCTGGCAGGTATGCAGTGAGCCAAGCGGGCTGGACTTACAAATGTGTGTGTCCCCCACTGGTTTCCTTCGTCAAAGCCCATCCGGCAGTACCATGTACCCAGGGAGGCCCTTTTCCTCACAGCGGGGAGGGGCTATCTGCCAGCCTGGCTGCTGAGAGGTTCTGAGGGCAGCCAGGCGCGCAGGTGGGATGTCAGGCCAGGCCGTCCCAGGCCTGCTGATGGGCCAGGAGGTGTTCTGTCCTCAGGCCATGGGCTTTGGGGACCCACAGGGGGCTTCCCAGGCAGTGCTAGTGGTAGAGTATCTGCCTGCCAGTGTGGGAGACGCAAGAGACTCAGGTTCCAGCCCTGGGTTGGGAAGATCCCCTGGAGGAGGGTATGGCAACCCCCTCCAGTATTCTTGCCTGGAGAATCCCATGGGCAGAGGAGCCTGGTGGGCTTCAGTCCGGGGGCTCACGAAGAGTCAGACATGACTGAGCCACTAAACTGCCAAACCATCGGGAGTTACTGGTGGAGACACACCTGCTCTGCAAAAGGAAGATTCTTCCCCAAAGGAAGATCCTTTCAGGGTCTGGACTCCACTCCCAGAGGCATAACTGTTTCCAGAAACTTCTGAAGACCACTTCTCTTCTCTTTGCTTTGTCCTGAGACAAACAAAGGCCCTGGAGCCTGAGACTAGAAATCCCATGGGTGTGAGCACTCGGACAGAGCAGCCCTTGTTCCCATGAGAAGGCCCTTGCCTTGGTGAGTCCTGGAGGCGGAGATGCAAGACCTGCCTGGAATCCTGCCCTGAGGGCTCTCGGTGCTGCCGAGCGGGTTCCTCAGCCCAGTGCCCGCCAGCCCAGTGCCCGCCAGCCCAGTGCCCGCCGGCCCAGTGCCCGCCGCAGCTGCTCGGGGGGCGGGGCCACTTCTGCACTAGGTACGGTCCCTCCCCGGGGGGGGTCCCTCCCCGGGTGGGGTCTGGACATGCTTCTTGGCCCACGTGACCCCTCTTTATGCATTTCAGCAGGACTGGAGTGTTGAGCTTTGGGTGGAGAGCGCTGGTCCTCCCTCCAGGAACGCTCCCTCAGGTTGCTGCACACTCTGGTGATCAGAGTCCTGAGTGTGGGGGGTGCTCAGGCCACGCAGGGTGCCGTTGAGTGGGCTCCCGGGCGTGGCAGGCGGGCATTCCTGCTGTTTGCTGGAGCATCGCAGATGCACAGGGAGCTCACGGTGGGGTTGAGGGTTGGCATGCGTCCATTGACCTGGCCTTTTAAGCAGGAGGCATGCGCCAACATCAATAGAAACTGTAGCTCTTGTGTTCTTTCTGTTTGGGGCACAGCAAACAGACGTGGGACCAGCTCTGGCACCGGGGTCCTCACAGTCCTGTCCAGCCCTCCCTGAGTGTCACATCACACGGATGGCGCAGAAGAATGCAGAGGGGATGGGGACGCGCTCTCTGGGTTCCCCTGGGTGTATGTGGCTTCAGCCCCCTCGCCCATCTCCACCCAAGAGTTGGCACCGAGCCGCTGCAGGGAGCTGCCGGTCCTCGTGTTGGTCCCCACGACCCGCCTGGGCGAGTTAACAGTGGTCCCTGGGCCTGCTCTGCCGGGCAGAGGCTTTGGGAAAATGCCTTTGTGCTGTAATCAGCACTTCCGTCTGTTAGATAGCTGCATCTTCAAGTTTATGTAATTTGGAAAACGCGTCTCAGCTGCTCTCCTCACCGCTAGGCCACAATTCATCTCCTTTCACCCATGTGTCTCTCACTCAGATTTCTCCCCAAGAGCAGCATCCCGCATCCCCGCAGCATCCCGCATCCCCGCAGCATCCCGCATCCCCGCCCACCTGCCTCCCCCACCCAGCCACACACATAAGCTGACAGTCGCACTTCCGGATCCATCACTTGCCTCCAGTCTGGCCATCAGATGGGCTCAATCCAAGGACCTCAGCCCTCCTGCTCGTCACTGAGGCTCCACACAGAACTCCAAGCTGCAGAGGCTTCACCTCCTCCTCCGTCGGGTCTTTAATCCCTCCTTTATCCTGTTGCCGCAGGCGACCATCATGTTTGCTTTTCACATCTGAGGCTTCCTGTGTTGTTGAGGAAGGGGAGGACTTTATCCTGTGCTGGCAGTTTTGAGTACATCTCCTCCTGCGGTAGCTGAGAATCCAGCCCCTATGGCTGACCTCTGGCGCTGCAAAGACCAGGAGGTGGGCATGCATCGTGAGAGAAGGTTCTGGAAGGGCCTGTGCAGGAGTACCTGGTTGCCTTGAGATGCTCCATCAGAGCCCATGGCCAGGCAGGTGTCCCGTTCATCACCCTGAGCTCCCTGGGGGTCGGAGTCTCCTTCCAGACTTGGTTCCACTCTCAGATGTGGCCTCGGTTCCCCAGGATGTGTTTTTCCCTGAGGGGGATGAGGTGGGTTGAATGAACCTTCTGCCGTATTCTCTGGACTTCCAGGCGCTGGGTCAGCAGAGAGCGAGAGGCTTGGGCCAAGGGACTGGTTGGCTGAGCCTGGCCACTGCAGCCCAGCCCTTGGGGCTCCCTGCTGCCCGGGCTTGTCTCATTCAGACAGTATTCCTTCTCAGGGGAATCTCATCTCTCATGACAGCCGGGCTTGGCGAGGCTCTCCCCGGCCGCCCCCCAACAGGAGGCCCTGTTACCACCCATGTCTGTCCAGCGCCCTCTGCCAGTCACGTCTCTGGCTGGACCTCCCGTCTGGGGCACAGATTTCATTTCTCCCTTGACACGTTCTCAGTCGGAATCTCAGAGGCACCTTGACTCAGATGGTGCAGACCAGATGCTGCCACGCTGTCCCCTTCCCTCTGACCCTCCAAACCTGGCCCGCAGGGGCCCTCTTTCCCCAGTGGTTACTGTAGAAAGACCCAAGCTTATGGAGGTGTCATCACAGGCTACGAAGTTCATCCCTTGGAGGGCACCGTCCGGCGGTTTTCAGTAAGTCTGCTGAGCTGTGCACCCACCGTCCGGGTCTGGACTCTGCCCGTCACCCGCGATGTTTCTCTGCCGCTCATCCTCAATCCCCCTTCCAGCCCTGACAATCGCTGACCATGTTCTGTCTCCACACACGGAGTCCCCTCTTCTGGACGATCCACGTGAGCATGTCACGTGGTGTCTGGGCTTTCACATCTGGCTTCTCTCATCCAGCAGCATGGCCATGAGGCTCATCCACATGGTAGCCTCTGTGTTTTATTTCTTTTTATCGCCAAGTCGTAACTTACTGATCATGTGGCTCGTTCCATCCCTGTGGTGATGGTCAGTTGGGTTGTTCCCACTTTGGGCTCTGAACCTTCTCTGATTCTTTGTCTGAGCCAGAACCCAGGAGTTATCCAGGGCCTGCCATCGTCCTTCAGCCCGTGCACTGCCAGGCCCTGCCCTTGACCTTCTGAATCCCTTTGAACCCGCGTCACTGTCTCCCCACCGCAGCCCCGTCTCCCCCATCTTCCCTCTGGGGGGCTGCAGATGCCTCTTCTCTCACAAGTGTTCTGCACTTGCCGAAAGTGATTTTTAAAATGTGAACCCAGTTGCTACTTTGTTGTAGAACCCCCCTCCCTCCTTGAGGCTTTCTGTTTTCAGGGTCAGATCAAGTGTACACGGCACCTTGTCCCCTGCAGATCCTCCAGCTCCATGTTTAGGACATCACGAATTCATCTCAGCCCTCGCCTGCACTGCACGAGGGGTGACGTCCGAGTTGAGCCCCAGGTGATGAGAGATTAGCTTGTAAAGTTCTTTGGCTAGACCTTCTGGGCAGAGGCTGGCAGGAGTGGCATGCCTGAGGTGGGAACGAATGGGCTTGGTGTGTCAGAGCAGCGGAGAAGGTCAAGGCTGCCAGCTGGGTGGGTGCTCGGGGCTGAGGTGGGGTGGGGGGGTGTGATTCCCCCTGAAGAACAGCGAGGGCTGTGGGAAGGTTTGGTGCAGAGCATGTGACCTCTTCTCTCAGCTTCTCTCAGGGGAGGACGGAAGGAAGCAGAGGCAGGTAGGGGGTCCCTGCAAGAATCTGGGACCAGGGGCAGCGGAAGAAGGTGGAGACGGAGTGGGGGCAGGTTCCTGATGACAGGGTCGGGGTCATCACAGCAGATGTGACTCTCGCAGAGCAGGTGCTCAGCCAGGAGAGAAAGGGTCCTTGAGGGTGACTGGTGGCAATGTTGTTTTAAATGTGCTGCCTGCATCTTTGCACCTTCTCAGGAAAGGAGCAAAAACAGACTTCTTTTCTTTTAAAAATAGAGATGTTATTCACATACTGTGCACGGACCATACCGTTTTCCCATTAAAAGCGTACAATTCAGTGAATTTTAGTTAATTCAGAGGTGGGGGTACCCACCACTATAGTCAATCTTAGAATATTTTTATCACCCCAAAAAGAAACCCCATACCCATTAGTGGGGATTCCCCTACCTCTCCCCCAGGGATTCCTCTCCCCCAGGGATCCTCTGCCCCCTCCCCCAGGGATTCTCCGCCCCCTCGCCCTGGGTTCCCCTGTCCCCCTCCCCCAGGGGTTTCCTGTCCCCTCCCCCAGGGATTACCCTGTCCCCCTCCCCCAGGGGTTCCCTGCCCCCTCCCTGAGGAGATCCTCTGCGCCCTCCCCCAGGGATTCTCCGCCCCCTCGCCCTGGGTTCCCCACCCCCTCCCCAAGTCCCTGGCAACCACTGGTCTGCCTGTGTTTCTGGATTTGCCCGTCCTGAACCTTCTGTGTTGGTGACATCTGGCAATGTGTGGCCTGGGAGGGAGGCTTCTATTTATTTACTCCTGTTGTCTGCCTCTCCTGTTTCAGAGAAGCCCCTCCCCCCAAGTCTTCCCCCCCAGAACAACACTTATCCCACTGACGCCTTAAACATCTCCATTCACTGGCCTCACGGGTCCCCCACAGCCTGGGCAACACAGAGATGAAAACACTCTTGTCTCAGAAAGTGCTTCCGTCTGTCACACTGCCGTTTTGTTTCTGGATTTTCCTTACCTACCTGCTTGTTTGCTGACCGCAAGGAAACGCGCTGAGGATTTTAGACTTAATTAGAAAGTTAGTTGTGTGTGACCCTGACTCGAGTACATGTTCTGCCCTAAAAAACGTCCTCAAAGAGGACTCAGTGGGCAGAAGGAGACAACCGTGATCACATCGTTCATTCGAGAACGGTGTCTCCAGTCGTGGAGTGTGGTCCAAGGCCGACTCCCATCCAGCCAGGGAAGCCCTCGAGAGACGGAGGAACGCCTCAGGTTCCAGATGGTTGTCTTTTTTTAATTTAGAGAAAATTGAGAATATAGGGAAAGACAAAGAATGATAGATCCGTACCAGTTTTTATTATTTATTATGCAGAATTGACAGTGGTTAACGTCTCGTCATTTTTTAGTTATAGGGTTAGAATGTTTCAGATAAAGCCAGTGTCTCTCTCACCCTCCTGGCCATTCTGCTCAGGGGCAAATATTGTGACGAACCCCACTTGTCCCTTGTTCTTACGTGTGTGACAGTGGTCGCTATATGGTATGGTCTTCTTGAGAAAAAAAGAAATTATAGATAACCTGGCATCATGCTGGGCATGTCATTTGTAACTTATGTTTTCCACTAGATGTTATGTTTTTAAGGTTTGTCTTTTTTGTTTTTATCCACCCATTTATTCATCCATCCATCCCTCCATCTATCCATCTCTCCATACACCCGTCACTCCATCCATCCATCTGTCTATTTGTTCATCCATGCATCCATCCATTCATCCACCCAGCCATCCATCCGTCTGCCCCTCCATCCACCCAGCCAGTTAGCCAGCGATCCGTCTGTCTGTCCATCCATCCATCTGTCTGCCCTGCCTTGCAGAAATACATGGTTTTCGTGTTTATCTCTACTTTGAGCTGCCCTGTGTTGTCCCTTGTGGCGTGCATTTGGATCTCTCAGCGGGGACAGAAGCATGGAATCTGGTTTTCTTTGTGGTTTCGTTAACTGCTTGCTAAGGCCAAGGAGAGCCCCACCCCTTGGTCCCCGACTCCCCCGCCTCTAGTTTCTCTGTGACGTGGTGGTAATCAGCCTCACTGTCCTTCAGTGCAGTGGTTTACACTTCACGGTTAATCAGGAGATTGAGGCGTCATCGGTTGTTTAAACTGAAGGGGAAGGTTCAGGGGCTCTTGGGCTGTGACCGAGCTGGTTGTCATTCATGTCCTGGGCAGCTCGCTAAAGGCCCGGAGGACCTTTATTTTCATACGTACCATTAAACTATCAAACGCCTGTTTATCCAGCCCCAGCTTTGCGTGCTGTAAGGATTCTGCACTCGTCCTGTTAGATGTGAGGCTAATGCTTCGTCTGTGAGCATGATTGGTGCAGCTCTCGGGAGCTCTGCAGCCCGGATGGCAGATGTCTGGCTTGGTGTGCTTAAGCTGTGTGTTAATACCCACTTAAATCCTTTCGAGAAAATAATGCCTGGCTCTGGAATTATTGCACGTCCTGTCAGAAGCTTCGTAAATCCCACATCGTGGTGGGAATACTGTGGTTCAGAGGCCACCCTGGGGAAGAGCAGAGCTCTCCCCTGTGTCGTGTCCTGGGCTGATGAGAATAGTCCAGAACGGGCAGAAAGAGGGCGCGAAGCATCAGTATTTAATCTTCTGTGTCAAAGCCTAGGGGGAGGCCCTCGGATCTGTGGTTGGAGTTCTGTGGCTCCCAGTTCTGATGCTCCGCTCACACCCTCCCTTCTAGGCGGACGGACGGGAGCTGTCACTCTGCTTGGTGGGCACAGTGTCTGGCCCCGGGCGGTGGGCCATGCCTCCCCTGATTCCCTCTGTCCCCTGTAATCCACTCACGGCCCCCGGGTGAACCCTCCCAATTCGCAGCTCCATCCTGTGCTGTGGGGCCTAGTTGAAACGTCTCAGCCCTCAGGTCCGTGCATTCCAGCCCTGCCTCTGGCAGCTGTGTGATGCGGCGGGCAGACCTGAGGGTCCAGGGTGTTACCTCTGGGCTTGGGGCTGCTGATACCTCCGCCAGGAGAACAGTGGGAGAAGATGATGGATTTGACGCAGTTTCTTCGCTGGACTGGCGAGCACCTGGTGAGCACTTGGTGTCTGCGGTCAGCACGGCTTAATCCTCCTCCTTCTTCTCTTAGAGCTTCTCGGAGGACCTCTTAGCCGGCGTCAGATCCTCCACTTTGCTCTGTGCTTGCCGGAAATCACGGGGACCAACAAAGAAAATGAACTCACCTCCAGGGAGGGCGGGAACCTCTGGCAGAGCCCAGGCCAGTGCCTCTCGGGTGCTGGGACCTTGATGGTGCAGAGGACCGCTAGCTGGCCCCTCAGAGGTCACCAGGTGTGCCCACCGCTTCATCACAGAGTCAGGGGCTGCTCTCAAACTCTTATTCTTTGAAAAATGTTATTCTGACCGGAAAACCCTAACCCGTGGCCACTTTGGCCTTTCTTAGTGTTTAAACGTTCAGAGGCACCAGTGTGGCCCTGGCCGTCAGCTTCCTTGGACCAGGCTGCCCTTCTCGGTCAAGGTCACCCACGGTTTCCCCTTCTGTATACATCCCTTTGTGTGTGACCTGTGGCAGCATTTGGCTATTCTCCACCACGAGTCCAGCCTGATGGATCTTTGTCTACAGCAAAAAGCATCATTTCGTTTGGGCAATTGCTTTTGGAAACCGTCCCAGTCACGGTTTGAGGGGGCAGAGCTTTGCAAGTGGCAGGTGAACAGCTCTTAGAGGCCAGGCTCCCCTCGATGCACCTTTAAATGACTCCTGGCAGGTTCTGTTTGTTGAGAGTCTTTGAAATGCATCATGAAAGCATTGAGGATGTCATGAAACGTGCTTCGTTTGCAATGAAAGACGTGCTCAGAAGCAGGGATTTCTTTCAGAATGTCCTGCTTTCTTGCTGAAAGCACTGGGCTCTGGGTTTCCAGCTCCGTATCCTGAATGGGGTGATGCAGGGGCCCCCCACAGCACGATGACCCCCGAAGGCTTTGTCAGTTCCCCTCCCCCTCCTCCTCCTGGCTTTTTCCTGGAGAAAGTCAAGAATGAGCTGAATTTAAGTCTCACCTGAGGACTGTGAGCCAGCCGAGGAGGTGATCTGAACAGATACGTAATTCAGCCTGTGTTGTTGATGGTTCTTCCCTTGGCCTGCAGACAGCTCACTCTAACGATGTGTATTTCACGGAGTGTAATATTTACCGTTCTTTGAAGCTTTGTGTGTTTGAAGCTTCTTACTCCTATAACATCTTAGAAAACAGCCATTGCCATCGTCTCCGCTTCTCAGGGCCCAGGACAGGTTTGGAGCAGTTCACTCTCTTGCATAGAATTCTCTTGCCGTGTTTTTCCTTTTTTTTTTCCAGTTGTGTCTGAGTACTTGTTATTTATTTCTAAAAAATTTAAAATTTTTTATTGGCGTACAGGTGCTTTACAAAGTTGTGTTAGTTTCTGCTGTACAGCAAAGTGAATCAACTATATTAAGCGTATATGTATATAACATACATATATCTCTTCCTTTTTGGATCTCCTTCCCATTTCTGTCATCACAGGGCATTGAGGAGAGCCTCCTGTGGTATACAGTAGGCGCTCATTACTTACTGTTTTATGCATAGTTGTGAATCGTATGTATGTGTCAGTCCCAATCTCCCAATTCATTCCGTCCACTTCCCCCGCCTCGGTGTCCGTACTTTTGCTCTCTACATCTGTGTCTGCATCTCTGCTTTGCAAATAAGATCGTCTATACTGTTTTTCTATGGGCTTCCCTGGTGGCTCAGTGGTGGAGAATCCGCCTGCCAGTGCAGGAGATGCCAGTTTGATCCCTGGGTTGGGAAGATTCCCTGGAGAAGGAAATGGTGACCCACACCAGTATTCTCGCCCGGAGAATCCCATGGACAAAGGAGCCTGGTGGGCTACAGTCCATCGAGTCTCCAAAGGGTCAGACATGACCTGGTGACTGAACAACAACAACATACCGTTTTTCTAGATTCCACATCTGTGCGTTAATATGCAGTATTCTGCAGTATTCATTATCACTGTCATCACCACCATCGTTACATCTTCACCACCATCACCACCGTCATCCCCATTACATCTTCACCACGACCACCTCCACCATCACCACCGTCAGCACCGCCATCAGCACCAATATTGTCATGATCATTATGCCCTACTAGATAGACTCGGAGCTCCTTAAGGAGTAGGAACCCTTATCTTTTTGGGGAGGGACACAGTTCAGCCCACAACTGCACATATTATCTGTTCTGTATGATCCTTACAACAGACCTCCAGGTTATGTAGTTGGGATGGTTTTCATCAGACTCAGGGCAACTGCTGAGCAGGTGAGTTTGCCCAGGATCATGAGGTTAGTGTGTGCAGCTGGGTTGTAAACCCAAGCCTTTCTGACCTCCGAGCTCCTGTTCCTTCTAGCAGTTTCTCAGTGGGGCCCTCCTGGCATTTTTGGAGCAGGACATCCTTTCGTTGTGCAACCAGCCCACACAGTGCACAGAGGCAGCCTCCCCAGCTCTGCCCACTGAGTGGCAGTGGGTACCAGTAATCTCTGGGATCACTTACAAACGCCACACAGACCCCCTGGGGCCTGACTCCCAGCCTGTGCTCCGCTCAGCACCCACCTGGTGGCAGGTTCCTTTCTGCCAGCCACAGGGAGGGACCCTCACGCCCTCTGGACGCTGGTGTCTCAGGGAACTGGGGTTGTCTGTGCAGTTGGAACTGGAGGCCAGCAAGGAATCTCCAAGCAGGAACAGCGCGGGGATGTGCAGCCCCACTTGGTCACAGCTGGGAGAGCTCAGATGGACTGGGAGTTCACAGACACCCTTCTTCCTCAGCCCGAGGTGGCGGGGGGTGGCTGGCAGTTCCCGAAGTGAGCAACTGGCCCCCGACCCGCCTTGCAGCCCTGAGACGAACTCTGAGCCTTACGCTCCAGCCTTTGCCATTGAAGAGGGACAGATGGCACGCTCATGCCCATGGGGTCAGGTTTCCTGGCAGTGGGATTCCGGGCTGCCTGCTCTACCAACCTCATTGTTGAGAAGCGGGATCCTCTTACCCTCCCGGGAGGCGTGGCCCGGGCGGAGGGTCAGGGAGGGAGAAGGGCCTTGGGGCCTCCTCGGGCGTGTGGGCGCCCCTGCGGAGACCTGGTTCCAGGCTCACGCGCTCATCCTGTCCGAATGCTTTTACAGCGACTAAGCAAAGTTTTGAGCCCCTGCCGACGGCGGTGCAGTAGAACACAGCTTTAATTCAGTAAAAACGAGGTCGCAGTCAGAAGTGGATTCGGCCTAGAGCTTGTTTTCCTGGCTCATGGGCGGGTCTCCCAGATGGGACCTGGAAGTGTGACCAAGTCGCGTGTTCATGTTCCTAGAGGCGCTGTTCTGTTCTTGACAAGTGTTGTTCACGGTCTGCGGAACCGTCTGTACCATTTAACCTTTTCAAAAATTAACTTTCATGGCACCGGATACGATTTCTAAGTCAAACCGTTTTTCATAATCGCCTTCCTTTATGGTTTGGGAGGGGAGCTCTCAAGGTTTTTACAGCCCTGACGTTCAGAGTTGGGTGGGTGGGGCACAGATGCCCGTGCCCCAGGCTCGCCCATCAGTGAGGTGAGGAAAGGAGGCTGTCTGTGAGGTGTCCACGGAGAGCCTTCGGTGTAGAAATGCAGCTGCGCTGCGGTTCTCGAGCCGTGGTCCCCAGTGTTTTCTGGGCCGGCTGCAGTAACATCACCTTGAAACTTGCGAGACACGCAGCTTTGTGGTTGGACCCAGACCCGCTGCATCAGACACTTTTCCGGGAGGAGGCAGGGTCATCCTTGTGTGTTTTAATAAGCAGGCAAGTTTGATAAGCTCTGTACAGGTGGGAGAACTGCCCAAGGCAGTCTGTGATGGTAAGTGATGACCAGAAAACGCAGCTGGTCCCGGAGATTGGAGCCAACAGTGAGAGCCGGGGCCCCGGAATCAGTGATTCCATCTGCGCTTTTCCCCTTTTATATTTGCCAAGGAGACCAGAGGGTCATGGTTTTCACCATAAAGCCAGAGAGTCCAGAGCTCAGAGGAGGCCTCAGGATGGAATGGAGGCCCCTTGGGCATCTCTGGCCACCTGCTCCAGGGGGCTTCCTGCTAACCAGGGGTCTTGTCCTCCCCTGCAGAAGTGCATTCGATTCAACCCGGATGCGACAGTGTGGGTTGCAAAGCAGCGGATTCTGTGCTCGCTGAACCAGAGCCTGAAGGACGTCCTGAACTACGGGCTGTTCCAGCCGGCCAGCAACGGGCGCGACGGCAAGTTCCTGGATGAGGAGCGGCTGCTGCGCGAGTACCCGCAGCCTGTGGGCAAGGGCATCCCGTCCCTGGAGGTACTGCTCGCCCGCCCAGAGCCGGCGCGATGGGGAGCAGGGGGCGCCTTCCCAGACTCTGGGTTTATCTCCTATGCGGAAATCACTCTTAAATCAATAGTTTGCATTGGTGAGCTCGCAGGTGGTTCTGTCCTGGTCTGTGGACCAGGTGGCACCCGTGGTAAAGAATCCGCCTGCCAACGCAGGAGACGTAAGAGACGTGGGTTTGATCCCTGGGTGGGGAAGATCCCCTGGACGAGGGCATGGCAACCCACTCCAGGATTCTTGCCTGGAGAATCACATGGACAGAGAAGCCTGGCGGGCTACAGTCCATACGGTTGCAGAGAGTCGGACACGACTGAAGCGACTTGGCAGGCACACGTGCGATGCGTAGCCACTTGTTTTCTCGCTGTGGATCGGACGAACTTGCTGGAGGGACGTCCTGCTGCAGGGATGTCTTGCTGTGAGCGAACCCTGGGTCTGACTCAAGCTCATGTCCCCGGGACCTTTGAGTTTGGGGGTGCAGAGTGGGGTTTGCCCCTGTCCCACTGAGTCTCTCCCTGGCATGGGGTGGCCGGTGGCCATCCAGCTGTTGTCAGAAGCATGAGTCTCGGGAACGACCAGTGGGCTGTTTGAGCCACTGTGGCCGGTCAGGTGCTCCTGGGTGGGTGGGCTGCCTCGTGACATTCAGGGGGTATCCACTGGCAGCCTCACATCCACAGAAGGCGTGTCCCCAGACCCTACCCTTGGGGAGCCCAGGTTTACATACGGAATCCCCACATCGTGTATTTTTAAAAATTATTTAATTTGAAACATTTTTAAAAATTATTTAATTAAAAATTTTTTTTTAATTATGAAAGAATGGTAACACATTTACAGGAGACTTGGAAAGTACAGAACAAAGTTACATACAGTTCCACAATGTATTACAATTATTTTTTGAGTAGATAAATTAAGATTTTTTAGTTGGAGTTTTAGTATCAAGCTCTCAAAAATTAACAGAATGAATAGACAGCAAAGTAGAAGGATACAGTAAACCTGAAAAGCACCACAACCAATTCAACATAATTAAGACTTGTCCGATTTTCACACAACAGCGGGATACAGATTCTATTAGAGTTTTTTTAAATTGAGTTTTATTGAAGTATTGTTGATTTACAGTGCTGTGTTAATCTCCAGTGTACAGCAAAGCGAATCGGTTATCCGTTTACATGTGCCCACTCTGCTACAGTCCTTTCCCACATAGGCCACCGCAGAGCGCCGAGTAGCCTCCCCCTGCTACGCGGTAGGTCCTTGTTAGTCACCTGCTCTCTGTTCAGAGGTGTGGACACGTCAGCCTCCAGTGGACCCTCCCCCAACGTGACGTATTAACACAGAGACACAAGTGGGAGGAAACGTGGACGCTTCTACAGGTGCCCCACACGTCACCTCATTATCGAGTGATGGTATTTATTTCAGCCTGATCAACTGTGAGAGCCCGGGAGTGGCATCGTGGGTGGCACCTGGGCCCCCATAGGGGGTTACTCTGAAGTCAGAGACGCCAGGGACAGAGGCCGCAGCCAACTTGCACGTTCCCAGGCCTGATGGGGACGTCAAAGCTGAGGTTCTGCGATCCCCAGTGTGCCCTGGGCCAGGGAGGAGGTTTCCCGCGGAGGAAAAGCTGACAGGCCTCTCAGGAGTCACGTGGGCCCCTGTCCCTGCCTCGGTTTGCTCATCTGTGAAGTGGGGCTCCTTGACCAGCCCCTTGTTGGGGGCCTGCCTGCTCAGTCCCAGCCCTCTCTCGACGCAGGACAGTCAGGGTTCTGGTCTGATGGAGCTTGCCCTCTGTGGGAGGGGACAGGCCAGGAGCAGCAAACACGCAGCTCCTTTAGGGGCTGACAGTCCGTAAAGACAGTAAAACAGGCGGGCACAGGAAGTCCAGAGCCTGCTCTCGATCGGAAAGCATCCCGGAGAAGGCTGGCCCATCCCACCCCCCGGCCCTGAACAAAAGGAGGCCTAGGAGAGCCTGGTGGAACTGGGCAGGGCTGTGTCCTGGCTTTCAGAACGGCTGGCACACGTGTCCTTCTGACGTCCCACCCGGGGACCATGGGGAGCCGGGGCTGTGACCTCAGACAGGCTGGGTCCTGTCCTGGCCGCCGAGGGACCCTCTCTGAGCCACAGGTTCCAGCTGTGAAGGCAGGGGAACGTTCGTGCCGCCCTCTCCGCGGCCGTGAGGCTCGAGTGGGCTGTTCCACAGGGCAGTGCTCTGAGCACACGGCCCGGTGACGGGCGAGCCCGAGCGGCGGTGCTGCAGGTGTGGCTGCCATCCGCTCCCGTTGCCATGGAAGCATCACTCACACGTGCCTTCATTCATCTTGGATCACCGTCCTGCCGGGCGATCCGCTGTGCGGGGCGGACACCTCAATGGCAGCGTGGATCTGAGCCTTGGATCATTGCAGTTAGGCATGATTGGCTACCTATGACGCATGGCGAGAAGGGCGAGAAAAGGACTTTTGTTTCTGAGCCTGGGTCCCTCTGTAACCACACGTTGCAAACGATTATGACTCTGGGAACGGACATTCTCCTGTCAGTGCTCACCCTCCTGCCGAGAGGTATTATCGACCTGAGCGTGTTTTTTTAATAACTGGAAGAAGCGCCCACTGACTTGAAGTCCACAGATCCATCAAGTTAGCAAGCTGTTACATTCTCTCCTGTCACTCCCACGGACTTCTCAGGTGGCCCAGTGGTAAAGAATCTGCCTCCTAATGCAGGAGACATGAGTTTGATCTCTAGGTCGGGAAGATTGTCTGGAGGAGGAAATGGCCACCCTGTCCAGTATTCTTCCCAGGGAAAATCCCATGGACAGAGGAGCCTGGCGGGCTACAGTCTGTGGGGTCGCGAAGAGTCAGACACGACTGAGTGACTGAGCAGAGGCTCTCTCGCACGCAGCTGCGTCCCCAGGGCCATGGATGAAGGTGGGTGGAGAAGACAGGCCGTCTCATCTTGGATGAGGATAAGCAATAGGGAGCCTTCACGGCTGTCCTCAGAATGTCGTGTCCCAGTTGACCGTAGAACCAGAGGGGCAGAATCCTAAAACGGCCTGCGTCTCCTCCCACGAGGTCAGCTCGAGTATGGACGCTGACTGTTCTCGGCAGCACACTGATCCAGGAACTGGGAGCTGCCTGCGTTTCACAGGATTTTCTGATTGCACTGGTTTATTTTGGCACCTAGAAAAAAAAAAAAAAGAGCAGGTTTCAGTCTGTGGCACCGAGGAATGTGGTTAGCTACGGGATTGCTCTTCTGTTTGGAGTCGGGGGGAGGCCACCAGGGGGTCACTCTGGAAACGTGAATGGAATCAGACCTTCAGAGTTAGGTTTTGAGCCCGCTTTGAGCCCTCATGGCATGTCCGTGGTTATTTAAACTCCTCTGAGTGACGGAGGGAATCAAAGGAAGTGGGGGCGGGAAGGGTAAGACCGTTTGCCCAGCGCTGGTCCTGGGCCAGGAAGCTTGCGTTCCTTCCCCAGCAGCCCTGGGAGCTTTGTGTGTGACCTCCGTGTGACTGACAAGGAAGCAGAGGCTCCGGTGAGGCGGGTGCTCAGCCCCGTGACCCAGCTGCTAGTGCAACAGGACAGGACTGCGTGGCCCAGGCCCCCCATCCTCTGCCCGCCTTTTGTCTGTGGAAAAACTTTACCCAAAGAATAAATTTAATCAGAGAAGTGAAAACATGCAGACACAAAGGGAAACACTCAAAGCAGACCAGATAATAAAGGTTGGTCTCTAAGTGAAGTCAAGGACCTTTAGTTCTTCCTCAAAGACCATAATGGAGAGGGCGATGGCACCCCACTCCAGTCCTCTTGCCTAGAAAATCCCATGGACGGAGGAGCCTGGTGGGCTGCAGTCCGTGGGGTTGCTAAGAGTCGGACAGGACTGGGCGACTTCACTTTCACTTTTCACTTTCATGCACTGGAGAAGGAAGTGGCAACCCACTCCAGTGTTCTTGCCTGGAGAATCCCAGGGACGGGGGAGCCTGGTGGGCTGCCGTCTATGGGGTCGCACAGAGTAGGACACGACTGAAGCTACTTAGCAGCAGCAGCAGCAAGGACCATAGATACTATTCTGAGCCAGGTCCCAGGAGCTGTCTTTTAGGGACAGAAACGCCTACCGGGTGGAAGAAGTTAACTACACGACGGCCAGACTGTAGTCGTGACATGCGTCCTTGCACATGTGTGTGCTAAGACTTCAGTTGTGTCTGACTTTGTGACCCTCGTCTATAGCCCGCCAGGCTCCTCTGTCCATGGAATTCTCCAGGCAAGAGTACTGGAGTGGGTTGCTGCACCCTCCTTCCCGACCCAGGGATCGAACCCACGTCTCCTACATCACCTGCTCTGGCAGGTGGGTTCTGGTCACTAGTGCTGGGATCAGTGATCCAGAACTGATCACTGGACGCCCAGCCGTGACATAAGCTGCCACAATTCCGGGAACTGGCCTCAAAGAAAGGGGAACTGGAACTAAAGACTAGCTGTACCGAAAACAACCATATGGTGCTGGTCCGACCACTGATGACCAATTTCAAGATGCCTGTCAGAGCTGACTGTGCCTGCAGCCCCCTCCCTCCGTTGGTGAAAGCTCTTGCCCACCGACTGTTCGGGAGAGGAGTCCGCCTTTAAAGAGGCACCTGGCCCCCACCCCCGGTTGCCAGCATCCAAAATCAGACAAACTCCCCTTTCCACCAACCTGGCTTTGAATGGCGAGCAGCTGGACCCCACTTTTGGTTACCCTGGGACAGTGGTGGGGCTGGAATTGGAGCCATGTTTCGACCTAGAAACCTAGTGATGCCCAGGCTGCCAGCATCTTCCCAAACCCACCCTAGGGCGACCGGGGCACCTGGGAGGAGAGGGGCGTCAGGCGGGGTTGCTGGGGATTCAGAACTGCGTGCAGCCCCACTGTACCCTCCTGGGCACATCATTGCACCTGCCCAGCATGTGCCCTCTGTTCCCGTCTCCTCCAGGTTAGCGGAGGCACTGACGTGTGAGGGAGCGAGGCTGAGCTCAGGCCCCAGGCAGAGGCTGCACGCAGGCAGCTTCACCAGGCTGGGGCTTCTGTTGCTGTTCAGTGGCTCGGTTGTGTCCGACTCTCTGTGACCCCATGGACTGCAGCACGCCAGGCTTCCCTGTCCTTCACCATCTCCCAGAGCTTGCTTAAACTCATGTCTGTTGAGTTGGTGATGCCATCCAACCGTCTCATCCTCTGGTCTTTTCCAATGAGCTGGCTCTTCCATTAGGTGGCCAAAGGATTGGAGCTTCAGCTTCAGTCCTTCCAGTGAATATGCAGGATTGATTCCTTTAGGATGGACTGGTTGGATCTCCTTGCTGTCCAAGGGACTCGCAAGAGTCTTCTCCAGCGCCACAATTTGAAGGCATCAATTCTTCAGCCTTCTAATGTGTGTTTAATAAAGGTGGCCGATGCTGGGGACGTGGCTGATGTGAGAAGTAGGTCCCGATTTGGTGCCTCGCTGGCAGCAGGGAGACTGGTTCACTGGCAGAGGAGGCAGAGGTGAGCAGGGAACGCCAAGCTCCCGGGCGCTCGTCCCTCCGGTTGCCCGAGTTTGTCTTCGTGGCTCCCAGCAGCGTCTCTGCAGAAGGCACTCGTGCGTTTTCGCAGTCTCTGTGCTTTGAATACAAACGGTTTATTTAACGCCGCAGGGTTTGCTCGGGAGCCCCTGCCGTGGGTGAGATAGCCATGGAAGAGGCCGGCTATTGCTCTCTGTGGCCAGCTGTGTGAAATACTTACCTGGTTTTCTTTCCTTTTTTTCCCCCCTGTTTCTTTGTCTGTGTCAGTTTCGCTACAAGAAGCGGGTGTATAGACAGACCAACCTGGACGAGAAGCAGCTGGCCAAGCTGCACACGAAGGTAAGCGAGGAGTGTTCGTGTCAGCTCGTGCTGTCGTTCCTGTGGCGTCGTCTTCAGAGATCAGGGCGGTTCTCGGACAGTGGTTCTTCCTCCCGGCAGATGCTGGGGCTGAAGAGGCCCCTGCAGCTGCCAGAGCCCCGTTAAACACCACCGACGTCTCCTCCTGTGTGAGGGAGGCTCGGTAGGTACCTGTGCAAAAGGGAAGTAACGTCACTGAGAGAGAGGAGACTGGGACCCTGCTTTCTACTCACCTCCCCCAGTGTTTCTGGAAGGAGGGGTGGCCATTCCCTCTGAGCTGTTGCTGCCGAGACGGGACAGCACTGCAGTAGGTATCTGCTGCTGCCCTTGTAGTTAAAGTGCTGTTTACATAAGCTGCTCGGAGGCCAGATCTCTGTGTGAGGGCGGCAGGGGAGAGGGAGAGGGTTAGCAAAGCTCCGTGGGCTGCTGTGCAGACACGGCTGTGCCCTGCCAGGGACGCTGTGCCTGTCCAGGGTGCGCTGGAGCTGGAGCGTGTGGCGGGCACCTCGCCCAGCACAGTGGACGCGGTGTGATGCCCAGGGATGCCCTCCCCGCCCTGCCCCACCCCTCCCCAGAGAGCCCGGAGCATCTCCTGCAGTGCTCAGGGAAGGCCAGCGTCCGGTCGCTGCCTGACGGCTTCTCCGAGCCAGCCCTGACCTGCCCAGGTGAGCTCACCCGGAGCCACAAGCACACAGGGGGCCTCCCCGCCCCACAGGGTCCCCCTTGTTTGTGCTTCGTCCCCATTCGTATCAGGAAGGTCGTGAGGATTTTCATCATGTTCAGTGGGTTGTCGCCTGCCTGTTGCGCTATTTTTGTGCTCGAGTTGTCCAGACGTGGCTGGTGGCCCTTCCGCCTGGCTCTCCACCCTCTCGGCACGTCCGCTCTGTGCTTCAGCTGGCGGTTTTCAGGCACAGGACAGTCAGGCTGCTCTTGGATTTTCTCAGCCCAGCCCTGGGATCCGCCCGCACAGGCGTGTTTAGACTCCAAGTGTGGGCACTTCTGGTTTTTAATGACCCTCCAGTGTGTAGATGAAAGTGATGAAAGTGTGTTTGTGCTTTTAAAATAATGTCGATTAGTGAATAGCAGAGAAGGTGTTCACTGTGACCAAGTGTGCCCTCTGCCTTTGGATACTTGCGAATTTTTATTCCCACATTGTACAGAAAGCATCCAGGTGGAGATCCAGCCTGTGTCCCTGGGCTGAAGGGTCCAGGGGCTTCGGGGTGTTTGGGGAGGAAGGGTGTGGAGTGGAGGTGGAGGACTGGCCAGCCAGAGCCTTAGGGTCATCCGACAGAGCTATCTCGGATTCCGTGATTACAGTCAAACATCCAGGCTGTCTGCAAGACAGACGGGTGATCGTTATTTCCCTGCGGGTGTGGCTGGGCGGCCCCGTCAGGGCTGAGCCCCAGGTCGTTCTGGTCTTTTGAGGTGTGACTGTCTCCTTCACCTTGACTTGCCTAGACTAAGCTGAGTGAGCTGTGCCCTTTTGCTCCCGCGCTGAGCCTGCCGCTTTAGAGATTAAGACGCACATATGCCCATCCCTGGGCCTCGCTCACCAGGAATGAAGTCGAAGACCTGGGGTGCGCCCTGGGAAGTGTTGTTTTCAAAGTGGTCCAGGATGCTCAGCCTTCTGAAAGTGAAGAAACGTCCTGTGACTTTAGGCAAGGACGGGAATTGGTGGGGGGCTTTCTAGAACATTCATCCAGGGTGGGCTGATGGCATTGTCCATGTACTGGGCTCTGAGTTTGGCCCTGGGGTTCCAGACACAGAATGACGCTACCCGGTGGGCCTGGGGTCTGCAGTGGGGCCCTATTGAGGGGTAGCTCCCCTTCTTGTAGAGGAGGCCACTCTGCGCCCACAAGGAGCCTTCCTGTGGTCTGTAGAGACGTTTCTCCCTAAAGCCACTTTTACTTTTCTCTCCAGACCAATTTGAAAAAATGCATGGATCACATCCAGCATCGGTCAGTGGAGAAGATCGTCAAAATGCTGGACCGAGGCCTGGATCCGAATTTCCACGACCTGGAGACCGGAGGTACAGCTGGCTGGAGAGACTTGGGGAAGGCCCCCTGAAGCATGGGCTCAGGGAGAAGAGGCGATGCTGTCGTTCAGCATCAGCCTTCACAGGCAGCGTCAGCCTGCATTGGGTCTTAAACATGCTTTCTCCCCGTCCGAGTGCCTGTGTTGTACCCGGAGTTGCCAGCACTTGGCCAGCACCTGGCAGGTGGAAGGTGCTCAGTGCGGACCTGAGTTGAATGAGTGAATGAACGGATAACACAGAGCTGCTGTCTCCTGCCCTGGAAGACAGGCGTGCACTCACAGGTGTCTAGCTCCCCCCGCTGGAAACCAAGCCTCTGTGCGCGGGGCCTCGGATCACGTGTGGGATAGACCCGTGCAGGCCGCCGTCCTCCGGCCTGCTGACCTTGGGGCTGGGCGAGCCTTTCTATTTTTTACCAGTCCCAAATGGGCACTTTTATTTAATCTTCTCTTTTCTCTTTTGGTTTCTGGCTTTATGGCTAAGCAATTTTCAGTGTGTGGTATAACAGTTTGGTTTGTGGATGCAATGGGGAATGATCACCGTAGCGTCTAGTTAATATCCAGCCCCACCCACAGTTCGCTTGTTTTTTCTTACGATGAGAACTTTTAGGAGCTAGTCTCTCATTGGCGTTCAGTTGCTAAGTCACGTCCAGCTCTTTTGCGACCTCACGGACTGTAGCCCTCCAGGCTCCTCTGTCCATGGAATTCTTCAGGCAGAATACTGGAGTGGGTTGCCATTTCCTTCTCCAGGGGATCTTCCCAACCCAGGGATCGAGCCTGCTTCTGCTTTGTTGGCAGGCAGATTCTTTACCACTGAGCCACCAGGGGGAGCCCATCTGCTTTCTTAGCCACTTTTAAATATACACAGAGTATGTTTTTTTTCTGAGCCATACAATGCCGTGTGGCACGTGGGATCTTAGTCCCCCAGCCAGGGCTTCAGTCTGTGTCCTCTGCATGGGGAATGCAGAGTCCTGACCACTGGACTCTCAGGGGCCTGCTGACAACGCAGCATGGTTAACTCTTGTCCCCACGCTGCCCACAGCATCCGTGGCATGCACTTACCTTACAGCTGGAGGTCTGGGCCCTCTGCTGCCCTCCGCCTGTCCTGCCCGCCTCCGCGTCCTGCCCGCCCCCGCCGCCAGCCTGCTCTGTGTTTCTGTGAGCTCCGTTGTTTTGGGCTCCACGTGTCAGTGAGGTCGCTCAGTGTCTGTCTCTCTCCACCTGACCTCTTTCACCACAGTGTCACACCCTCACGGTCCATCTACATCCTTGCAAACAGTGGGACTTCCTCCTTTTTCGTGGCTGAATAATATTCCACCATGGGGCCAGGCAATTCTTTATGCTGGGGGCTGCCCTGTGCATCGTGGGATGTTTATGGCTTCCTTGGCTTTCACCCACGAATGCCAGGAAAGCCCTGACCAGCTGTGGCCACCAAAGATGTCTCCAGACGTTACGCAGTGTCCCCTGGGGGAGGCACTGTCACCCCAGGGAGAGCCCTGTGCCCATGGGACACGTGAACTCAACCAGCGGAAGTGAGGCTGTTGTGAAAGCCGAGAGCGGCTCAGGTGAGGCTCTCCATGGCAACTTAGGGCTCCCGCCCTCCCCCCGGCAGATGGGTGATGCTGAGCAGAGAGCGTTCATCTTGGACTCAGCGAGCAGGGCCTCCCTCCCCTCTCCTCCTGGGATGGGGCAGCCCGCCCACCCCATGTCAACATCGCATACACACGTGGCCCTCACAGTTCCTGAACCCACGGCAGGTGTGTTTGTCAGCTGAGAAAGGGAGCTTTCTCATCACTGTGGGGGCTCCTCTGACCCCTGATGCTGGGCAGGACCCACCCCTGTGCTCCTCCGGCCGTGGCGGTCCCCGTCCACGCACAGGTGGCCGTGCTGTGACCACTGTCAACTCCTGTCCCCTAAATCTAGCTGTGCAGTGTGAGTGCAGGGCTGCTGGCTCATCAGTGCCACACCGTCAGTGCCCGAGATGCCAGGGGACAGGACAGCGTGAGTGGGTACTTGGAGGGGTCAGGAGATCGCAGGCCTAGACAGGGGTGAGTGCAGAGGCCTGGCTGAAGGTGAGCAGGTTACCAGCCCAGCGGACGTGGTGAGACGGGGAATCCGGGGGTCTGTGTGCTGGGGCGGGGGGCAACACGAACAAGCTGGGCTCCCGGCCGTCCTGATGGATGATGTGGGCGTGAAGATGAGGGGGGCTTCTGTGGGTGGGGACCCCGGAGGAGGAAGCCGTGCCATGCCTGCAGGGGGCTGACCTTCCAAGGGCAGGGTTGGTGAGGTGAGGCCCCGGGACTGGGAGACGGGTGTGTCCCAGGCGGCAGGTGGGGAAGTGGTCTCTACGAAGAGTCTAGATGGGGAGCAGGGGGAGCCAGGGCTGGGCATTCCGTCCGCAGGGGCAGCAGGGGTGGGCACCAGGGGCTCTGACTCCCTGGGTCTGAGCACCAGGCTGAGGTTGGGGGGCAAGCAGCGAGCACATGCTGGTTCTGGCCCCGTGGTGAGCAGGCTGCTCCTCTGGGCCTGGCCATCTAGGCTGGCGCCCAGCTCGTGGCAGGGTGGTGGGGTTCGGCTCATCACGGTGACGTGGTTCCCGGCACTGAGGCTTGGACCACAGACGGGTCCGTGGGTTCTTGAGCGTGAACCTGAGCCTCCGGGGACAGTCGCAGACCTGAGCCAGGCCTGGGGTCTGTGGTCCCTGACCTGGCTTCTCTCCTTGGGTGGCCTTTGGCCCCTCTTGACCTGGCTGCATCCACGGCTGTTTCCTGATGGTTCTCTGGGCCGAGCACCGCCCCTCCCACTGGCTCCTTCCCACCGTGAACCAAGCCCTCCAGCGTCTCAGGATTCCAAGAGTTTGAAGTGACTGTTATTCCAGAGCTGACCCTAACGGAGCTTCTAACAACATGTCAGCGTAGACCCCAGATTGCTTCCAGACCGGGGTCAGTGGGCATGCTCTTGGCCTCCCGCTGGAGTTTAAAATGCTGCCCTTGGATTTCTCTGGTGGTGGTCCAACAGTTAAGAATCTGCCTGCTGATGCAGGGGACACAGGTTCGATCCCTGGTCTGGGAAGACCCCACATGCTGCGGAGCAGCTAAGCCCGTGTGCCACAGCTACTGAAGCTTTTATGCCCTAGAGCCTGTGCTCTGTGAAGAGAGAGGCCACTGCCTTGAGAAGCCCACACTCCAGAGCTGGAGAAAGCCCACGCCCAGCAACGGAGACCCAGCCAGAGATAAATAAAGGTTAAAAAAAGCAACCAAACCAAAAAAAAATGTTGTCCTTGTGATGATGGATGGAGTCATCGAGAGAGCAGATGGATTGGAGCCTCGGGGACCCAGGAAGGAGGAAAACAGAGGAGGATATTCCCTACTCTCCCCTGAAATTGAAAAAGGCTCGATCCGCCAGCAGCGACCATGGAGAAGTTGGCACTGGGTCAAATAAACGCTGGGGTTTCCTGAACCAGCCCCGTAATGACGGCCTCTGGACTCACTGAGCCGGAAGAGCCGACTCTGAGAAACCCGTTTTCCCCTCAAATCCATGTGAACTAGCGCCTGGCAGAGCACAGACTTAAGAGCAGGGGCTCCAGCAAAGGCTGAGAATCCCCCGCCTGCAGGTGGGGAGCAGGGGCAGGACCCCATCTCCAGGGCAGACGGTCCTGTTCCAGGACGTTCCAGGGTCTCACCCAGTAATTAACAGTAATCAGAGGATTTGGGGTGGGTGGTTTCTGGGGGGAGTCTGGGTAGATAAATTATAACTTTTTATTTATTTTCACTTTCAACGTTTAAAGCAGAATTATTGAACACGTGGAGGCTGCCAAAGGGTACCTTTCTACATCAGTTTTACTTCTGGTAGCTACTAGTCTCTGTACAGCAGAACTTCCCGTCCCCCTGAAAGTGAGAGTGTCAGTTGCTCAGTCGTGTCCCACTCTCAGTCCCCCATGGACTGTAGCCCGCCAGGCTCCTCTGTCTGTGGGATTTGCCAGGCAAGAATACTGGAGTGGGTTGCCATTCCTTTCTCCAAGACATCTTCTCAACCCAGGGATCGAACCTGGGTCTCCTACATTGCAGGCAGATTCTTTACTATCCAAGTCACCTTAGACTTTATTTTTTAGAGTAGTTTTAGGTTTACAGAATACTGAATGGAAGGAACAGGGGTTCCGTATAACCGCCCACCTCCCAGGCCCCTGCACGGCTAGCGCCTGACATCAGCGTGGCCAGCAACACCCTGCTGAGCCAATGCTGATGCACTGGTGTTGACTCACATCCACTTTCACATCAGGCTTCCCTCGCTGTTGTACATTCCGTGGGTGTAGGCAAGCGTGTAAGGACACATACTCACCATCAAGCAGAGTGTAGCTTTACTGCCCGAAAAACCCTCTGTGCTCTGCCTGTCCCTCCTTCCCGCTAACCCCTGGCAACCACAGTTCTTCTTACTGAATCCATAGTTTGGCTTTTCCAGAATGTCATGTAGTTGGAGTCACAGAGTGTGTGGCCTTTTCAGATTGGCTTGTTTCACTTAGTCATAGGCATTCACATCTCACCCGTGTCTTTTCGTGGTTTGATAGCTCATTTTTTTATTATAGTCGATTTACAGTGTTGTGCCAAACTCTGCTCTCCGGCAAAGTGACTCAGTTTTGCACATATAGACATTTCTTTTTTTATTCTTTTCCATTATGGCTTATCCCAAGACACGGAACACAGCAACAGCTCCCTGTGCTGTGCAGCGGGGCCCTGCTCTCCCGTCCTGTGTGACGCTCTGCCTCTGCCAGTCCCAGGCTCCCAGCCCTCCCCTCCCTCGTCTGTGCCTTTTTAGGTCCAGAGAACATTCCACTGGCTGGTACTCCACAGCTTGTATCCGTCCACCTACGGAAGAGCACCTTGGTGGCTTCCAAGTGTTGGTGATGAAAGTTGCTGTGAACATCCATGCAGGCTCCGTGTGGAGAAATCTGACAGTGATCAAACACTCTGGGTTTTGTTTTTTTTTTTTAAGTCAGTGGTCTTAGGGCCATTTTTTAAAAATTACTTCTTTATTTAATTTTGGCTGTGCTGGGTGTTCGTTGCTGCGCGTGGACTTTCCCCGGTTGCCGTGAGTGGGGGCTGCTCTCCCGCTGGGGTGTGTGGGCTTCCCGTTACAGCGGCTTCTCTCGTTGTGGAGGACGGGCTCCAGAGCGTGGGCCCTAAGTAGAGTCTTTGAGCTCCCGGAGCAAGTCATCCACTGCAGGCCGGGGGAGGCAGAGCCGCCCCCCCCCCCCCCCGCTTTATTCCAGATGCTGGGCAGTCGTCCTCTGCAGCTCTGATGATCGCAGGGTGAGCCTGTGTCCTGGCGGCTCCTAGCTGAGATCTATGACTTCCTCAAAAGCCAGCCGCCAAGAGGCAGAGTCAGACTGAGAACCAGACTTCACTCCCAGAGCAGAGAGCTGGAAGCGGCTTCCTTCCCAAGCGCAGGAAGCGCAGAGAGGCTCACAACACGCGTGCTGCATCCCTGCACGCGGGGTGCGTGTCCTGGGGGCGCCCCCGGGCTGAGCGTGGGCCCCGCGCGGGGCAGAACGGCACTTCTGGACTAAGGGACGCACCAGAGATAATTAAATCCCGGAGGAGCAGCCTGTCAATTAAAACAAAGCAGCCTGGGTTATTCCGACCGTCTAGTCCCCGTTCGGATGGAAATTTGATTAGGTAACAGTGAGAGTAGCCTAAAGAAACAGACTCGTCCAGTGGGGTCTTGGCTCATCTCCTGCTTTGGTGGGAACCTCTGGGACGAGACGGATGGTGTTTCGAGCCCTGAAAAGGAAGTGAAACTAACAACTGGAGCAAAACTTAGGGCTTTTATTTTGTGCTGTCTTCCCAAACTTGAAAGTTAGCCCAGGCACAGCAAAGACAGGGCCGTAATAAAGCTAGAAACGTCTCTCAGCCCTGGAAGAATCTTGATGAGAAGTACAAATTGAATATGCATTGATTGGGCTGGTTTTGCAGAGCCCCCGCGGTGAGTCCCGGCCTCATTTCTGAGCTCCAGTGATGACATTCACTTCCATGCGGTGGTAACTCATCATCTGGGCCAAGACGTGCCTGGCGCTGCCACGCACCCCTGCCCAGCTCCCGCACGCCCCAATTAGAAGGTGCCTCGGGCAGTGCATCCTGATGTAACGACGGTGGCCCTTCGGTCTGTATGCTGCTGTCTCATCCTCGCCCCTGAATGAGTCCAGTGAAATTCCCCGGAAGTAACAGCACCTGGAGGACGCGGTCCTGGGGCCTCGTAAACGGCGGTCCGCAGAGGGTCCGAGATGCGCCAGGTACCGGTGCCGACGGAGGCCGCCTGAGGGCCACCGAATCGTGACCCTGAAGACATCAGTGCCTGTGGCTTCTCAGGTGCGGTTTCTGGTTCTGAGAGACCTGCGTTTAGGCGAGAGCTGCAGTGGCGCATGCGATCCTTGCCGGCTTTTTCTTGTTTGTAACCCGCGGGTTTCAGAAAGGCCCACGGGTGGTCTCACAAAGTGAGACCCGTACGTCGCTCATCTTTCCTTGGTAGTTACTGAATATCCTCTTTCCGTTTCCGGATCCCTCGTGACAGCCGGTCCTCCTGTCTCTGTAGGCCCCCTTGCTTATGATGCTTTGCAGGGCTTTCCTTGTTTTCGATGACCTTGGCCACCTGGAGGAGAACCGGTCAGATGTTTTGTGCATGTCCCTCTGTCGTGATTACACGGGGGCACATAGGTTTGGGAGGAAGGGTCGCAGAGGTGGACCCCTTTTCATCACATTGTATCGAGGCACGCTCATCACTGGGATGTGGACCTTGCTCCCCTGGCTGAGCTGTGCACTCAGGCTTCTCTGCTGTGGTTCCTCTTTTTCCTCCTTTATCCACTGTCTTCTGGAGAATTACTGAGCCCCGCCCACACTCACAGATGAGGAGTTCTGCTCCGCCTCCTCCTGGGCAGAGTGAACTCCATAAACTACTTGGAATTCTTCAGCAGATGAAATTTGTCTCCTCTCTCCCATTCATTTATTTTTACCAGTGTGGACGCATGGATATTTAATTTAAATTTGAGTTATAATATGATACCACTTGGGCTTCCCTGGTGGTGTGTGTGCTAAAGAACTGGCCTGCCAGTGCAGGAGACATAAGCGATGTGGGTTCTGTCCCTGGGTCGGGAAGGGCCCCTGGAGGAGGGCATGGTAACCCACTCCAGTGTTCGTGCCTGGACAACCCTATGGAATGAGGAGCCTGGCAGTCCATGGGGTTGCAAAGAGTCAGACACGCACGCGCGCACAATGCTACCTTATATATTTTGTTGTTCAGATGGCTCCAGCCTTGACCGCTGGGGGCTCTTGCATTTGGCTCCTATGTCCACGTGGATTCTTCTTCTCTTTCTCCTCCTCCCTCCTGCCCCCGCCCCCTCCTCTTCCTTCTCCTTCTTCCTCTTTTTCTCACACCACTTTCTTGCTTCTGGGCACCGGAAGGTGTTCCAAGCTCATCCTGAGTGTTTCCTGCTCTAGTCATGCAACCTGCTGTTCCTTCAGCAGTCCTCGGGGGGTGGTCTTAGAGACCAAGATCTGGGCGCTGGGTGTGCTCATCGCCTCTGGGGAGTTGTTGCTTGTGCGCTTTCTCAGAGGAAGGAGCAAGGAGATACGTGTGTGAGCACTTGTGTGTGAATAGACGCAGGCCAGTTTCCATGTGTACCCATCTGAATCTAGAGTAAACCAACCCTGATCCATACTGATGTCCCCAGTCCTCATCGGTCACCATGAGGGTCATTCCAGTCCGCACCCCTTGCTTTTCTGTAACAGCCCCTGCAGACGGTGAGAAACCCGGCTCTGTTCTCAGCCCTTTTCCAGAGTAGAGATGTAGTGGTTCCCGGGTTGTTGACCTGCACCCACAGTGGGAGACAGCTTCATCCACTAGAGAGCTGTGCTTGCATGGCTTCTTCTGCCTTTGCTTACTTCCGCAGTCACCTGAGGTCAGCAGTTTATTCCCCCTCCTCCTCCCGTGACGTTGTTTTTTACATTTTTAATACAATTAGACTCTTTTGTCACAGTCTGCATTCCATCCTGGGATCCCACATCTCCTAAATGAACTTTTAAGCTTTATTTTAAAAATTTGCATACCTTGAGCATCCCTCTTTGTAGAGTTTATGCTTTTGACAGATGTTTGAGTCTCGTATTCACCATTACAGAAACATACAGAATGGTTTTGCAACTTAAAAAAAAAAAAAATCCCCTGTGCTTTTTGTCAGTTCAGTCCTGCCTCTCTTTAGAACCCCTGGCAACCACTGATTGGTTTAACAGCCTCATAGTTTTGAGTTTTCCAGAATGTCTTGTAATTGGAATCATGCAGCACGTAGCTTTTTCAGACTGGCTCCTTTTGCTTAGCAACGCACGCATATAAGGTTGAGCTGTATCTTTTTAGGACTTGATACACTTTTCTTTTTAGTCACTAAATAATAATTCGCTGTACAGATTTTCCAGTTTTGTTTATCCTGTCCACCTCCTGAAGGACGTTTTGGTTGCTTCCAGTGTTTGGCAGTTACCGGGAGTTCAGAGCAGAGGGTCTCAGATTCAGCTGCAGGTTAAAAGCCACCTGGGGAGGTTGTACCACCCTAATCCTTGGGTCATGCACTAGTGTCTGAGGTGGGAACCCATGATGTCGCTGTGGATCTGAGTCTGGGAAGCTGTGTCCTCTAGCAGAGCGTGCCCTTGGCCCACCAGCGTCACTCCTGGAGCTGCGGTTTCTCAGCCCTTCAGTCCCCTCGCACCATTTCTGGGAGCGGAGCCAGTACCCTTTGCATTAACGAGCCTTCTGAGTGATGCGCATGCCTGCAAAGTCTGAGAACCGTTGCTCTAGGTGATGAGCAAGGGCTCTCTGCCACGTTTCCTCTCTCTGGTCCTGGGGAGTTTTGAGGAGTCGCTGAGGTCCCTGGATTCATCACAGAAATGTGGACACGTTCCCCTGTGATGTTGTGACTTTGGGGCCGTGTAGAATTTTGCTGATGTGGAGGAGAGATACAGGCAGAAGGGCAAGGCCAGGAGTATTGCCCCCAACTCTCTGCTTTTTTGATTGTATGAGTTTCTCAGGTCTCCCCTTCCAAGGAGACACCTGCATTGTGGGGCCTTCTAGAACATTCTAGGCTACTTCTCCCCGGGTTTGGCAGCCACAGTCTCAGATGGGAAGGTGTCCTGGGTTATTGTCCGCAGTTGTGCATTTGGGTGGCAAAATTTCAGCGTGTCTTAGAAGGGATGTGTTGTGTTTTAGAGATGCGAGCTTTAACCAAATGCATTGTTTTAGGAAAGTGAGGTGGTATGAGCGTGAGCGAAGGCAGAAGCCCTGAGTCCACTGGAATACTGTCTCTCTTGCGAGTGTTTCGGGGACTCAATTTCCAGGTTAAACTGGCACCGTGGTTCTTACCTGTCCTGTCATTGTGGATCCTTTGCTCACTCAGGTGGAGCATGTTCAAAGCCATGGCTTCCTGTGACCCTTCGCGTGGGCGGAGCTTTGCAAAACACGTGGGGAACCCACGGCCTGTAGGGGTCAAGGTTTCTATCAAAGTCATCGCTGAGCCCAGGCTGGAACTCAGTGGTTCCACCCCAAGGTCGGGCTTTGCTGGCCTTTGTTGCTCTGCATGAGGCAAATAGGCCATGGAATGAGGTGGGCGTGATTTCCCAATTAGGAGTAACTCAGTAATGGGGTTTTATATTCAGTGATGGGTTAATTATTTACAAAGGTAGATTGAGTGCATGGTTTATGTTCCCTCAGTCTACCCTGAGACCAAATACTAGTCCTCTGTTGTTCTGTTCAGCTCATTCTTAGCTGTGCACGTGCGTGGCGTCTCTGTCTGTATACATCGGCCGGCGCTTTGCTTTACCCGTCCCTGCCTCCCACTCTCAGACGTACCCACCTACCCGTCCATCCACCTCCCTGCCTGTCTGTGTAGCCATCTGTCCTGTGGGAGTTCGAGGAGACACACCTGGTCCTCCCCGCTGGGGAATCTGCTGTCCCCCCCAGGGCGGATCACTAACTAGGTCTGGGAATGTTTGTTTCACTTGGTCTGTGTCCTGGGACACCATGACTGTCTCTTGCTGAGAAAAGAAACAAAGTCTCCTGGGCTTTGTGCCTGTCCAGGGGGCGGGGGGACGTGGAATAAGCATTGGCTTCATGGGTCATTTTAGAAATTACTTTTATGATTATATAACAATAAAGGCATTGCATAGGTTTTAAAAAATACTGGAAAAAAAAAAAAAACACTGTTGTTCAGTTGCTCAGTCGTGTCCATCTCTTTGCCAGGCTTCCCTGTCCTTCAGCATGCCAGGCTTGCAGCATGCCAGGCTTCCCTGTCCTTCACCATCTCCTGGAGTTTACTCAAAGTCATGTCCATTGAGTCGGTGATGCCATCCAACCATCGCATCCTCTGTTGCCCCCTTCTCCTCCTGCCTTCAATCTTTCCCAGCATCAGGGTCTTTTCCACTGAGCTGGCTCTTCCCATCAGGTGGCCAAAGTATTGGAGCTTCAGCTTTAACATCAGTCCCTCCAATGAATATTCAGGGTTGATTTCCTTTAGCATTGACTGATTTGATCTCCTTGCAGTCCAGGGGACTCACAAGAGTCTTCTCCAACACCACAGTTTGAAAGCATCAGTTCTTTGGTGCTCAGCCTTCATTATGGTCCAGCTCTCACATCCATACCTGACTACTGGAAAAACCATAGCTTTGACGAGATGGACCTTTGTTGGCAAAGTGATGTCTCTGCTTTTAATATGCTGTCTATGTTTGTCAAACAATAATAAAATAAAACCCATTTCTAGCCAAATCCCCTGGAGAAACTCTGACTGTGGGCCAAGCACTGCCCTAACATCAGATGTGGCCTCTGATCCTCCCAGAGCCCCACGAGGTACTGGTCCTACTTTGATTCCCGTCATATCGGTGTAGGAGGGCTTCCCAGGTGGCTCACTGGTGAAGAATCTGCCTGCCAACCAGGAGATGCAGTTTCGAGGATCCCTGGGTTAGGAAGATCCCCTGGAGGAGGAAATGGCAACCCATTCCAGCATTCTGGCCTGGGAAATCCCATTGACAAAGGACCCTGGTGGGCTACAGTCCTTGGGATGGCCAAGATTCAGACATGACTTGGTGACCAAACAGCAGTAACACAGGTGTGGAAACTGAGGCCCGGAAGGTTTGGGACACACGCTGGAGGCTGCCCAGGCTTTTGGGGAGCAGAGCTGGGCAGCGCTGCCCCTGTGGGAGGTTCTCTCCAGGCTCCCATCCTTCTGAGGTCCTGGCTGTACCCCCTGAACCGGGGGTGGTGCACACTTCCAGCTGCAGGGGTTGGCAGCTGTCCTGTGCCTGCACAGCGTCCTGCCGCCTGCCTTCCACCCGCCGGGCCTCACCCCACTTCCAGACGGACCAGAAGGCCTGTAGTTGGTGTCCTCCTCCTGGGCTTGTGGGCGCCTCCCATGCTTACGGCCGAGAACCTGCCTTTCAAAGCGCGTCCCGGTCATTCCTGGAGCCAGAATCCCGTCAGGCAGTTTGTGGGTTTAGAGGGGATGCTGTCTTCAAAGTCACCTCCAAAGATGAGAGAGACTGGTCCCCTGGGAGGTTGTATTCATGGAGGTTCCGGTGCATTTTTTAAAACTTAGAAAATTTCAAAACGCCAAAGCAGAAATATTTTAAACTAGGATGCCAGTTGATTGCCCTTCCCAAGTGTGCTGGAGGCGGGATCACAATACCCGGTTATAGTGCAGTCATGTAAGGGCCGCATGCACGTTACTCCATTAGTAGCGCAGTCCTGTAAGGGCTACACGAGTGGGCTGGTTGACGAGCACCTACTTGCTGCTCCCATCCACCCTCGTGGGGTCTCACTGGACGCCCCCTTCCGGAACGGGAGTCTAAGCTGGGGGCTCTCCTGACCTCGCCAGGGCGGGTCCTGGCTGGGTCTGAGCATGCCGAGTCTACGGTGTCAGTTGGTGAGGAAGGGCCTCTGAAATTCTTAGGACACGGCCACGTGTCACTCAGTGTCCCTGAAAGGCATCCAAGGGCTGAGGTCCCGTCTCGTGCAGGAGGCACGCAGCCCCTGACGGGGTGTCTGCTCCCCTCCACCTGCCTGCGTGCCCAGCGCTGGCCCCCGGGGGCGGCCGGGCCAGAGGGCTCTGTAATGTGGAACGTCACCATTTACCAGCACCTCCCTCTTAGACAGTGTTCTCCGTGTAAAGCGACATTGAGGTTGTCAGCTGTGAAAACAGTGTCGCAAAAACAAAAACTTTCTCCTTTGGACCGCCTGGCTTTGGCGTCGGCCAAGCGCAGACCGTCAGCAAGAAAGGAAAATCCGAGCCGATTGGAAGGTTGACCTTGCCCTGGGCTCCGTCAGCACAGATGTGCACTCACATCACACACGAGGAGCTGCTGTAAGAGGCTTGACTTTGGAGCGTGGCTGCCAGCGGCTCCTGACGACCCCATCCTTACGCCCTTCCCGGGTCACCCACACCCTCCTGCAGCGTCCTTTCTCTGCCAGGAAGGCAGACCCTCGGGCATGGCTGGGGTGAGGCCGTGAGGGCCTGGGCCTTCCTCTCCCGTCTCGGGTGGCTGGGGGTCTCTCTCTGAGTCTCTCTCTGCCTGTCGGCCCTGTATCCACACCGCTGCCCCTGATCCCAGCCAGTGTGCATCCCCAACACCCTTTCCAAGTCCTGACTTTCTTGCCTTGCTGATGTTTTTTGTGTAGGGCATGTTCCCACTGTCTCCACGGTCCTTTAGTTGTCCTAGAAAACTCCTTCGTTTAAATATCTCTGCTTGTGAGGGTGCCTCTGGTAGATTTACAGCAAGGATGCATCTGTGGCATTTGTGAGCGTCATACCATTTCCCTCGGAAGACAACACATAAGTTGTGTGTTCACGCACTCTGGGGTGTGTCTACCTGCTGCAGACAAGTTACAAGGAGGAGGTTAAACCCATGGGTCTCACCACGAAAAATCAAGGCACAGAGGGATTCCAGCAGTGCATTTTAAAAGCCCCCCAAACAAAGCCCATTTGTGGATAGATCAGTGTCGGAATTACAAATAGAAGGTAGTCATCAATCTGAATTTGTGATGAAGTTGCATTTTCTCAGGGTGCTGTGACGGTGACAGGCGGTCCGAAGGGAATTCTGCTTCTGGGTGATAACCCACTTCTCTTACTCTCCAAACTTGCTCGAGGCTAGAACGACTCATTATTAGCTATCGGTGTTTCAGGGGAACCTGCGTGTTGTCATATTACTCTTTGCCCTTTACTGTAAGTTAAGAGCCTCTCTAATTAGCCACATCAGAGTCATGCAGTCCGCTCGACAGGGGTGATGGCAGGAACTCGAGGGACGCTGAGCAGAGCCGTCTGATGACAGAGACTCGTCCTCAGCCACAGCCCCTGCAGACTGGCCCACCTGCCCAGTGTGGGGCCCCTTCCTGACCCTTGTCCCCACGCAGGCGGACTTCAGCCTTCTGTCCCCGGGCTTTGTAGATTGGTCCTTGTTTGCGTTGGTCCCCTCCCATCACGATGACGGTCGGGGTCTCTGTGCTGGCTCAGTGGAGACCCCTGGGGGGCACGAGCTTGTGTCTTAACCCACGTTTGTTTCCCTTCAGCTCAACCCCTGGCATCTCCCAAGGTACCTGTAGAAGTTGTGAAACTGACATGAGAAGGGCGGGCGTCTGCCTTTCCAGTCTTTTAATTTTGTTTTTACTGATTTATTTTTTACTTTCTGGCGGCACCCTGCCTCATGTGGGATCTTAGTTCCCCGACCAATGATTGCACCCGTGACTCCAGCAGTGGAAGTGTGGAGTCTTAGCCACTGGACTGCAGGGAAGTCCCTTCCTTTGCATCTTCACCTGCAGCCCTACCTGACCTATGGTTCCTCCTGTAGGGAGGCGTCGGCTGGGGCTGTGGGATTCTCTGTGCCGAGGGCAGAGGCGGCAGAGGCCGCTTCTCAGGCTCAGGGCCCACGAAGCCACGATGTTGAATGTTGCCTCTCCTCCCGTTTTGGTTTGCACGTGACCCCGAGAGTCCCCGCCATCATCTCTAGGGTTGCCAGAGCCAGGCTGGAACTGTGTAGATGGTTGGGGTCGGCAGGTGGGTGGGGGCCATGTTACTCTGGGGGAATCAGTTTGTCGAGCTCTTTGGGATGTTTGAACTTGGCCATGGGGATGATCTGACCTGGCTGGTTCTAATGCATGTGTGTTCGGGCCCCTAGAGACTCCCCTGACCTTGGCCGCTCAGCTGGACGACCCCGAGGAGATTATCAAGGCCCTCCGGAACGGCGGAGCCCACCTAGACTTCCGTGCCAAGGATGGGATGACAGCCTTGCACAAAGCCGCCCGCACCAGGAACCTGCTGGCCCTGAAGGTAACTCAGGGCCCATCTCACACGGGGCTGCCCCTCGCCTGACCCCCTGTGTCTGCCCTGAACCCCTTCCTGTCCCACAGTAGCCACCCCAGGGTAACTCCAAAGTTGTGTTCCCACTGGAGCTTGGAAGTGCAAGCTGATCACAAGAAGTGATCTTTCCCTTGTTTCAGCCGAAGGGCTTATATTTTCAGCTCAAACCCACCTCCCTCCATAGAAAGGGGGAGCCGATGCTGGGGGGGGCGCAGGGGGTGGGCCTCAGCCCCATCTCACTCCCCACACAGTTATTCAGGCACGCTCTACCAGCCCAGGCTCTGTGCCATGCCGTGGAGCGCAGGACAGCGGGGCTCAGGCCCCCAGCCCTCTCTCTGTCAGGACGAGGAGGGGAGGGGACCCACTGCTGGGGGCGGAAGACCCACAGATGGTGCTCTTCTATAAAGCAGATTCCTTAACTTCATAGCGGCTGCCCTTGTTCAGCTGGCTTCCTTGGAAATCAAGTGTTTATGACGACTCTGGCTCGTTTCGCCCCCTGCAGGACGCACACAGAGATGGTTTACACTGTACCTTTAGGTTCAATGGTACAACTCTTTCCTGCAAATGTCATCTCCCCCCTTACTCTCCACTGGTCCACAGGGGTCAGCCGGGCAGGAGGTAGTGCCCGAGGGTCACCTGTGCAGAGCGCCTCCATCCCCCGGGTGTGTAAGCCTGTGCGTGTGCCTGGCACCAGATGCTATTTCAGTTCCACAAGGCCAGGAAAAGTACAGGAACCTGGGGCTAATGGTCACCTTGGCCTGGGAGTGGGGAGCATGACCCTCCTCTTCCTTCTTGATTGATTCCCTCCTGTAGAAGGGGCCATGAGACCAGTGACCTCACGTTTGGTGTGTTTTGTTTTTTTTCAGACCCTCTTGGAGCTTGGCGCATCCCCGGATTATAAGGACAGCTACGGCCTGACCCCACTGTATCATACGGCGGTGGTCGGGGGTGACCCCTGCTGCTGTGAGCTGCTGCTCCACGAGCATGCGGCCGTGAGCTGCAAAGACGAGAACGGCTGGCACGAAATCCACCAGGTGTGCGGGGCTGCCCTCATCTGCCAGCCGGTGGGCGGGGCTGGGGTGCTGGGCGAGCGCCCCTCCATAGGAGCCATGGGAGCTCCGGGTGCCCCCCAGCCTGGGCTCCCTACAGAGCCTGGGACCAGGGCCTTTCTGAGTGTGGGTGACCCGGCAAAGGGCCCGATGTCCTTGCACGAGGCACACGTTTCCGAGATCCCCCTGCAGTAGCGGGGCTGGGGGAGTGTCGGCTGCGGTCGTGGCAGAAACAGAATCCACGTTGTGGCTCCGATGAGTCGTCTATAGTGGACAGAGGGCACGGAGAGGAGACTGTGTTCGCCCGCGGGGGAGGGCGCCGAGACCTGGGCAGAGTCACGGAGGATACGTAGAAGAGGTACCTGCTGCTCCGTCCTCCCATCCCCCCATTGGCTGAGTCCCTCCAGAACCAGCCAATCAGAGCCCAGTGGCGCAGGGGTGGAAGTGAGGGCTTCCCTGCGGATGGAGGGGGTTTGGGAGAGAGGGATAGGGATATCCAGCCAGGAGGTCAGGGAAGAGGCTCTGATGTTCTCACACTCGGCCTTTACATTGCAGTGACTTTCACTGCTTCTCAGGCTACCTGCCTTTCCCTTCGACACCCTCGCCTTACACACCTGCTCATCTCAGCAGGTTGACGCACCCACCCACTGCGGGCGGAGGGGTGCGGAGGTGCCGAGGTGGGCCCACCCCAGCCTGGCGTGCCTAGCGTTCAGTTCTGGCGTGTCCGTGCAGTCTGGAGGAGCACCCAGTTCCCCTCTGTGGTGTGAGTCGGGGGTGGCGGGCCTCTGCAACCCTGCTCACCAGGCCTCCATTTGCTCATCTGTGAAGTGGGCTCAGTAGGGCCTCCCACACCCTCAGGCAGTAGAAAGGATGGAATGCGGGCAAGACCCAATGTTTTCCAGAAAGGTCCCGCCTTCCTTCTTTGCCCTCTTGGCCGAAGCAGTTGCTTCTGCCGGGAATGTCATGACCTGGGCCCCGCAGCTCCCCCAGCAAGGCTGCAAACAACCCTGAAACCGCGTTGCTGTGTTTGCAGAGTCCGTAGGAGCCGAGGGCCACGATTGTCTGCAGTAACGCTGGGCTGTGGATGGCATTTTTCTGGGCGGGGGCAGGAGGGAGCTGAGCTGCTCAGGGGACATGAGGGATGGGGGAGGGAGGACCCAGCATGGACCCGCCAGTGACCGACTCCGGGTCTCCAGGGCTTCACCGTGGAAGGTTCCGGGAGGAGTCACCCCTCCCCTGGCAGTGTTGTCACTGGGCACCTGGCCTTCGGGCTGGAGGTTATAGTCCTGGCACTAGAGCTCCCAGTGGGCGCGGCAGGCCCGGGCAGGTGGGGTGGGCTGCCCTCAGGCACCCGTGTGCTGGAGGCTTCCCGGGCCTGGAGGAGGTGAAGTACGGATGTGGGCCTCTCGCCGAGGGCCTCAGGGACGCTGGGGTCACATCCCCTGGGAGGTGGCGGCGGGTAGCAGGGAGGGAGGGAAGACCGCATCCGAGATCCCCCTCAGCAGACACCGCCTTCTGAGCTGCTGTCTCTTTTGGGTTTGGATTCGTCCTGTGAAAACACCGCGTTCTCAGGGGAGCCGTGGGTCCTGTCCTGTGACCCGCTCGCCCCTGGAGGAGGCACGGGTGTCTCTTGATGGCCGGAGGGTCAGTTATGGGGGAGAGAGGGGCCTGGGAGGCCGGGGGGCGATGGGCGGAGCTGAGGGGCGGGCGGAGGCTCCGGTGGCCTTGGCTGGGGGCTTTGCCGATTGCGGGACGTCTGGCCCCCTAGGAGAGGATTGTGCTCCGGGGGTCTGCCTCCTTTAACTCAGTGAAGCAGACAGATGCTGGAGACCCCGACGCGCTCGGGACCTAGACGCTGACTGTCACGGAATCGGAGTTTTCCGTAACCACTCCCGGGCCGTGGCGTTTGGGTGCCAGGCAGCCACCGTGAGCCCCTGAGCCCAGGGCCCTGGCTTTCCAGCCACACCGCAGACCACCCCCCACCCCGGCATGGGTGTCACCTCCTGTGTCGTACCTGCCAGGCCTGCTCAGTGTCCTGGACACTGAGCCCAGTGGTGAATAGTAATGCCCCATCCTGTGGGTCTTACGGCCATGTGGCGGGGCCGGTGAGACAGATAGACGTGAACAAAGATCACAGATCCACACATGCTCACTCGCACACACAAGTCTGCCCGGCCGTGCTTCACATCTACCTGGGAGAGTTCCTGCCGTGACCAGGCTGGGGCAGGCCAGCAGTCCCCCAGACGCGGGCGGCGCTCTGTCTGTCTGCTCATCTTGGCTCGTAGCTGCCCTCGGCCCTCGGCCCTCACCTTCATGTGTGCGTGCGTGCTCAGTCATGTCCGACTCTTTGTGACCCCCGTGGACTGTAGCCCGCCAGGTTCCTCTTTCCGTCACATTTTCCAGGCAGGAACACTGGAAAGGGTTGCCGTGTCCTTCTGTAGGGGATCTTCCTGACCCAGGACTTGAACCTGCATCTCCTGCATCTTCTGGATTGGCAGGCGGATTCTTTACTGCTGCTTCACTGGGGAAGCCCCCTCAGCTTCCTGCTGACCATTAAAAGACCAAGCCTGTCATCATCACACGTGGACTTTGCTGAAGATGTGAAAGGGGACAGTTTCAGGCTCTGCCAGCAGCTCCCAGTGGGGTCCCAGCCCTGTTGGCAGGGCAGCCCTGGGGGCCATTCCACCCCTGGGTGACCTGCGAGGAAGGAGGAGGTGCAGGGCCGGGTGGTGGGGCACCGTCACCAAGGACAGAGTGCCCCATCCTCCTTGCGACCCTTAGGGCCTCAGAACAGCCGCTGGCCCAGGACACCGGGCTGAGCTGTGAGTCCGAGGATACAGGGTCAAGTGGGGTGCCCCCCGGGTTCAGCAGCCCCTCAGGCCCAGCCCCCAGCCCGGCCCCCTGGCCCATCCAAAGGAGGAACTGGGCAAAGTCAGCCCCACGCATGATGCTTCTTTCAGTGACGCATCCGAGAGCAGCCCACCCATCACAGGAGCATCCGCAGAACAGTTTTCCTTTGTCGCCTGAGCTGCCCCAGATGTGACAGGGGCCAAATGCACATACGACCTGGGAACCAGAACATCCTACCAGAAAACACCTGCGTGCTTTTTCTCCCAGGATTTACTCACCCTTTACACATCATTATTTCAGTTGTTTAGCAGAGTTTTCTTTTTGAACTCCAAAAATGTGCATTCAGAATATAACATCCTTAAGTGTGGGATTAGCGAGGGATGCAGGGGGAGCGCGTTTGCCCTGAGTGGTCACGACACTGGGGCGGAGTCTGTGTCCCCGGGGTGGCAGGGCCAGTGCCCTGGGTGGTGGGACAGACCTCAGGCCTTCACTGGCACAGACGGAGTTTTATCGGCGTGTTTTGGAAGACTCCCCAGGGACCCTCTATGTCCATGTGTTGGGTGGGCATCTGCTTCTTAAGCTGCGTTTCTCCCCTGCTCCCATTAAAGTGTAACTTTTTCCTGTTCAGGTCTGGTGAGGCCAGCCCATCGGGACATGGCTGCCCGTGAAAGATGGTTATCACTCACAGACCTTAGAGGAGGGACACACCCTGCCAGGCACCACCATGCAGGGAGGGCAGGGGGGGCCTGTGAACAGAGCCTTTACTGTGGCTTTCAAGGGAAGGAACGGGTGAGGCCGGACGAGCAGGCTGAGGGACCCCAGTGGCCCTGGGGCGCAGGAGCTGCCCCAGCTGTCTGGGACCCTCCCTGGGTGGTTAGGGCAGGGTGAGGGGCCCCTAGTGTGAGCGCCCCATGGAGGAGGGCCGGTGAGGACTCTGCACGGCGGCTGTGCATTTGTGCTCCTGGCTGCATCCTTGTCCATTTCTAGGAATCAGCTCTCCCTGGCAGGGCAGCCCCTCCAGTGCCCGCAAGACCCCTGATGCCAGAGCATCAGACACCTGGAACTGCAGAGGGCACTCAGCTGGGATCCGGCCACAGGCTGGCTCCGCCTCCTGCCTCCCTCTCCCTTCCCACCCCATCCCTGGCTGGGGCGGCCTCACCCTGAGCCTGATGCCTTTTGTGGCAAGCTCGCTTGTCTCCTGGGAGGGCTGCCCCCGCTGGAGGGAGGGTGACTGTGTAGGTTGGGGGCGTGGAGGTTCACTTCTGTGGTGCTGCCTCGCATACTTGTGGCCCCTGAGAGCCCCTACGTGGATTCCGAGCATCTGGCACCAGAGGCCACCCAGCCTCGGGGGTTTGCAGCCCTGCCCCCAGCAGTGCGTTTGGAAGGCGGAGGCATCAACCCCGGCCGTCACATCCTGCTCCCGCGTCATCCGGCAGGGTCCCTACACCATCTTCCGGTGGCGGCTTTCTTTTCCACGCGAGTCCTGCGGAAGCACCTGCTTTATTGGAGCCGCTGGCCTTCCGCGGAGCCGTGACCTTCAGCAGGGGTTGCGCAGGGTGCTTGAGCAAGGAACTCAGCGCAGTGCGGCCCTCCCTCCCCGATTATCATCCTCGGTCAGGGAGGGCCCGTTCACCCAGCAAACGCTGTCCTCCCCATCTTTTCACACCCCTCCCGCAACCCTGGCAGACCCCTGCTGGGCTCCGAGTTAGCCAGGCCCAGAGAGGGTGGGTGACCTGCCCGAGGTTCCCAGCGCGCCCCGCACTGGAAGCCTGGTGCTGTGTCCGGCCTCCAGGGCTCCCGGAGTACGCCACCCCTCCAGCGACAGCGCCCTGGCGGTAGAAGGAAGTCGAGGGCAGGCGGGTTTGCATCACCCAGATTCTTGGAGAAGCACCGCGGGGTTCTGGGGTCTACAGTCCCCTCTGCGTGGCACCCGACAGCTCCTTTCCGCCTGCTCCCAGGTATTACCGGCGGCTCAGCTGTCTGTGTGACAGGAGGCTGACGTTTACCTGCAAAGTGAGGCCTTCACAGCCAGCCCCCAGGCCTCGCGACTGGGAACACACGCCCCCTGCAGGCTGATTTTGGAAGAGCACACGTTTTTGACATGTCTGCAAACCTTTAAACTTGGTTCACGTTAGTCTAATTTTTTTCATTACTGAAGAAGGACCTGCTCAACGTAGAATTCTTTGAAAATATGAAGAGTCATAAAGAAGTAAAAACCACCCCAGTACATTCTCACAGCCTAGGCAATTGGTAGGTTGGATTAGGGGGCTTCAGTGCAGTCTTGTGTTAGTTGCTCGGTTGTGTCCAATTCTTTGCAACCGTGTGGACTGTAGCCCACCAGGCTCCTCTGTCCATGGAATTCTCCAGGCAAGAATACTGGAGTGGGTTGCCATTGCCTCTCCAAGGGATCTTCCCGACCCAGGGGTCAAACCTGGGTCTCCTGTCTTGCAGGTGGATTCCTTACCATCTGAGCCACCAGGGAAGTCCAAACTTCAGTGCAGTTTTATTTGCTAAGTATTGATACTTTCACGTCCACCAGCGCAGCGCCAGGCATCTTGCTCTGACCTGAGTGACGGGGGGTTGGTTGGCTATCTCAGGACTCGAGAATGTGTTACTGGTGAGCTGAGGGCCCAGCGAGAGGGCAGCTGCTTGGTGAAGGAGTCTCGTGTTAACACACACCTTCATGAGCAGCTGTGCCCACAGGACTGGCCCACGTGGGGCATCTCACTCTCCTCCTCCCCTGATTCTGTCTGATTCTATTTGGGAGATGTGAGATTTCTTCCTTGAGCTGTCAGTACAGTTTATTCTGGGCTGGGATTGCAGACCGCCCTCAGCATGGCCTGGG
This sequence comes from Bos javanicus, assembly GCF_032452875.1. Classification (NCBI taxonomy): domain Eukaryota; kingdom Metazoa; phylum Chordata; class Mammalia; order Artiodactyla; family Bovidae; genus Bos; species Bos javanicus. The sequence continues at coordinate 48,377,244 of NC_083896.1, read as the reverse complement.
CCACCTGAGCAAGTGGTTTAGCCTCTCTGAACTTCTTTACTAAATCTCTGAAGTTGGCTCAGTAACAATTCATGGAGCTCTTGAGACGGTAAAATGACACACTTCCCGTAGTGCCTGGCATCTAGTAAGTGCTCAGTAAGTGCTGGCCACGCCCCCATCATCACATCATTATCACCTGGCCACGCCCCATCACCATTATTATCATCTGAACACGCCCCCATCACCATCATTATCTGGCCACGCCCCCATCATATTATCACCTGGCCACGCCCCCACTTTCCCATCATCATCTGGCCACGCCCCCAAGCTCATCCTCACCGTGTCCTCTGGCCCTGTCTGGTTTTGTCTCTGAGGAATGATACTTGACAGAGCGCACCTAACCCATTTGCTCACAGGCCTTCACACAGATCTCATTTGATTTCCTGCAACAATTTTCTTAAGGATGTTTACCGTTCGGTCTTAATTTGTTATTGGTCGCTGTTTATTATTTATCATTTTCAAATGAGAAGCTTTTGCCCTAAGGGAATTACAATTTCGGGCCACTACGCCCTCCCGTCCCTCTTCTTCACTGGGCTGACACCTGCTCGCCCTCAGACCTGGGCTCCAAGTCCTTGGTGCTCCCCTGACCCCACAGTGATGGGACAGGCCCCCTGGATGCTCCCTGACGGCACTCACAGCAGGGTGTGTTCTGGGTCTGTCTGTGGTGTTGCATGCTGACTGTTCTGTCACATCTCCAGCTTGTCTGATAAAGCACGTGCTGTAGGAGAAATGCCTGAGTGTGGTGTGGACTTAGGTTGCTTGAGGCACAGAACCAAGCAGAAGCGTTTGCAGTGCAGTCAGCTCTGCATTGCTCTGGTTGCCCTGCACAACCCCGGGGGGCGCGTTCCTCTTGCTGTAAATTTAGGCTTGTAGCTGTACCACAGCAGGTGTCCAGCAGGTGGCAGTGCAGCGCCTGGAGGAAGGAGCAGTCTTTTTTTCCTCATTTACACGATTCATGGGTTTGGCTAGTGATGGGGGAAGGGGGGCGCTCAGCATAGGTGAGGGAATCCCAGATCCCAGATTCTGTGGGGAGTCTCCTCCAAATGCACCTGCCCCGGAGATTTGCAGGAAGTGGTTGTGGGATGGAGCCCCAGACACATGCATTTTCCAAAAAGCGTCTCAGAAGAAAATGGTTACACTACGTGAGTGTAGGGGGTGCTGTTTTACATTCTAGTTACTTTCTGACCTCTGTCAACCCTTTTAATCTGTCTCCCAGTGGCCAGAAAGTACAACACCCTTTTCAAATAAAGGACAAAGAGTTAGCACGACTTATCTTGGGGGAAGACACATTTCTAATAGCTTTGAGATGTTTTTGTCAAACAAGTACTAATTGCTCTTTTTTAAAAACTGAGTCAATATTTTAATTTCAAACTTAAAGAGGACTTGCAGAAGCAAATACAGAGAATTCTATGTACGCAGAGACCACATTTGAGTTTTTCCCATTGTCCCAGTAATGGCCAATATAGTAAAAGGATGTAGGGCTTCCCAGACTGTGCTCGTGGTAAAGAACATGCTTGCCGATGAAAGAGACTTAAGAGATGTGGGTTAATCCCTGGGTCGGGAAGATCCCCTGGAAGAGGGCATGGCAACCCTCTCCAGTATTCTTGCCTGGAGAATCCCATGGACAGAGGAGCCTGGAGGGCTACAGTCCACAGGGTCACGAAGAGTCAGACACGACGGAAGTGACTTGGCATGCATAGTGAAAAGATCCGGTCTTGGACCCTGCACAAACCCTTCTGCCTGCCAGAGTTCATCGTGTTCCCTTGGTTCTCTCAGGGGCCTCTCCCGAAGGTTACAGGGTGGGCGTGTGGAGCCTGTCGCCTGGTGTGCATTTGCTTAGTGTTTCCTGGTGATAAGATGCATGATGCGCATTTGTGCAGGAAAATCACGGAAGGGACGGAGAAGGCAGTGGCACCCCACTCCAGTACTCTTGCCTGGAAAATCCCATGGATGGAGGAGCCTGGTGGGCTGCAGTCCATGGGGTTGCTAAGAGTCCGACACAACTGAGCGACTTCGCTTTCACTTTTCACTTTCACTCACTGGAGAAAGAAATGGCAACCCACTCCAGTGTTCTTGCCTGGAGAATCCCAGGGACGGCGGAGCCTGGTGGGCTTCTGTCTATGGGGTCGCACAGAGTCGGACACGACTGATGTGACTTAGCAGCAGCAGCAGCATGGAGGGGAACTGTGTTTCTGGTGGTCTGGTCAGGGGGCAGTGGTGACCATTTGCCGTCACTGGTGATGTCCACTCTGGCCCCCTGTTCACCTGGAATCTGCCAGGCTCTCCACTGCAGTTTCCTCTTCGCTCTGCAGTCAGGGAGTATTTGACAAAGCCCGTTTCCCCATCTCCCTCTCACCTGCTCGTTTTAGCATGCATGGTATTCGTGCCTGAATTAAGTAAGTAACTGCTAAGTGGAGATTTTCCTACTCCCATCCTTGTTGCTCACAATTAGTTGGCTTTCTGTTATCAGAAGGAGCTTTCTCGTCCTGTTTATTTATTCACTTACTTATAGTAACGTGGTTTTGTGGATTTCTGTTTTTCAAGAGGTCTGTTGATGTTATCCCGCTTTGGGTCCAGGGAGCCCCTCAGGATGGCCCGTGTGTCCTGTGCACCCATCCTCATCCTTTTTCCTTCCGGCTCAGCAAGGTTTTCCAGGCTCATCCTGTTTTTTCGTGCCTCAGCCCTCGAATCACCCATCTCTGTCAGGAGTCCCGATTCTTTTGAGTCCAGAGTGGTATTTAGAACCCAAGGTCTGGGTAGTAAGTGCGCTCAGTGCTCCCGGCCTGTTACTGACTCCAGGCCCTCTCAGAGGGGGTTCTTGTTTAGTCTCCCAGTCACGTCTGACTCTTTGCAACCCCATGGACTGTACCCACCAGGCTCCTCTGTCCATGGGATTTCCCAGACAAGAACACTGGACCGAACCTGCATCTCCTGTGTTGGCAGGCGGGTTCTTTACAGCTGAGCTGCCAGGAAAGCTCCTGCTCTTCTGTCCCACCTCTAAGTGGTGGGTGCCCAAGGCTCTGCCCCTGTTCTCTCCCCTGTAAATGCTCTTCCTAAGCGACTGCAATCAGACCTGCGGGTTTAAATATCATCTCTTAGACTGAACCAGCGAAACCACCATCGTTCAGCCATTTTTGACTAAAAGTGACAATTTCACATGATTTCAGTCCACATTTGCCAACAGATTCCATTCAGTTCAGTTCAGTCACTCAGTCGTGTCTGACTCTTTGCGACCCCATGAATCACAGCACGCCAGGCCTCCCTGTCCATCACCAACTCCCGGAGTTCACTCAGACTCTTGTCCATCGAGTCAGTGACGCCATCCAGCCATCTCATCCTCTGTCGTCCCCTTCTCCTCCTGCCCCCAATCCCTCCCAGCATCAGAGTCTTTTCCAATGAGTCAACTCTTCGAATGAGGTGGCCAAAGTACTGGAGTTTCAGCATTAGCATCATTCCTTCCAAAGAACACCCAGGGCTGATCTCCTTCAGAATGGACTGGTTGGATCTCCTTGCAGTCCAAGGGACTCTCAAGAGTCTTCTCCAACACCACAGTTCAAAAGCATCTATTCTTCAGCGCTCAGCGTTCTTCACACTCCAACTCTCACATCCATACGTGACCACTGGAAAAACCATAGCGTTGACTAGACGGACCTTTGTTTGCAAAGTAATGTCTCTGCTTTTGAATATGCTATCTAGGTTGGTCATAACTTTACTTCCAAGGAGTAAGCGTCTTTTAATTTCATGGCTGCAGTCACCATTTGCAGTGATTTTGGAGACCCCAAAAATAAAGTCTGACACTATTTCCACTGTTCCTCCATCTATTTCCCATGAAGTGATGGGACCGGATGCCATGATCTTCGTTTTCTGAATGTTGAGCTTTAAGCCAACTTTTTCACTCTCCTCTTTCACTTTCATCAAGAGGCTTTTGAGTTCCTCTTCACTTTCTGCCATAAGGGTGGTGTCATCTGCATATCTGAGGTTATTGATATTTCTCCCAGCAGTCTTGATTCCAGCTTGTGCTTCTTCCAGCCCAGCGTCTCTCATGATGTACTCTGCATATAAATTAAATAAGCAGGGTGGTATATAATCTTGATGAACTCCTTTTCCTATTTGGAACCAGTCTGTTGTTCCATGTCCAGTTCTAACTGTTGTTTCCTGACTTGCATATAGGCTTCTCAAGAGGCAGGTCAGGTGGTCTGGTATTCCCATCTCTTGCAGAATTTTCCACAGTTTATTGTGATCCACACAGTCAAAGGCTTTGGCATAGTCAATAAAGCAGAAATAGATGTTTTTCTGGAACTCTCTTGCTTTATCCGTGATCCAGTGGATGTTGGCAATTTGATCTCTGGTTCCTCTGCCTTTTCTAAAACCAGCTTGAACATCAGGAAATTCACGGTTCATGTATTGCTGAAGCCTGGCTTGGAGAATTTGGAGCATTACTTTACTAGTGTGTGTGATGAGCGTAATTGTGCAGTAGTTTGAGCATTCTTTGGCATTGCCTTTTTTTGGGATTGGAATGAAAACTGACCTTTTCCAGTCCTGTGGCCACTGCTGAGTTTTCCAAATGTACTGGTATACTGAGTGCAGCACTTTCACGGCATCATCTTTCAGGATTTGGAATAGCTCAACTGGAATTCCATCACTTCCACTAGCTTTGTTCGTATTGATGCTTTCTAAGGCCCACTTGACTTCACATTCCAGGATGTCTGGCTCTAGGTCAGTGATCACACCATCGTGATTATCTGGGTCGTGAAGATCTTTTTGTACAGTTCTTCTGTGTATTCTTGCCACCTCTTCTTAATATCTTCTGCTTCTGTTAGGTCCATACCATTTCTGTCCTTTATCCAGCCCATGTTTGCATGAAATGTTCCCTTGGTATCTCTAGTTTTCTTGAAGAGATCTCTAGTCTTTCCCATTTTGTTGTTTTCCTCCATTTCTTTGCATTGATCACTGAGGAAGGCTTTCTTATCTCTCCTTGCTATTCTTTGGATAACTTGACTCAACTCTGGCTCTCCTTGAAACTCCAAACTGGCACATGCAAATACCTAGGTGGCACCGCCACAGAGGAGTCTCATCAGCATGGGATAGCCTGCTTTGGTCAAAACAGGAATTTTGATTTATCGTTTCTCCAGATCTTCAGTTCTCATTTTCCCCGTGTAGGTTACCACCACCCTCGTCCAGCCTTTTGCCAAAGCCAGAAACCCCGGTGCGTATGTGTGGCCAGAGTCAGGGCGCGTGTGCACTCACGTCCAGGAGTGCCTACACAGTCCGTCTCTTGCTTTTCTGCTGAGACCGAAAGCTCGTACTGGAGCGCCTCCAGTACCACGGAGGAGTTTCCTCTCGTTTTCTCCTGCGCTGCGTCACCGACTCCCTTCTTTGACACCAGGAAACCTGCTCCCGTTGTCCTTCGTTTATTCACGTGTTTCTTGCCACCTCCCACACTGACTGCAGCCAGTCTGCTCACCCCTCTGGCCACCGCCTTGCCCAGATTCCTTCCTCTGTTCCCCGCGCGCCAGGCCACTTCTTCAGCAAACATGGCTTCTATCGCGTAACAGTCCAGTTCAGATCAGTCGCTCAGTCGTGTCCAACTCTTTGCGACTCCATGAACCGCAGTGCGCCAGGCCTCCCTGTTCATCACCAACTCCTGGAGCTTACTCAAACTCATGTCCATTGAGTCGGTGATGCCATCCAACCGTCTCATCCTCTGTCTTCCCCTTCTCCTCCTGCCCTCAATCTGTCCCAGCATCAGGGTCTTTTCAAATGAGTCAGTTTTTCACATCAGGTGGCCAAAGTCACATAACAGCCAGTGGTTTAAGAGAAGAGAGGAGCAAAGATGATCCTTTAGAAAAGCGATTATGGGAGTTTGTTGTTGTTCCAGCATGTGTCTGAATTTTCTGGTTTTGCTTGTTTTCAGACACTGGGCTCTGAGAAAGACAGGGGTGGGAAGGAAGCCCTTAGAGTCAGAGGCGCTGTTTTCTCTCTTCGCGTTGATCATGTCGTGACCCTTGGTTGAGGAGAGCGAGACACGATCCAGTGACGTCACATAAAATGTCACCATTTCAGGTGAACCGCGGGAGGGGGAGGGTGGGTGTGCAGTGGCGTTAAATGTGTTTTTATGCCAGTGCAGCCTCTTCGCTTCTGACTGTAGGATAGTTAAGCCGAGTCCAGTCTCGCTTCCTGGAAGGCCTATGGAGAGAGTGGTTTGGCGAGGGCTCCTTCAATTTGAGGGTCAAAAATCTCAAGCTGATATAAGGGGAAAATTAAAATTATACCTAGGCTTACATCCTGAAGAGCCCAGCCAGAGTCTTCACTGAGGGGGATTCACAGGACATTACCTTGGCAACGTCTGTGTGTGTGTGTCTGTGCCTGTATCTGTCTCTGTATGTCTGTGTGTGTGTCTCTGTGTCCGTGTGTCTCTCTGTGCCTGTATCTGTCTCTGTGTGTGTGTGTCTGTCTCTATTGTGGGTCTGTCTGTTGTGTGTGTGTGTGTGTCTCTGTGCCTGTATCTGTGTGTGTGTGTGTGTCTCTATTGTGTGTGTGTGTGTCTGTCTCTCTATGCCTGTCTCTGTGTGTGTGTGTCTCTATTGTGTGTGTGTGTCTGTCTCTCTCTCTGTGCCTGTCTCTGTGTGTGTGTGTCTCTATTGTGTGTGTGTGTCTGTCTCTCTGTGCCTGTCTCTGTGTGTGTGTGTCTCTATTGTGTGTGTGTGCGCGCGCGTGTGTGTGTCTGTGTGTGTCTTGTTTCCTCTCTCCTGCCTTCAGCTCCCACTTCTCCCTTCCCCTGCGTTGGTGGCCCCAGCAGCTCTGAGCTTCCGTGGCTTTTTTTGCCGACCCTCCTGGAGGAAAGTGAGAACTCCATTTTCTCTGTTGTTCTGATAAATGTTTCAGCCTCCGGCTCCGTGGCTCCCGAGAGTCACTTGGGCATCCCCAGCCCACGCCCGTGGCCAGAAGCTTGAACGTTCTGGGTGTGCTGTAGGCGTGGGGAGGGGTGGGCCCCCAGGCCTCTGGGAGCCAGCTCGGGGCCCCAGAGGAAGAGGCAGGCGCTGTTGCCATGGAAAGGGAAGGTGGGGCAGGCAGGTGGAAGCCACCGTATCTCTGGTGATGATCTGCTGTAAACGGCAGCACCGGGGTTGGACGTGGGTGTTTCTCAGGGTTTTTTTTAAGGTCATCCGATTACTAACCCCCATCCTCCCGTCCTCCCTCCTCTGTTAATTGGTGGGGTGTTTCTCAGGGTTTTTAAGGTCATCCGATTACTGACCCCTGTCCTCCCGTCCTCCCTCCTCTGTTAATTGGTGGGGTGTTTCTCAGGGTTTTTAAGGTCATCCGATTACTGACCCCTGTCCTCCCGTCCTCCCTCCTCTGTTAATTGGTGGGGTGTTTCTCAGGGTTTTTAAGGTCATCCGATTACTAACCCCCATCCTCCCGTCCTCCCTCCTCTGTTAATTGGTGGGGTGTTTCTCAGGGTTTTTAAGGTCATCCGATTACTGACCCCCGTCCTCCCGTCCTCCCTCCTCTGTTAATTGGTGGGGTGTTTCTCAGGGTTTTTAAGGTCATCCGATTACTGACCCCTGTCCTCCCGTCCTCCCTCCTCTGTTAATTGGTGGGGTGTTTCTCAGGGTTTTTAAGGTCATCCGATTACTGACCCCCGTCCTCCCGTCCTCCCTCCTCTGTTAATTGGTGGGGTGTTTCTCAGGGTTTTTAAGGTCATCCGATTACTAACCCCCATCCTCCCGTCCTCCCTCCTCTGTTAATTGGTGGGGTGTTTCTCAGGGTTTTTAAGGTCATCCGATTACTGACCCCCGTCCTCCCGTCCTCCCTCCTCTGTTAATTGGTGGGGTTCGGCGCTCTCTCTTGCACAGCACAGAGGTGGAGGTTCCGCTCAGTCTGTCTCAGTTACCAGAAAGGCAGGGCTGACGAGCTGCGCGCCAGCCCAACCCCAACCCACCGCGGCTGCCCGCCCTGGCCGGGCCAGCTGTCTGCTCTGTGCCCGGCGCTCCCCGCCCTCCGTGTGCTCAGTCCTGGGTCAGGACCCTGTTCCTTAGCCTCTCGTATCTCTGTCTGCATTTTCGCCCCAACACAGGGACAGTGGGTCTCACCACCTCGGCGCTGTGCGCTGCTGGGTGCGCAGGCGGTGCTGGTGGATGGGGTGGGGTTAGTCGGATAGGACCTGCTGCCCAGGGTCAGGAGACCCACCCCCAGCCTCTGGACCCCCTGCTGGAGCTGAACGGCCCCTGCCCCTACGCAGTCTCAATGCCAGGTCTCCCTGCTTGCTGTGGGGGGTGGGGGGCTGGCCCATCCCTGAGCATCACTGGGGGTCTTTTCAGGCCCCGTATTCACGTGACTCATGAGAACCCCTCGAGGAGCAGGGTTTCTGTTGGCACTTGAAGACATAGGCTCAGAGTGAAAGTTCTGGAAAACCAAGCCAGATCTGGTGGACTCCAGAACCCTGTTGGCTCATAAATCCCTAGAAGGATTTACGTCAGCCCTAGAAGGGCTCAGAAAAGGGTAAATCACGCTGTGGGGCCACCTCCCCTGCCTCTTGAGCCCCTTCAGGGTGGGTTCATGTTAAAGTCTCAGCGGGGCTGCCCCTGCCCGGAGGAGGACAGGTCAGGTCGGCGGGTCTCTCCCCAGGACACAGCAGGTCCTCGCACACCCACAGATGTCCTCATGCATCATCCTGGGATCCGGGGGGCTTGAATTAGCAAGGCCAGGTATGGAGCATCCTGATCCACGTTTCCTGGGCGGTTGCTGAGTTCAGGGGGCAAAGACATGCCATGGTGTCTTTGCGGTTCCCCTCTTGCAGGTCCAAATGAAAGGAATGGGTGGCCCCTACGCAGACCCACCCCTCTGTTGAACAGCTGAACACAATCCTCAGTCCTGTCACGAGCCCCTCTCCTGTTCCCCACCCTGGGGTCTGTCCTAGGGGGCCTGGTGCAGATGCGGGAGTGGGCTGTGAGCTGTGCTGGCCGCACGGTCAGTCCTGGGGGAGCCAGGTGTGCCCAGGCGGTCCCGCTCACACCGTCAGTTCTGGGGGAGCTGGTGTGCCCGGGCGGTCCCGCTCACACTGTCAGTCCTGGGGGAGCCAGGTGTGCCCGGGCGGTCCCACTCACACCATCAGTTCTGGGGGAGCTGGTGTGCCCGGGCGGTCCCACTCACACTGTCAGTCCTGGGGGAGCCAGGTGTGCCCGGGCAGTCCCGCTCACATCGTCAGTTCTGGGGGAGCCGGTGTGCCCGGGCGGTCCCGCTCACGCTGTGGACTCTCGTTTCAGGCCTGCAGGTACGGCCATGTGCAGCATCTGGAGCACCTGCTCTTCTACGGGGCCGACATGGGGGCCCAGAACGCCTCGGGGAACACCGCCCTGCACATCTGCGCCCTCTACAACCAGGTCAGTGAGCCGTGACTGTGCACCCCGGACCTGGGGCTGTGCTGAGCGCTTTGCAGGTGGGTGTCCGGCTCCGGGTGCTGTAATGAAGCCCCACAGATGGGGCGGCTTAAACAGCAGACACTTGTTTCTCACAGTCCTGGCTGCATGTCCCAGACCACGGGGCCGCCCTGCCTGGTTCCGGGGAGCTGCCTTCCTGGTTGGTTTCCCTCCCCTTCCGGCTGTGTCCTCCTCTCATGTACAGAGACAGAAACAGCCCTTGGCTGTCTCTTCTGCCAAGGACGCTAATCCTGTCAGATCAGGGCCCCACCCTCACAACCTCACTTAAACTAATCACCTTGTAAAGACCCATCTCCAGACACAGTCACACTGGGGGGTTAGGGCTTCAAGGTAGGAATCTGCAGAGACACAGACACTCAGTGCTTAGCTGGGAGAGCTCCTCACCAGCTTCTCTGAGGATGGTTATCCCTGTCGTACGAGCTTTCCAGCTGGTGCTAGTGGTAAAGAACCTACCTGCCAAATGCAGGAGACATAAGAAAATCAGGGTCCATCCCTGGGTTGGGAAGATACCCTGGAGAAGGGACTGGCAACCCACTGCAGTATTCTTGCCTGGAGGATCCCATGGGCAGAGGAGCCTGGTGGGCTACAGTCCACAGGGTCACGACTGAAGAGACTTAGCTTGCACAACACACATCCCTGTCATAGAAGGGGAAGTTGAGTCACAGGAAGTGAGAGGAGGCTCCTGGACACAGCTGGTGCAGTCAGAGCTGGGCACAAACCCCCCACGGCAGAGTCTGCAGGTACCGTGTCACACGTACCCCAGAGCGGGTCTCCCCTGGGGCCTGGAGGGGGCAGGTTGGAGCCATGAAATGGGGATGGGAGCTGCTGACAGAGCCCCCAAGACGATTGTGGCACCCCACTGGATGCCAATGGGACTGCCGTGTAACAGCAGCAGGCCTCCCATCACACGTACACACATGTCCCCAGTGGGCTTTTCCGATTTAATTCCTTCTTGCATGCTAAGTCGCTTCAGTCGTGTCCAACTCTCTTGTGACCCCATGGACTACAGCCTGCCAGGCTCCTCTGTCCATGAGATTTTCCAGGCAAGAATACTGAAGTGGGTTGCCATGCCCTCCTCCAAGAGATCTTTCCTACTCAGGGATGGAACCCACATCTCTTATGTCTCCTACACTGGCAGGCGGGCTCTTTACCATGAGTGCCACCTTGGAAACCTAATTCCTTCTTCACTGTGGGTAGATAAGTAAAACAGAGCGAACGTTTGACCGTCTTATCTGTGCAGTTAAGGTATGCGTCTCAGCAGCGTTCCGTGCATTCACATGGCTGAACAAGCGTCGCCCGCCTCTGTCTTCAGAACTTTCCGTCTCCCCAAACTGACACTCTGTCTCCATCAACGCACTCCCCGTCCCCTCCCCCAGCCCCACCATCTGCTTTCTGTCTCTGAACTTGACAGCTCCAGGGACGTCCTACGAGTGGAATCGCATGGAATCTGCCCTTTTGTCTCTCTTACTTCACTCTGTGCTGTGCTCAGGTTCATCCAGGTTGTAGCTGTGTCACAATTTTCTTCCTTTTTAAGGCTGAGTAATGTCCCCTCGTCATAGCTTTCAAAAGCTATGATAAACCTAGACACCATACTAAAAAGAAGAGACATCACTTTGCAGACAAAGGTCCTTCTGGTCCAAGCTGTGGTTTTCCCAGTGGTCATGTACAGATGTGAGAGTTGGACTATAAAGAAGGCTGAGGGCTGAAGAATTGATGCTTTTGAACTGTGGTGCCGAAGAAGACTCTTGAGAGTCCCTTGAACTTCGAGGTGGTCAGACCAATCAATTCTAAAGGAAATCAACCCTGAATATTCACTGGAAGGACTGATGCTGAGGCTGAAACTCCAGTACTTTGGCCACCTGATGGGAAGAGCTGACTCATTGGAATAAGACCCTGATGCTGGGAAAGATTGAAGGAAGAAGGAGAAGGGGAAAACAGAGGATGAGATGGTTGGATGGCATCACCAACTCAACAGACATGAGTTTGAGTGGACTCCGGGAGTTGGTGATGGACAGGGAGGCCTGGTGTGCTGTAGCCCGTGGGGTCACAGAGAGTCAGACATGACTGAGCGGCTGAACAATGGCAGCAGTTTTCCCTTGTGAAGATGGACCACGTTTTATCCTTTCATCTGTCAGGTGACATGGGCTGCCTCCATCTCTCACCTGCTGTGAACAGCGATGCTGTGAACACAGGAGTGCAGATCTTTTTTCAGGACCCCGCTCACTTCTTTTTGGCTCCACGAGTGGAGCCTTGATGTGAGCAAGTTTATAAAAAGCCCTCGCTCTCCCATGTGAGAAGGACTGAAAACTCAGGCGAGCTGGGTGCGAGCAGCCCAGAAAGCACCAGGGGTGGGACACGACCCCCGCCCTCCAGGCAAGACTCCTAAGTGACTGGAGTCACTTTGCCCTGGAAAACCCCTATGTGTTCTTCAAGACCCAGTTGAGATACCTGCCCTCAGTCAAGCCTTTCCTTGATGAGCCCCTGGTAGAGTGAGCTGTGCTTTTCACGCCACAGCCCTTTGCAGTACAGCCCAGGGGAACGGCCCGGGCTCAGGTCGTTATTAGGCCTTACCTGTCATCCCTGCTGGCCTCCGCTTGCCCCTTGGGCCCACCTTCTCAGGGACACAAACTGCCATCTCTCAGTATGTCCCCTGCCCCTGGCACAGGAGAGCAGCTCGGCCAGATGGGGCTGGGGAAGCATTTCAGTCTGGCTTCAAGGGATTCCTGAAAGCTGCTGGCCAGCTCCTTAATGAAAGCATATTGATGGGATTTGCACACAGCTGGGGCCCTAGGTGTTCCACGGCACATGGAGGCTGGAATGGATTTATGAGCGCGGGGATATCTTGCTCGGCTGGGCTAGAAAAACACACGTCAGGAGGCTTGGCTTTGGCTGGTAAAACATCTGTGCCAACATGTGCTTCTTAATTATTGCCTTAGATGGGGAAAGCATTCCTTAATTTTCCCTGGTAGATTTTAAGCATATTTTATCATGGAGGGGGTGGAAATACCTAAACAGAATACCATGTTTTCTGTCTCTTGAAATAATGGAGGACAGGACGATCTTTGAAAGTGTAACCTTTTTTATTAGAGTGTCGGGAATCTGTATTCTGAGTTATTTGTGGGGCTGGGTTCCCTCTGTGTCCTCTGGACCTATCCTCACCCTCGGCTGATGGCTTTGGGATGACCCAGAGCCGCCCAGGGCTAGTAGGAAGATCCTGCCTCTCTTGCCTTGGGTTAGAGAGGCCAGCAGACTTTTTCTATAAAGAGTCACTGAGTGAATATTCTGGCTTTTCAGACCACGTGGACTTCTTCACAGCTACTCCACTCTGCCTGTGCAGTGTGAACTTAGCCACAGACGATATGCAGATTAATGTGTGGCTGTGCGCCAATAAAACTTTATTTATAAACCAGGCAGGGGGCCAGTTTAGCCTGTGGGCCCCAGTTTGCCAGGCCCGGGCGCAGAAGGCTGCATCTGGTCTCTCACCAGACGTAAGTTAAGGACAGACTCCCTGCTCCCGGCCGAGTGCCTTCCTCCCAGCGTGCTGGGGAGCCTGGCCAGGGTGTGAGAGCTGTCCAGGGTCCTGGGACCGCTGCGGCCTGCCTGCTGCTGTCCAGCCCTACCCACCTGACCCTCCGCAGCAGCACGGGTAGAAATGCTCTTGGGGCCCCTCCTGTTTTGGACACCCAGCCTTGCATTCGTCATGGAGGGTCACAGACTCGCTTGGTGGCCCATGGGTTCTGGACAGTATGTCCAGTTGGGAGTCAGCAAGTGTTCTGGGATCCAGCCTCCTGAATCCATCATGCTGCTCCCTGGGATGCTAGTGTGACCTTTAATCTTTTCCCTCAGCGCCGACCCCCTTCCCAACCAGTGAGAAAAGCCAGTGCAGATGGCATTTCTGTGTAATTCAGAGACGCACAGCTCCGTGTACACTAGCATCCTTCCGATGAGCTGTCCTCGGGGCGGATGGAGGGGTGGACAGAGGGATCGAGGGTTCCCCAGCCTCTGTCACGCACCCCTGGCAATTGTATTGATACCTAACCTGAGGCCCTGTCCTCCCCAAGTCACCAGTGTGCTGGCCTCCTCTCTGAGTCCACTTCTGCTTCTGCACACACGGGGTGTGTGAGGCCGGGCTCAGGGCCAACGAGAGAAACTCCTTCAAGCAGAAGGAGGTGTCGTATAGGGCTCTCTGGAGAGTGATGCTGAGAAACAGACTCTCCCGGGGCGGGGACCTGGTGCCTTTGGGTCAGGACAGGAGCCAGGGAAAGGGATTAAGAAGCCGCCTCAAGACAGAGCTGCAATGCAGGGAGACATGGCAGTCTGGGTTCCAGAAAATCCCTCCTCTGTAATGTGGAGATAATTATACCTAACTGGCAGGGCTGCTAAGAGGCTTAAAATAGAAAACAAACATATGGTATGCCTGGCATGCGGTGGATTTTCAGTAAAAGTGACTGTGACGGCGGTGATGGTGATGATGGATGGTGACTGGTGATGATGGTGATGGTGGTGACTATGGTGATGAGAGTCAAAGCTTTGGTTTTCCCAGTAGTCACGTACGGGTGTGAGAGTTGGATCATAAACAAGACTGAGCGTTAAAGAATTGATGCTTTTGAATTGTGATGCTACCAAAGACTCTTGAGAGCCCCTTGAACAACAAGGAGATCAAACCAGTCCACCTTAAAGGAGATCAGCCCTGAATGTTCATTGGAAGGACTGATGCTGAAGCTGAGGCTCCAATACTTTGGCCACTAGATGCAAAGAACAGACTCGTTGGAAAAGACCTGATGCTGGGAAAGACTGAGGGCAAGAGTTAGAGAAGGGGCCACAGAGGATGAGGCCATGGGACGGCATCACCAGCGCAATGGGCATGAGTTTGAACAAACTCCAGGAGATAGTGAAGAACAGGGAAGCCTGGTGTGCTGCAGTCCACAGGGTCGCAAAGAGTCGGACACAACTGAGCGACTGAACAACAGCAAGTGGTGATGCTGGTGGTGATGCTGATGGTGACTACTGGGATGGTGGTGAAGGTGGTGCTTACGATGGTGACGGTGAAACCACGTGTCCTGCTATTAATTTAACAGACTTCTCATTAAATGTGAAAACATCAGCTTTGTGGATTGATCGTGTGTTTTATCAGTTTTAGGCAGACCTCATCTGTACACTTCCAGTAAAACACACTGTGATCAGAATATTCTCTTCTTTTATGAAGTCAACTAATTAGGGCTTTGATTGTAAGCAGCAAACTGCATCTCATCTTCCAGCTCCCTCGGTCTGTTGGCTGGCTTTCCAGGAGCCCCAGAGGGAGGTGGGGGAGACAGCCTGGTGTTTGTTTTTCTACCCTGGATAATGAAGGAAGGGAGGGAGGGAGTTTGAAATATCAAAAGTTACTAAGCCAGGCAAATTTGTCTGGAAGGTTAAAAAATAAGTAAACCCTGCCTCTCTGGAGCCGGCCTCTGGAGACAGGCTGTGTTCTGTCTGGTCCGTGTGCCCTTTCCACACCCCACACCGTGGTTGTCAGCATCGTAGCCAGTGGCAGTCTCTGCGGGGGCCCTCGTGGGGCAATTGTGCCCTGGGTGTCGAGGGTGTGCAGAAAGGTGTCCCATAGTCATTCCCCTTCGATTCCTCCAACGAGCCTTCGGAGGCTGCTGTTGGCTGTCATTCCCTTGAACAGGCCAGGAGCCTCAGGCTCAGTCCAAGCGGCTCAGCTGTAAACGCCAAAGCCGGGCTCAAAACCCAGTCTGTATTTCTGCTCCCCCAGGCCTTGGGGACGGGTTCCTGTAACCCCTTGATTGGAGGTAGGCAGATACCCCACTGGGCACAAGTGAGGTGAAGCCATATGTCAGGGCGCGTGTGTGGTGTGGTCCTCGGGGCACCGCCCTTGAGAGCGGCTCGGTCTTTGGAGCCAGGTTCCAGCCTCGCTCTGGTGACAGCAGCGTCCCAGCTCTGCACTTCACCATTTTATTGATCGCACACATCCGGAGTCTTCCTAGATTTATGTCTGCCGGGACAGGCTCATTTCAAGGGATCATTTAAACTGGAAACGAATTCCTGACTCATGAATTGGAGTGCTGAGGACTCATGATTTGAAGTGCTGAGGACTCATGATTTGGAGTGCTGAGTAGTTCCTGTCTGTGACATTTAAGTGGCTGTAGTCACGTCTCCAAAAGTCATCCCTGGATAATAATTGGATATTCTCCCAGATGCTTTGGCCCTCAAAACACGCAGGGCATGTCTGTGTCTGCACTTGATGGGCCCCTTTAGAATGATGAAGACATGCCTCAGTGTGTCCTATGAGATCCCCTCATAGGAGGACCCACAGGGCAGCCAGCAGCCACGCACGGGTGCCATGGGGCTCCCACTGGCGACTTCTCTGGGTCAGGACTGCTCCTTTTGCTCGCTTCCTGGAGCTGCAGGTTTTCATTCACGCCTTCCTGTTCCTCCGCTGCCTTATTGGTGAAACGGGCCTCCTGCTACCTCTGGCAAGAAGGCGCTGAGGGTGGAATCAAGGAGTGGAGAGGTGTGTCTTCTGAACTGTAGAGCATCCGTGTGTGCACACACATACCTGTGCTCACATGTGCACGCGTGTGCACACAGACACATACACCTGTCTGTACACACATGCACACACACAGGGTCGTTGTTATAAAGTCACACGAACCACTTGCCCTTCAGTTTTGAAATCTCTCCTCCTTCCAGGTCTGGCAGCTCTTAGAATGACGGTGTGTGTGCCTTGAGCTTGGTTAATATTGACTCAGAGCTGTCCTTCTGTGGGTGAGTGGAGGAGTTTTCTGGGATCCTGGCTGGCTTCCTCCTGGGAGGGTGTGACTGGCAGTGCCTGGCAAGGGTTTTATTCTTAGCTTCCTAGGAGATAAACCTCCCGGATGGGAGTTTTCAATGGAAGTCCTTGCGGATCAGTGGGGAGCGGTTACACGGAATTGCCGGGCCAGACTCTTGCCCTGGGTTATGATGGGCCCCAGTGGCTCCGGACATCTGGGACGGTCACCTGGCGGGTCCTCCCCGGCCGCCCTGGAGCCGGGCCAGGGCACACTTAGCCCAGTGCAGAATGAGCCCCCAGGCAGCCTTCAGGTCCCCGAGCCCCAGGAGCGTTGCCCTGGCTGGCTGCCCCCGGAGTTCGTTCTCTCTCACCTGCTTCCCCCACACGCTGGATGGTAACCTGCGGAAATCCGGCTCATCCATGGGCCCTTGTCCCCTCAGGGCCAGGGCTCTCTCAGATACCCTTTCCTCTTTTCTCTCTGCAGAACACTGCTCACTGAGGCAAGATAATGCTGTTGTTTTAAGTAACTAACAGTTTGGGTCATCATGAATGAGCCCCAGTTGGTGGGGTGGGTTCTGGCGGCCCGACCAGGGGCCAGGAGCCTGGGGTGGGACCCGGACGCTCAGGAGCCCGAGTTCCAGTAGAAACCGTTTCACAGAACCAGCAGGGCAGGAGGTGAGACCCCATAATCAGATGACAGGCCCAGCATCAGGCCAGGGTGTGTGACCTTGGGCCGGGATCCAGGGCTCACCTCCCCTGGAAGTAACGCCCAGGGCTCTTCTTTTACAGCCTGGGATTAGCTGTACCCCACACGTGAAAGGTGTGTTTGCCAAGCATAGGTCCATCTTTTAAATTTTTCTTGTAAGTGTTTTTAGTTACTTAGAGCACCACCTGAACGCAGACTCATGGTAAAGGTGCAGACATGAAGCCCAAGACTGGGGTTTCCCTGCAGTTTCCACCTGTCAACGTGGTGCGGGCCTGCCCACGGTCTGAACCAAGGGCATCGCGTGCTCACGGCTGTTTCAACAGCGGGCTCCCGGCTGTGTGTCCTTCCACCCTCTTTTTCTCTCCTAACCTCTATCTGCACGTGTCCTTCTTGCCACCACGGAGCCTCCCCTCCCTCCCAAGGGCCCCCTGTCTGTCTTTCTGCCTGCCTTGTGGACCCAGCCTGAAGTGGTCCCCAGGCCCTCTCTCCAGCCACAGCGGTCCGCAAGGGCAGCCTCCTTCCAGGCCCTGCAGTGCGCACCCCAAGTCTGCAGTGACCCTCACGGCCACTCAGGTGTGCCTTTGAGGCCTGGGACCCCGGCCGCCCAACAGCAGTCTTTCCTGCAGAACTCGGAGCCGTCCCGCCTGCAGCCGGCAGGTTTGTGAGCGGACCCCACCCTGTCCCGTGTGTCTGCCGGACCGCGGCTCAGAGAACGGGGGTCGCGCTGCCTCGGCTCCTGTTTGCTCCGGGCATGGGTGTCCCCCCATTAATATCATTGTCCTGCGAGAGGCCCTGGGGCCCTCACCCGGGTCTCGGGGGTCAGGGCGGCCCTGGCGGGCACAGAGCCAACTTGCTGCCAGTGTTCTCTGTCTGTATCTCTTGCTCTGTCTCCCTTGGTGTCTGTATCTCCTAGTCTTTCTGACCCTGTGCCTCTCTCTATCTCTCCCTTGGTCTCTGTCTCTCCCTTGGTCTCTGTCTCTCATGGTCTCTGTGTCTCTCTCTGTCTCTCCCTTGGTCTCTGACTTTGTCTCTGGATCTCCCTTGATCTCTGTCTCTCGTGGTCTCTGACTGTGTCTCTGTGTCTCTCTTGATCTCTCTGACTCTGACTCTGTCTTACTTTTCTGTTGATAGTATTTAACACCTTTATTGAGATTTCTCTCACACACCGTACAGTTTACCTATCTAAAATATAAAATTCACTGTTTTTCAATCTGCTTGCACATTGGCTAACCACCCCACAGTTACTATTAGAACGTTTTCATCGCCCCAAACCACTCCCCACCTGCAGCCCCCGCCGCGGGCAGCGCCCACCCCTCCTGTCTCCGGATCTCCAGCCTCGTCTCCAGGCTGCTGTTCACCCAGCTCCCCCGCCTGTGCCGTGTGTCTTGTTCTCGGCCCCTGCCCTTCCCAGGGCAGCGGGTCCCCCGGAGCTGGGGCGGGACTGCTGGCCCGGCCCCGTAAGCAGGTCCCTGGGTGGAAACGCCCGTTGGTTGCCTCGTGGACTCTTCATTCAGCAGTTACTTACCAAGTGTGCAGCCTGGGGGGCCACGCCTGTTGCCTCTGCTCTGGACTCTGTAGATGGCCGTGGGCCAGGGCGATGGGCCTGGGGCGGGGGCTTGCCGCGGGAGACCGTGCAGCCCCCCTGCGTGAGGCGCCTGCGCCTGTGGGCACTTGAGCATCTAAAGACTCGTCCCCAAAGGTAACCTGCTCGTTCGTAACAGCCCAGCTGCGTCCGGTAGGCAGAGGACTCGCGTCCCCACTGCTGCTTCATCAGTCTGCTTCCTCCTGTCTCTCTTTCATTTCACTTGGTGCTCCGAGCGGCTCGCAGGATCTCAGTTCCCCGACCGGGGATTGAACCTGGGCCCCAGCAGAGATCACACAGAGTTCTCACCACTAGGAAACCCGGGAGCTCCTTCACGTGCCTTTTTCTCTGTGGGTATTGTCCCCAGCCTCCCCATCAGGACTTCAAGAGGGTTAGACTCTCCAGGTGAATAGTAGAGGCTCACTAAACCGACAGGACTAGATCCCTTTTCATTGTACAGATAACACGAGAAAAGAACGTTGGCTGCCTCTTAAAGACATTAGGAAGTGTAAGTACAGAAAATAACAACAGAAGATCCCTGCTGTTTGTTCCCCCACTTTCTCCTTCCTGAGAAAGCAATTCCTGTCAACGGGTAACTTCTTTCCAGAATTATTCATTGCGTTCTAAAATACAGACTTTAAAATGGAAGTGAAATTAAGCTATATTGTTGTTCTGAGACTCATATTTTCTAGTTAGACATTTTGGATTTTTTTCTAGTCAGTGTATTATCGGCGTGTGTTGTTTTTTTTTTTGTTTTGTTTTTGCTATCACTGCCTTGGCAAAGAATGTTCTGTGGAGAGTATTATGGAGGTTCCTTAAAAAACTAAAAGTAGAGACACCAAATGATCCAGCAATGCCACTCCTGGGCATATATCTGGACAAAATGCTAATTGAGAAAGATCCGTGCACCCCAGTGTTCATAGCAGCACTCCTTACAATAGCCAGGAGATGGAAGCAACCTAAATGCCCATCAGCAGAGCAGTGGGTAAAGAGGTCGTGGTACATATATACCATGGAACATTCTGCTGCTGCTGCCGCGTCGCTTCCGTCGTGTCCGACTCTGTGCGACCCCGTAGACGGCAGCCAAAACAGTGAACTGATGGCCATTTGCAGCAACGGATGGACCCAGAAATTATCACACTAAGTAAGCCAGATAAAGATACGTGTCACTTTTATATGGAGTCTGAAATCAACTTATTTACAAAACAGACTCACAGACGTAGAAATACACATGGTTACCAAAGGGGAAAATGGGAGAGGGATACATCAGAAATTTAGGATGAACAGAAACAGATAAGCAACAAGGACCTACTGTGTGGCTCGGAGAAGCATGTCGATATCCTGTGATGACCCCTGATGGAAAAGTATCTGAAACAGCACGTGCGTCTGTGTGTGTAACTGGATCGCGCTGCTGGGCACCGGGAACAGCGCAGATCAGCTGTACTTCAAGAGAAAGTTGTTTTGAAAACAAAGAATATTCCAGAATCATTCCCACTTTTCCTTATTTTAGAGTATTTTTGCCATCTCCACATTTTCTCTTCTTTCCTTTTGGAGTTTACTTGTGGTCTTTCAATTAGTACATATTTTATATGCATGTGCAAAGCCCTCTATAAAGGTGCTCAGTTGCTCAGTCATGTCTGACCTTTTACCACCCAATGAACTGTAGCCCACCAGCCTCCTCTGTGGGATTTTCCAGGCAAGAATACTGGAGTGGGTTGCCATTTCCTTCTGCATGCATCAATTCAGTTGCTCAGTCATGTCCGACTCTTTGCAACCCCATGGACTGCAGAATGCCAGACTTCACTGTCCATCACCAACTCCCAAAGCTTGCTCAAACTCATGGCCACTGAGTCGGTGATGGCATCCAACCATCTCATCGTCTGTCATCCCCTTCTCCTCCCACCTTCAATCCTTCCCATCATCAGGGTCTTTTCCAATGAGTCAGTTCTTTGCAACAGGTGGCCAAAGTATTGGAGTTTCAGCTCCAGCATCAGTGAATATTCAGTGTTAATTTCCTTTAGGATGGACTGGTTGGATCTCCTTGCAGTCCAAAGGACTCTCAAGAGTCTTCTCCAACACCACAGTTCAAAAGCATCAATTCTTCCGCACTCAAGCTTTCTCCATGGGTACATATAGTCTTAAAAAGAATCACTGGCCGTGGGGTGTGTGTATGTGAAATTTTTGCAGATTCTGCTGAGTCGCCGTCCCAAGTCTTTGCAGCAGTGAAGGTTCAGCTGGCAGCGTCCGGGCATCTGCCCTCCTCCTGGTTGCTCCAGTGAGCAGAAACGCCCTCCTGTTGACTTTGTGTTTCCACGTCTCTGAACTCCTGCAAGCTCACCCTGTGAACAAGCTCCTTTGCAAGATGTATGTGCCGTGATTTGCAAACAGATCTCTTCTTTCTTCTGCAGGACAGCTGTGCTCGCGTGCTTCTGTTTCGAGGTGGAGATAAGGAACTGAAGAACTACAACAGCCAGACCCCGTTCCAGGTAAGCAGGCTCCTCCAGCCCCCGCGACGCCCCCAGGCCGCACGCCCTCTCCATGTTCGGTGAGCACTGGGCCCTGGGGTCGGGGGCGGGGTCTGTGTTTGGAGCGAGACCCTCTTTCAGTTCGCCTGTCCACACCAGCTTCCTTCAGATTAGAACAAACAGCTAAGGCAGCCATGCCTCCAGGGGGCAATTCACGAAGGCAGTTTGTGAAAAGCAGAAAGACCCGGACGTTGTCATTGCAGTGGTGGGCAGTGCTGGCTTCGCTGCCTGTCGTGTGAACACGGACAGTCTCCTGGGCGCGGCAGGGTGGCTCGCCATCCGTCCAGTGACCCCACCTGGCCTGCTGTCCTGGGTAGACGGTCAGCAACCCAGCTCGGAGCGGCCACGGGGTTACGAAGTGGAGCAAAAAGCCAGGGTCCTGATTTGTAAACTGTGGTGAAGTACGTGTTACACAGAAGGCACCGTCGCAGCCGTGCAGTTCAGTGGCCGGGGCACATGGCGCGGTGTGGTCACATCCCCTCTGTGTGGCTTGTCATCAGCCCGAGGAAACTCTGGACCCGGAAGAGGCACTCCCTTCTCCTCCCTCCCGTGGCCCCTGGACAGCCTCTCGTTTCCCGCTGTCCCTGGGGATGAGCTGCCTCTGGACGCTGCAGAAGCGGAGGGGCTTGTGCCGTACGTGGTCTTTTGTGCTGAGCTTCTTTCGCTCAGCACGGCCTTTTCAAGGTCCATCTGTGTTGGATGTATCGCTGCTTCATCCCTTTTTATGGCTGAGTGATACCCCGTTTTATAAACGTGGGGCTCACTGAATTTTGATGCAGCTGACCAGATGGTTTAGCATGAAAGAACTTTTTTTTTTTTTGGCTAAACGCCCGAAGTTGCAGAAATGCTTTTTCTTCCTAAACACAGTCGGCTCTCTCTCTCTCCTCAAACCGAACATTGATGTGACTGTGATTCTTTTTATCTGGAAAGACTTTTTACACCTTCCTGAGCAGAGAGAGGTCTCATGTTTAGACCTGGCTTCCAGGGGTCACTCGGCTCATCCTCCCCTTGCCATCGTGTCATTGCGTCAGCGCTCAGTTGTGCCCGACTCTTTGCGACACCGTGGACTGCAGCCCACCAGGCTCCTCTGTCCGTGGGATTTTCCAGTACAAGAGTACTGGAGTGGGTTAACCATTTCCTCCTCCAAGGGGTCTTCGCAACCCAGGGATTGAACCTGCATCGCCTGTGTCTCCTGAATTGCAGGCTGATTTTTTACCCACTGAGCCATCAGGGATTCCTCCGCTCAGATATTAGTAATATAGATGGGTTTGATATCTTTTTAAAAATTACTGTATTTTTGGCTGTGCTGGGTCTTCATTGCTGTGTGTTTTTGTCTGTGTCTAGTAGAAGGCAATGGCACCCCACTCCAGTACTCTTGCCTGGAAAATCCCATGGACGGAGGAGCTTGGAAGGCTGCAGTCCATGGGGTCACAAAGAGTCGGACACAACTGAGTGACTTCACTTTCACTTTTCACTTTCATGCATTGGAGAAGGAAATGGCAACCCACTCCAGTGTTCTTGCCTGGAGAATCCCAGGGACAGGGGAGCCTGGTGGGCTGACGTCTCTGGGGTCGCACAGAGTCGGACACGACTGAAGTGACTTAGCAGCAGTGGCGGCCGCTCGCTAGTTGTGCTGTGCAGGCTCCTCACTGCAGTGGCCTCTCGTTGCTGAGCACGGGCTGTAGGCGTGTGCGCTTCAGTCATCACAGCATGCAGGCTATCGAGCACAGGCTCAGTAGTCGTGGTGCTCGGACTTCGTTGCTCCAAGGCATGTGGAACTGTCATGGCTCAGGGATCAAACCTGTGTCTCCCGCATTGGCAGGCAGATTCTTTACCACTGAGCCACTGGGAAAGCCCTTGATGGCTTGAAAATGAGTCAGCTCAATCCCCAAATGAAGCTGGGTGTTTAACAGTCATCGTTAATAAGTTTGCTCAGCTCATGAGCAGTGGCTCATGAGCAGTGGCAGGCTTGGGTTTTACTCTGCATCTGTGGCTTAAAGGTATTTAATGTGAAATGGGTCATGGAGGTGAGTTCCTGGTGTGTTATTGGGTCTACAAAGACTATGCTTTCTTTCCCAAAGCATGTCCTCTTCGCAGTGGTGATAATGAGGGAGTGCGGGCTCTTGCCACTTCATGGTGGGACTCATCCATAGGTCGGTGGTCTCGGTTTAAATATCTTGTTGCTATTAAGTGATGCATTTCCGTGGCCCTTTTTTTGAAGTCAAACAATACTTAAATTGCTTAGAAAATAGCAGCTAATGCCCTTGGCTGGGAAAGATTGAAGGCAAAAGGAGAAGAGGGCAGCAGGGAATGAGACGGTTGGATGGCATCACCAACTCAACGGACATGTATGAGCTTGGGCAAACTGTGGGAGTTGGTGAGGGACAGGGAGGCCTGGCGTGCTGCGGTCCATGGGGTCACAAAGAGCAGGACACGACTGAGTGACTGAAGAGCAACAGCAGTGGCCTTTGATTTGGGTTGGCACGTGGACGGTACCACAGAGCCATTGCTGCCCTTCTGGGCAGAGGTTTGTACCCGCCACCTGACTCCCCAGGGGAGTGAGTTGTGCGCGGCACCCAGGACAGAAGGTCACTGTTGGCAAACACCACCCACCCCGTCCGTGAGTCCCCACTCCTGTCCTGTGCCCCAGGCAGTGACCACCTCGGGGGGGACGCCCCCTTCTTCCCAGAGTCCTGGAAGGAACCCTTCTGCACCCTCCCTACCACCCCCCACCGCAACAGATCCACCCCAGCTCACCCCCAAGGCCATCTGTCTTGATTTTGCTAACAATAATCAATCAAGAGCCCCAAATGGTTCAGGAAGACAATTACGCCTGAATAATGGGCCTTGTGCCCTGCAGACATTGTTCGTGGTCGGGGCAGGATCAAAGCCTGGGATGCGCTCGGCACACCCAGTACTGCTCTGACTGTGCAAGCTGGCCTCCCTGCCTCGCGTGTCCCCACCTCCTCGTGTTTTCATGGTGCAGAGAGACTTCAGCGTCTGGAGCCTCGCCGGTAATACGTCCCCAGCATTCGTGTTGCATTCGTGATCCCTCCCCTCCCGGTGATGAAAAATGAACCCCTCCCTGTTGATTTCGGGGGGCATGTCCGCTTGCCACATCATTTAACAGGGCTCAAGTGTGTCCACCTGGGAAGCCTTGATGGCATTCAGCTGCTGCTGTGAGCAGGGGCTTTTCTAACACACCGTGGGATATTTGACAGACTTCATCCGGCCGAACTTTGCTTGATGATTTAATCCAAAGGCTGGAGCGACGGCAGCAGGACTCAGGAACTGGAGAGAAATGCAGGTTCTCAGGCTTCCCTTGCACTACCCTGAATCCAAAGCTTGGGGGCAGGGCTTCGGGTCCTAAGTCCTCATCAGTCCCCTAGAGACCTCAGCATCTGCTCAGGTTTGAGAATCGTGAGAGACAGAGGTGACGTTTTGAAGGAAGAGAAGGAAGAGCAGAAGGAGCGTCTACAACATTACTTGGACGTTTCTGAAATAGCAGTGGCCGTGACTGTGATGGCGGTGATGGTCTGAGTCACCCTGGGCCGCCATGACAAAGTACATGGACTGGGGCTTAAACAGCAGACGTTACTCCTCACAGTCTGGAGACGAGAAGTCCGAGGTCAAGGTGCTGGCAGATGCAGTTTCTGGGAGGGCTCTCTTCCTGGCTCACAGACAGGCACCTGGTCACTGGCGTTTCTTCAGTGTACTGTGAAGACAGAGAGAGAGAGAGAGGCTTCTGGTGTTTCTTCCTCTTCTTGTAGGAACAGCAATCTTATCTGATTAGCTTCCCACCCTTATGACCTCATTTAGCCTTACTTACCTCCCTGGAGGCCCTGTCTATAAATATCATCACAGTGGGAGACGCAGTTCAGTCATAACATTCATGATGATGGTGCTGGTGGTGCTGGTGGTGCTGGTGGTGGTGATGGTTCTGGTGGTTCTGGTGGTTCTGGTGGTGATGATGCAGTCTAGTGTGTTGAACATAGTGAAGATGACTCTCCCCAGTTGCACAGAATCTCAAAGCTCACAAATGCTCTTCTGTACATTTTCATTTAATGTTCGACAACCCAACGAGGTGGGATTTTTATGCCCAGTTTATGGGAGACATGGACTTGGGGATGGACGCCTAGGCGTCCTGAATCAGTCAGTGGCCGTGTCCGTGGCCTCCAGGCCATTGAGTGCCATCCCAGGCTCTGGTTTGGGGAGAAGCAGGCACGTCCTCTGGCCCGTGACTGGTCTTCCATCCTGGCGTGGAGCGAACATCAACAGGGAATCCTTTGCTTTCTGGATCACTCAGTCCAAGGAAGCAAGCATGTCCTGGTTCTGAAGCTAAAGGGAAATGGGATGGAAAGAATTCTAAGGACGTGGAAGGTCTAAGTGAAGAGAGTGTGCAGCCAGTGGGGCAGTGGGGAGAGGGACACGGTGGCTGGTGGGACCGCCGTGGCTGGTGGGACGGCTGTGGTGTCTGCTGGATTAGGCTCCAGTGCTGTGATGTTACTGTAGGTTCAGATCAGCACTCAGTTACTCGGTTGAGGAGGTGGGGCCTCCGTGATGTGGGTGGGCCTCTCCCATCAGCTGGAGGCATTGGGAGTGAAAGCTGGGGTTTCCCAGAGAAGAAGGAATTCTGCTCCAGACTGTAATACAGAGACCCCACCTGGGTTCCCAACACTGGCCCGCCCCAGACCTCACGCTTGCCAGGCCTCACCATCTCAGGAGCCGGTTCTTTAAAATAAATCAGTGTGTGTGTGTGCACATCCTCTATGTCCTTCCCTGGAGAGCCCTGGCTGGGCCCAGGAGGATGGAGTTGAACCCTTCCTGCCCGCCGGCGGCTCCATTCCGTAGGGGCTCCGTGGTTCTGGAGGGCAGGCCTCCAGCCCCTGTGTGTTTGGAGAAGCAGCTTCCCCCCCACCCACGCGTCACCGATCTGTTGGCCCCCAGGCTGCCCTCTGCAGCTGCTCTCAGACACCAAGAAGCAGAGAGAGAGGAGAAAACAGGAGGGGAGGCAAGGCAGTGAGAGTCATTTCAGACATCGGACGTCAGGCTGTCCTCCAGGGAGGGACTTGTGAGAAAGGATCAGAGGCAGGAGTTGGGTGGGGGATACAGAAGGCCCTGCTGGGGGTCTTGTTGGTGAAGGTCGTGCGCAGGGAGCAGAGCTCTTGGCCCCGCCAGACTCTCGGACTTTAACACACGTCACTCGTGACACAGGTCTCCATCGTCCCCTTCAGATGGAGAGTTGGGTGGACGCTGGGGTCCACAGCTCGAAGGGGATGGTGAGGGTTGCTCACGGCCTTGGCCCCCGAGTCCTTCTTCCACCATCACTCGGGATATGACGGGACGAGAAAGGCCGGCACCAGGAAGGAGGGAGTGCCCGGCCTCTGGTCTCGGGCGGTAAATCACCGAACCAAGCCTGGTGCTGGCAGACGACAGTAAAATCCATCTCCTCGAGCCCTTCTGTGACGTGCTGTCTGATGCCCAGGACGTGGCCGTGGTGCTGTGGGTTCTTGGGGGACACGTGGTTCACGGGAATGACCTTGGGTCCCCCCTGAAGTGTCAGATCCTGGCTCTTGTCCTTCAGACCTACGAGATCTCCTTCAGCTCTGACTTGGCTCGCTCATCCCGGGACACAGCTGGAGACGGATGGACATTATCCCAGGTCACATTCGATGTTGGACAGGGTGGTGACCCCTTGCGAGTGACCGAGTCTCCTGTCCTTCTCGTGACCTTGGAGCCACCGGGTTGGGGGATGGCTCAGCGACAAAGGCAGCCTGACATTCCCGCATCTGGGTTCCAGGTGCTGTATTTTTTCTGGGACGTTGATGAAATCCACTCAGCAGGCACTTGGATGCTGTTTCCTCCGGGCGCCTGTTCACACTTCTTTCCTTGTTAGTGACTCAGCAGTAGGACTGTTGGGTGCTGTGGAGTCTTGTAGCAGTCCACACGGACTGTAGTGCAAAGGCAAGGCGGGCTTCTCCCCCACAACCTTGCGTTCCCCTGGGGCAGGTCGGGGCAGGTCCCAGCCCTGCTCTGTGGGACTGCCTTCTGCCCACAAATGGGATGAGGTGACGTGGGGGAAGCCTAGGGCTGACGTAAAACCACGTCAGAGGCACAGGGACACGCAGACATGCACGGACACGCACACGCTCACGGACGTGCACACTTAGATACAGAGACTGCACACACACACGTGCACACAGACACACATCAGCACACAGACACATGCACACGCCAACACAGACACACATCTGCACACACATGGACATGCACACATAGATACGCACACTCTGCACACACAGACACACGTGTGCACACACCAACACGTAGATACACATCTGCACACACATGGACATGCACACATAGATACGCACACACTGCACACACATGTGCACACAGACACATGGACACACACAGGCACACACATGGAGATGTACACATAGATATTGACACACTGCACACACACAGACACACAAACACATAAACACACATGTGCATGCACAGACACACACATGCACACCGACACACACATAGACACACACCACATAGACACACACATGCACACACACAGGCCCTCTGGAGGAGCTTATCTGGTTGAGGGTTCAGAGTCTGCGGCCATGCCTGTAAATTCAATTCCGATGGCGTCCATACAGCCTCATCCCCCTGGGCACACGGTGGCTCCTTCCCTCGTCCTTGGAGGTGGTCACGGGTCCTTCTCCTCCCCATCCCCAGCTCAGAAGGACCACCACTCACGTGACCCCTGCCCACCACCCAGCATGACCCAAAGAGCGATCCCAGCTTGACCTTCAGCTCACTGGGACCAGTGCCCCTGAGCCTCAGGGACGCCCTGGGTCTGGCGGGCAGAGGGCTGGGGAGCAGCAGGGAGTGTGGTGAGACGGGAGGGACCAGCCCCACGTGGGCACGGCTGCCCCCAAGTGAGGGGGGCATATCATGGCAGGTGACAAGATGGGAAAGCAGGGCCGAGTGGGGTGGCCGAGGACCCTGGTGTGAGGGGACCACACGTCAGACTCTAGCCGAGACGCAGCCACTGCTGGGGAGCGGGCCCTGCTCTCCGGGGGATGGGGCAGGAGCCAGGGCCCAGGGCGTGGGTGACTGTGACGGTTCTGGGCCCGGGGCACCCCCAGGGAGGTGCATGGCAGGTGCTGCAAGGGCCCCACCCCGCAGGGCAGGGGTCTGTGCTGGGCTAAATAAAGGCCCCAGGAGAGGTGGGTCCTGACCTCTGGAACCTGCGGCTGTGACCTCGTACAGCAGGGACTTTACCAAGCGGCTAAGGATCTTGAGGTGGCGGTTAGTCTGGATTATCTGGGAGGGCTCAGCGTCATCTCTAGGGTCCTTCTATGGGGGTGAGCACAGGGGAAGGGGCCCCATGAAGGTGAGGAAGAGACGGGGGATGCAGCCATGAGCCCAGAGCTCCTGCAGCCCCTAGAAGCCGGAAGAGGCAGGGAGGACCCTGGCCAGGAGCCTGCGGAGGGAGCCAGCCCTGCCCACAGCCCGGGTTGGGCCCTGCGAGCCTGACTTTGGACTGTGGCTTCCAGAACGGGGTGAGGCTCTGCTGCTCGGAGCCCACAGCGTGTGGTCCTCTGCTCCAGCCCCTGCGGGGGGCTGCCACGAGAGCTCGCCGGTGGCGGGCCAGTGGCCAGCTCACCGGTTCCCGCTGCCCACACCCTGAAGCACTCAGCCCTGCGCCCTGCCGCCCGGCCCTGAGCCAGGCTCCTGCCTCGGTTCCCATGGTTTCCCCTCTGCCCTCTGTGAAGACTGTCACCAGCTCGGGCGCACCTCTGCTCCTTGCCACCAAGGAGAGCTACTGGGGACGCCACCGTGTGGGAGCGGGACCCCACAGCTGCATGATCATGGCCTTTGTGCTGCCCATGGTGTGTCCGTCTCGGCCGCTGGGACAGGTCCCACAGATGGGGCAGCTCAGACAGCAGGGCTGGAGAGGGGGAGGCCAAAGTCAAGGTGCCGGCCCTGCAGTTCCTGGCGAGGGCCCCTCTTCCGGGCTTGCAGATGGCCACCTTCTCAGCGTCTCCACTTCGAAGCCCCCTCCACCTGCGCTCCATGAGAAGCAGCGGTTAAACCCTCGCAGGATGAGTGATGAAATGCCAGGTTTCATCTGAGACCTTTCCGCGAGTGACGACAGAAAACTGCGTTTTTCAGTCCGACCAGATTCTCTTCTCTCCATTGCGTGTGTGTCTCTCGGGTGTTTAGAAGCAGCTCGGTGGGGCAGGAGCCGGCATCATGGGTGCCCGCCTCACGGCTGGTGATCTACTGACCTTCCACAGGGCTGGGTACCCAGCTGTTGGTGGGATAGGTCACAGTCTGCAATCCAGGGGGTGGATCTTAACCCAGAGACTTAGACTGTGGCCTGCCCGTAGTTTTGCATCTTTATCTAAGTTTTCTGTTTTGTTTTTGGCCAGGTCACGTGGCATGTGGGATCTTAGTTCTCTGACCAAAGATCGAACCCATGCCTCCTACGTTGGAAGTACAAAGTCTTAACCCCTGGACTGCCTGCCCAGACTTTTTAAAAGCTAGATTCTTTGCCAATATTTAAATATCCTCCAATTTGTTATAAAATTCCAATTTCCAGCTACCCTCGAATAATTGGGAAAAGCGGGCACACCCAGGCAGTCGTCGTGTGTGTTGGCGTTCGGCTGGCATGGGGAGCTCTGCCTCTTTGGGAAGCTCTGCAGTTATCCCCCTGGCCCAGTCCCCGCTGCTCCTGACTGCCCGCCCCCGCCCACCTCTTCGCTTCACGGCCTGGCCCTCTGAGCACTTCCCCGGATCCCTGCTTAGGGCATGTGGTCAGGGAAGCCATTCATTTTTAAGTCGTTTCTTTGAAAAGTTCTTCTTATTTGGGATTCAGACTCTGAGTTCCCATAGAAACAGGGAAGAGGATGTCGTGTCTCTGGATCAGGGCGCAGAAACCCGGGAGACCCAAGTTTGGGGCTGATGGACCGTGCTTATCTGTGATGGAGAAGGATCAGGTTTCAAGTTCATTATTCCAGACAGCATACGCCGAGTTCCCAGGAAGAGCCACACTCTCGTCTAGGTGCCCTGAGACACATCAGTGAACAAGGACGCCCCTGCTCTCGTGGAGTGTGTGTTCGTCAGACTAATGATTAACAGTTAAACGGATATACGCATACTGCGTCAGGGTTGCTAAACTAGTTGAAGAGAGAGAAGGCACGGTGAGTGAGTGGGTAGAGAGAGGGGGTGGAGCTGCAGGAGCCAGTGTCTTTAGTGACGGGAGCCTTGCAGGACCTCTGACGTTTGAGTG
Source organism: Bos javanicus (assembly GCF_032452875.1). Classification (NCBI taxonomy): domain Eukaryota; kingdom Metazoa; phylum Chordata; class Mammalia; order Artiodactyla; family Bovidae; genus Bos; species Bos javanicus. Next base: position 48,346,885 of record NC_083896.1, on the reverse strand, counting down.
GAGGCCAGGATGGAAGGAGGGAGGAGGCAGGGGGCCATGCAGATGCCTGCGGGCGAGAACGGGTGAGAACTGGCACACCCAAAGGCCCTGGCATCAGCGCACGCCTGGCCATTGTGAGGAGCAGAGTGGATCAGCCAGCGGGGGCGGTGGGTGAGTGGAGACCAGGGGGGGCCCCCATGACTGGGAGAGGACTCTGGGTTTTACTCTGAGCGAGACGTGCGGGTCCCCCAGGACAGAAGGAAACAAACGGACATCAGCCCGTCCCGTCCCACTGCCTGTTGTGATCCTAGTGGCTCAGCTGGTAAAGAATCTGCCTGCAATGCAGGAGACCTGGGTTCGATCCCTGGGTCAGGGAGATCCCCTCTGGAGGAGGAAATGGCAACCCGCTCCAGTATTCTTGCCTGGAGAATCCCAGGGACAGAGGAGCCTGGCGGGCTGTCATCCATGGGATAGCAAAGAGTTGGGGATGGCCAAGCGACTAACATGTACGCACACACGTGATCCCATGTGAAAAGCAGGGCTGACGTTTGCCCCTTATGTGGCATGAGGAAGGGGTTCCCCCTGAACTGATCCAGCTTGGGGTCAGGAGATTCTCCTCGTTAACTGGTTGATTTGCAACAGTGAAGGAGGGGTGATGAAGTGGAGCCCAAGGTTGGAAAGGAGCTGGCTTGAGGTCAGAGTCATCAGACCCGGGGACTGAGGGCTCCAGGGAGCCCCGGGTGGACGCCTGGTCTGGGTAGGGGAGGTCGAGTCCTCGGAGCTCTTCCCTGGAACCCTTGCACCGCAAACCCAGGTTCCACAGGTTTAAAGTTACGGTGCAGGCTGTCCCCCTAAACACAGCACTGTGCAGCCGGCCTTGAGACCCCCGACCCAGGCATGTGGGCAGGGCTGGGCTGGGCCAGGGGCTCGGTTTGCAGATGCTGCTCTTCACGAGCTGAGAAAAGGACCCTCAGTCACCAGGGAGCGTGTGAAGGTCAGGATGCACGTGGGTGCCTGACCCTGTTATGTAAGAACAAAGGAGAGGCAGTCACCAGTCCTCAGCTCCAGGAAGGGGAGAGAAAAGAGGTAAAGTGTGTTGGGGAGGCCACCCTGCCTGCCACCAGACCTCAGGTCAGCACCCTGGAGACCCTGACTGTTGGAGATGCAGGTGAGACTGGACGTGGTGTTTCAGTTGAACCTGCTAGGCCTGTAGGCCCGGCTTGTGGGGTCCTTGCTGACCTGGTGTGTGCTAAGTTGCTTCAGTCATGCCTGACTCTGTGTGACCCTAGGAACTGTATCCCACCAGGCTCCCCTGTCTGTGAAATTCTCTAGGCAAGAATCCTGGAGTGGGTTGCCATGCCCTCCCCGGGGGATCTTCCCAACCCACAGATCAAACCCACGTCTCCTACGTCTACCTACACTGGCAGGCAGGTTCTTTCCTGCTCGCGCCACCAGGGGAGCATGTTGCTCACTGATGTCACAGCTCCCAGCTCACTCCCGTTGCCCCAGACACCCAGCCTCCTGCTGCTCCTCAGGCAGCCAGACACATGCTTGCCCCCGGGCCTTTGCACCCGCTGTCACCTCCATGAACAGAACCCCTCCCCCAAGCACCTGTGTTTCACGAGGCCCCCCTGGGGTGTGTCCTCCCACTGTAGGACCAACTCACCACATCCAGAGTTTCCGTCCTGTGTGCAGACGCTTCAAGCTGAAAATGGAAACAGAACAGACAGCCCAGCATCACCAGTCGTTAAGGGAAAACCGCCATCGGGAAAGGCAGACACCAAGCAGGCACAAATAAAGGCTCTAGAAAGAAACTGGGGAATTGAGAGAACAGGAGGGGACTTCAGGACATACACCCCATATCCACGGTGTGATAAGAGAGGCTAGAGCATGGTGAAGTGGGGGTTCAGGGGGCCCATGAAGAGTCATGATGGCAGGAAAGCCGTGAGCTCAGAATCGCTGAGGAGATGGACAGAAGGTTGGGGTTCAGGTAATCGAGGAGTCATGAGCAGGTTTAACACCTGAATAATGGAATCTCTGAGAGGGCAGAAGTCAGCAAAGATATCATTCAAGACAGTGCTGCCAAACAGGAGGAAACGAGATCCCCCGCTGGAAAGGCCCCTGCGTTTACAGGTCAAATGTGAGCAGTTGTCAACAGCAAGGACAGGGCTCATGAGAGCTCAGAACTTCGGGAAGAAAAATAAAACTATGGTTCCTAAGTTTCAAGAAGGAAAAAAGCAATTTCTGTATAGAGGTCCGGGGTCAGGCATTTGTGTGACATCCTGGAAGCTCAGGGACTGTGAATTTCATTCTCCAGGGCGCACGTCACCTGGAAACGAAGGCGGCAGAGAGACGGCTGAAGTGTTTGCACCCAGAGAGGAGGCTGTTGTCAGAACCTGGTGACCCATCGACTATAGGTCAATAGAAAAGCAGATTTTTAAATGCTGCTCTTACTCCCTCCAGGGAGGGAGACTCATAGTTGGCTGGCGCTCCCGACTGTGGGGAAGACAGACTTAGCCATCCTCATGTAAGCATGGTGTAATGATTAGGCAAAGCCGGGACCCGCCCGTGTTGGGTTGTGTGACGGAGGAGCTGAGCCCTCTCTTTCCTGGCAGGACATCGATAACTAATATTTAAATGGAAAGAAATCATGGCAGAGCACCAGGAATGTGCTGGTTAGAAGCAGGGGGTCCAGGGGTTAAGACTCCAGAGGTCCACTGCTGGGGCACAGGTTCGATCCATAGTTGAGGAACTAAGATCCCACGTACCATGAGGCGCTGCCAAAAAAAAAAAGAGAACTGGGACGCAGAGGAGTGAGAACGCAAGCAGATGTGGGTGTGGAGGCGGCATGGTGTGCAGGTGGAGGGGCGCAGGTGGAGCGCAGGTTGGGGGGGCGCGGGGGGAGCGCAGGTGGGGAGGCGCGGATGGAGCGCAGGTTGGGGGCGCAGATGGAGCGCAGGTGGGTGGGGCGCGGATGGAGCGCAGGTGGTGGGGTGTGGGTGGAGTGCAGGTGGCTGGCGCGGGTGGAGCGCAGGTTGGGGGGCGCGGATGGAGCGCAGGTGGTGGGGGTGTGAACAGCCATGCAGAAGGGTCTGACTTTTTATACCGCCCATCCAGCTGTGTGGCGTTGATAAAAGCAAAGCATTGATTTCATTTTTGAAAGACAGTCTTTCCCCCTCCCCCTTCCCCCTTCCCATGAGCTCCCCTCTGCCCAGTGAACTCCTATTCACCCTTCGGAACCAGAGCTCTTCATCTGCAAGCCGTCTCCCTGCAGCCTTCATCTGCAAGCCGTCTCCCTGCAGCCTCGGGCAGTCCCCCCCGCGCCCCCCGCCCCCGCCCCCGGGCTGCTTTCCTTTTGGTTTCGCTGTTACTTGATACACATTTGTCACATGTTGTATCAGCGTGGACGGTTTTGGCATCAGCCGCCCAGCTACACTGTAAAGCCCGTCTCTTCGAGCTTTCGAGTCCGAGTGCCCAGCACCACACCAGGAACAACCTAACTGGAGATGACATGAGCTGTGATTCGTCTTTGTTGTTGTTATTCCGTCGCCAAGTAGTATCAGACTCTTTGTGACCCCATGGACTGCAGCACACCAGGCTTCTTTGTCCTCACTGTCTCCTGGAGTTTGCCCAAGTTCATGTCCGTTGCGTCCGTGATGTCATCCAACCATCTCATCCTCTGTTACCCTCTTCTGCTGCCTTCAATCTTTCCCAGCATCAGCTGGGAAATGAGTCAGCTGTTTGCATCAGGTGGCCAAAGTATTGGAGCTTCAGCATCAGTCCTTCCAATGAATATTCAGGGTTGATTTCCTTTAAGATCGACTGGTTCAATCTCCTTGCTGTCCAAGGGACTTTCAAGAGTCTTCTCCAGTACCATAATTCAAAAGCATCAATTCTTCAGCACTCAGCCTTCTTTTTGGGCCAGCTCTCACATTCAGACGTGACTGGACACCCCTGTGGTGTAATCCTTGTAATTCCTCACACTGGCCACTAAGTGGCAGTGTTGTCTTGGGACAGCTCGGTCCAGGAGTGCAGGTTGGGGAGCCGGGGTGCTCATGATTGATGTTTACTACTTCTGTCCTAAAGAGATATCTATCCTGAAAGTCAGTCCTCAGATCGTTCATCAGTTCGAAGTAGGAACGACCCCGTATCAGTCAGTTCAGCCGCCGTAACAGAGGATCACAGATGGGGCGACTTGAAGAACAACATCTGTCTCTGTTGGCTCCGGAGGCTGCACATCCCAGACCAAGATGCTCGCCCCCGCCAGCGCCTGCCGCGGGCGCTCTTCCCGGCGTTCAGATGGCCGCCTTCTCACTATGACCTGCAGAGGGCCCTGGGGTCCCCTCTTACAAGGGCACTGACCCCATCGGGGCCCCTCCAGCCCTCGTTGCCTCCCAACGCCCCACCCCCAAACACGCCCCGCTGGGGCTTTGAGCCTCAGCTCAGGGATTTGCGTGGGGAGGTCACAGTCCTTAAACCCAAACAGCAAGATGGGGAGATGTTTTGGGCCAAGGCTGTATTAAGGCTATAATATTTCTCAGTTTGCTGTGATACTTCCGCTACCTGTGGTCTCCCAGTATTTGAACAGCACCTTGCTGTCTCTCTGCAGACATAATTCTGGGAGCAGATGTGCACACACGTGTGTGTCAGGCTAGAAGACTAGGCAGTCCGTCAGGAAGCGCCCGGCAGCTCTCTAGAGAGAGGGAGGAGGATGGAGAGGCCGGTGTTTACTGAGCGTCCACTGCGGGCCACGCGGGAGCCTTTCGTGAGGGAGTGTCATCCTCAGATACCCTGCGGGTTTAAATACTGTGAACTCCTTTTACAGATGGGCTAGTAAAGGCAGAAGTGACGTTTGGGGCTCTCAATCTCCCCATTTACATCTCACTCTCACTGCTAATCACCCCATCTTCCTACTGGGATTCAAGCCGATGTTCAGTTGAGTTCAGTTCCGTCACTCAGTCATGTCCAACTCTTTGTGACCCCATGGACTGCAGCACGCCACGCCTCCCTGTCCATCACCAGCTGCCGGAGTCTACCCAAACTCATGTCCATTGAGTCGGTGATGCCATCCAACCATCTCATCTTCTGTCATCCCCTTCTCCTCCCACCCTCAATCTTTCCCAGCATCAGGATCTTTTCAAATGAGTCGGCTTTTCGAATCAGGTGGCCAAAGTATTGGAGTTTCAGCTTGAGCATCAGTCCTTCTAATGAATATTCAGGACTGATCTCCTTTAGGATGGACTGGTGGATCTCCTTGCAGTCCAAGGGACTCTCAAGAGTCTTCTCCAGCACCACAGTTCAAAAGCTGACAACCCCCTGATGACCCCCTGTTAACTTGGCCTTGGGTTTCCCCGGTGGTCCAGTGGTCAAGGCTCTGCACTTCCTCTGCAGGGGGCGTGGGCTTGATCCCCGGTGGCGTTGCTAAGATCCCACACGCCATCGTGGCACAGACAAGTAAATAAACAAATAAACATCTAAAAAACCAAAACAAGAAAGATGGGAATTCCACGTCAGTCCAGTGGTTAGGGTTCTGTGCGTTCACTTCCAGAGACCCAGATTCAACCCATTGTTCGGGAACTAAGATCTTACAAGCTGTACGGCATGGTCAATAAATAAATAATTTAGAAACATCTTGCCCTCCCCCCAGAATGAACGCAGCCTCACCGTGACTGTTGCTCCCAGGGGTGCACTTGCAGGCGGGCTCACGAGGGAGGGGCCCTGGGACCCCCGCTTGCGCTTGTTCATCTAAGTCGATGTTTCTCCCCTTTCTTTCCTGATCGCTGCTCGCCGCTCCCCCCCATGACGTGTCTACACCACGGATGTTCTGTGAATCTTCTCAGGTGCTGTCCCTATGGCTGCACTTTATGCATGAAAAGAGGAAGATATCTTTGCACTTCTAAGAACCAGTCTTCACCTCCTCTGAGAACGGCTTAGGGCATCTGAGCTTTCCGTTTGGGGGAGAAAGTTAGTGTTTGTACACAGTCGAGTCGCTTTTGGGGATCGTCAGAGAGGAAGGAGGAAAGCAGGAGCAGGGCAGAGACGGGGGAGCTCCTGGGCTGATCCTCATTGCCACCCGCTGGGTGATTAGGAACAGCATGGGGCGTCTTCTCACAGCTGGAGGCCAGAACTTTGAAATCAAGGTGTTAGCACGGCCACGCTCCCTCCCAGAGCTCCGGGGGAGGGCCTTTCCTGCCTCTTCAGCTCCCGAGGTCTCCAGGTGTTCCCGGGCTTGTGGCCACGTCCCTCTGGCCTCCGCCTTCTCCTCGACTGTACTCAAATCCCCCTCTGCCTCTGTCTTAGAAGGACACCTGCGATGACCTCAAGGGCCCATTCGGATCATCCTATGTCGGCATCTCAGCATCCTCAACTTTGTCATCCCCACAGACCCCCATTTTGCGGTGTGAGGTCACACACCTGCAGACCCCGTTTTTGCCATGTGAGGTCACACAGGTTCCTGGAATTCTGACCTGGTATCTGGCGGTGGGGGTGGTGCGTTATTCTGTCCATACAAGAGGGACAGAGTACCAAGCGGAGTAGAGGGTTTCTGGGTGGATGAGGGCAGAGGGTCCCCACCTTGGAAGTGTCTTCCCGGACCTGGAGTGGGTCAGAACAGAGACATGAGCGGTTCTGTAGGTCCGGGTGGAGCAGGGAGGTCAGAGTGACACCCAGAGGCCTTGAGGCATGGATGGAGCGCCAGGTACCGAGGAGGCCCCCCAAGGTGAGCAGGCAGCGCAGCGGCCCTTGAGGCATTTCCGGGGAAGCCTGCAGCCAGGGATGGGAAGCGCCGAGGAGCTGCCTGGGGCCTTGGTCGCGTTTAGGACACAGAAAACCACCCCGGGACCCTCAGAGTGCCTGCCGCCCCTGGAGACCCCTCCTGACCCCTCCCTCCTTCTGTCCGGGCTCTTGGACCCGCAGCCCTGAGCCTTAGTGTGACTCCCAGATTCCACCAGCCTCTCCCCGCCCCCACCACCACCCTCCACCAGCCTCTGTCCTGCTTGTACCTCCGCCTCCTTCCACCGCCCCCACCTCCCTGCCCCGTGTTGGCCTCTCCAGAGGCTCATGGACCGGGTCCTTCACCTCCCCTCTCCTCCCTGGTGACCCTGACCTCTGGGACTTTGAAGCTGCTGTCCCCGCTGCCTGGAGCTCCCCTCCATCCCCCACTGCCCGCCCCCCCGGCTCATGTGCCCACGTTTCCCCCGGGGAGGCTCCAGCCCTTCCCTGAAGTGGGGTGCGGTGCCCCCAGGGTCCTCCTCCCTGGCATCGTTGCTGCCTCTGGGGTCTCCATCTGCCTCCCCCATGGGCAGGACCTCGTCTCGTCCCCATGGGTCCTAGGCTGACCTCCCCACTGGCCAGCAAGTGTCCGTTGGTTGGCTGAGTGTCAGTGAACCCAGCTGACTTACCTGGGCTTTTACAGGTGTTCCAGTGGCCTCTGCCCTTTAAGCCGTGTGATACGCTGACCCCCTGCCCCCAGAGTGAACATGAGTGTCCGTTTTGAGGGGCTTGCCCTTCCTCATGGGGGAGGGAGCCCTCTGTTCCAGTAGGATCCCAGAGCGTTAGCTCAATCGATGACATTCACGAGGGCTGCCTGCCGTCCGTGTTCCTGCTTTAGTCGCTCTTTATGACTAGAGAGTCGTAAGAGTCCGACTCTTTACGACCCCCTGGCCTGGAGCCCAGCAGGCTCCTCTGTCCATGGGCTTCTCCAGGCCAGAATGCTGGAGTGGGCAGCCGCTGCCTTCTCCAGGGGATCTGCCTGACGCAGGGCCTGAACCCGGGTCTCCGCGTTGCAGGCGGATTCTTTACCGTCCGAGCGCCCCTCCCTGCTCGGTGTCGCCCAGTCTGGCTGTCCCTTCCAGGCACGGGGGTCACACGCGTGCCTGGGGCTCTCAACCCCTGTGATGCTGGTCTCCTGGGATTCTTGTGGGGTTCCATTCTCACTCGTCCCCCCACCCCCTCACACACACACAGCTGTTGCCTCTCCCAGTCCACAGACGGTTGGCTGACTCGGGGCCGGTTGGATTTTGTCCCCTAGGAAACTGGGATGAGGGGGGCGAGGGCAGGGTCCTAAAGACCCCCTGGCAACCCTGACCCTCGGGGAGCAGCGGGAGGGGGCAGTGGGACACCCCGAGTGGAGGAAGGCAGCCCAGAGATGGTGTGGATCAGGAGTAAGACGGACACACACACACGAGCGTGTGCACACACTCCCGCACACACACGCAGGTGAAGAGGTCAGGCGTCCTGCCCCAGGTTTTCCTGGGATTCCCCTGAAAGCTCCCTCTCTGGCTGAACCCCACCGTGGGCTTGTGTTCGTCAAGGGCAGGCAGCTCCGGGTTGAACAGGGCTGCGCCTGTGGACCCAGAGTTCCTCCCCCGAGTCCCGTCTCTGCTCCTCGTGCCCGCCTGCCTCTCGGCTCACACATCTTTCCCACAGCCGTCCAGCGAGCCGCACGCAGGGCCAGGCTCAGAGGGCATTCGGTGGGTGTGCGGTCGCCTGTGATGAGAGGTAAAAGCCAGGTGCACAGAGGAGGAAACAGGCGAGGCTGAAGATCAGCCCGTCACCCCCAGAGGCGGCCCCGAGCCCGTGAAGGTCGGCCCGTCACCCCCAGAGGCGGCCCTGAGCCTGTGTCGCCACAGGAAGCTCTTCTCCAGGGTGTGTGCAGCTCCTCCAGAGGCTCAGGGTCAGGGAGACAACCAGGGGCTGATGATGACCCGGCCGCCTGCATCCATCCGGGGCTCCTCTGCCGAGGGTCTCGTTCAGGCCCGGGGGCACCATGCTGGGTCCTCGGCACAGCCAAGTGACAGGTCTCGGAGGAGCTCTCTGCGTTTGCTCTCGGGTTTTGGATGCTTGGCCATGTGGCGTCAGGACTTCTGTAAGATATCTGGGCGCTCCATCGCCGGTTCTCCTCAAGGGATGCTGTCTTCCACCCCCTCTCGGTTTTGAAAGCATCTGGGCATCTGGTGTTTGTTGTTTTTAGCGTTCCTTCCAGACGTAAGCAATATTGATTCTATTGCTTTATTAAAAGCCCGGAGTCCCTTTGCATAGCGTCTTAGCTCGTTCAGGGCCGGCACGTCCTGTGCCAACACCAGGCGGAGAAGCGGGATTTGGGCTGGACAGAAGTGCCGGTCTGATGCTGCAGATGCCAGCAGTTTAAAAGCTGCAGCTTGCAGCAACATTTCAGGAAAAGTCATGCCGATCAAGAAATCCCGGGGGAAGAAAGGGACGTTAAAGAGAGAGTTCCTACACGGATGGAGGTTTCTCCCAAGAAATGCAGTGTGGACTGAATCATGTCAGGGACCGACAGTGGGCACCATGTAATTTACCTGCCGTTTGGGTTATTCAGGGATTTTCACTTGTTCTTCATCTCTGGACCCTCTGATTTAGGGAGGGCTGTCAGGGGTGGGGGTGAGCAGCTGGGCCCAGGGAGGTGGAGGCGGACAAGACACAGGCCCCCCAGGGCTCCCCCGGCCAGCACCAGCGCCCCCGCGGTGAACGGTTTTGGTCATGCCGTCTGGGTACGGACATGGTCATCAGAAACCAAAAGTATTACCAACAAAACAGATAAATAGCCAAGACAGACAGAGGCGGGGCTCTCTCCTTTTGCCGGTTGCTTGAAAGGCATTTTTAAAATCTCAGGTTGGTTTTCACACTAGGATTCTTCCCCTGACGGTTTTTAACGTTTTGGGAGTCAGCTCTAGAGAGCTGGCATTTATGGAAGGATGTTTATTCGAAAGAGAGGAAACTCAGCCAGCTGTGACACTGATAAGGCCAAATTGATCTTGATTCGTGTGAGACTTCAGCGTGGGGACCCAGGAGTGAGTCCCAAGATGAGGTTTTGCCTAATGCTGCTGGGTAGGGGTGCCCTATTGCACGTCAGCCCCCAGCTGTCTGTGGCGGAGACCTCCAAACCTGTGATTTATCAGGGACGGTTCACAAGAGAAGGGCCAGACTACAGTGCCTCGGTATAAAGATTCATTCTGCTTTTCAGAACTTGCAGATTTAAAGGTGTCTTGGAATTTGGGGGAAAATGCAAATGCCCAATTATTAAAAAAAGAAAAATGTTAGAGCAAAATACAATCTCACACATATATATATAGGTTTTATCAAAAGTGGTTTATTTCATAAGCATATGGTATTAGTTTTGTTATATTGATGAATGATGTCTATTAAAAATGGCATTCTCAACAGCATACGTCACCATGCCCACGTGCTCAGCCGCTTCAGTCGTGTCCAGCTCTTTGTGACCCCATGGACTGTAGCCCACCAGGCTGCTCTGTCCATGGGATTTCCCAGCAAGAGTACTGGAGTGGGTTGCCATGCCCTCCTCCAGGGGATCTTCCTGACCCAGAGATCAAACCTGCATCTCTTGTGTCTCCTGCGTTGGCAGATGCCACCTGGGAAGCCCATGTTCCCCCACAAATAAAGTTAAATTAAAAAACGAGATAAAATAAGCTTTTCAAACAAGGATATCTTATCCAGCAAAGGGAATATAGCCAACGTTTTATGATAATTATAAATGAAATACAACCTTTTAAAATTGTGAGTCACTATGTGAGTATATCTTAAACTTTTGTAATATTGTACATCAACTATACTTCAATAAAAACAAATTAATTTTAAAAGGGAAAATAAATAAAAGTATCATCAAGCTGCCTTCTCGCAGCTGGTTTTCTCATCTTAGAAAGTCACCTTCTGGGGCAGATTCTGTGTTTTATTCGTCTCTTAATTAAAGCCAAGGACTCGGCTCAGGGCCCAGGACAGAGTAGGGGTTCTTGTTGACTGAACCAATGAGTAAGAGATAAGTTAGCATCCTGGGTTTGGAGACGAGCTCAGGCCCAGACAAAGTGGAATTAGTTGTCGCTTTAGATTTTGGGGTGTTGGGAAAATAGGCGTGACCCAGAGTGACCTGCTAAGATGGATTCTGAACAGCTCAGCAGTGCCTTTGAGCCCATAGGTTTGGCTGGGATTCTTACAGTTGCCCCCAGCTAGCCATGTCATCAGGGCTAGTTACTAGTGTGGGACTCAGTTTTTCTACCTGTGAAATGGGGCTAGTAAACACTGGGCTGAGTGGAAGAGGGCAGCTGACAGGGTCCACATCCAGCTTCATCACTTTGGTTTATAGACCTGGTCCCAGCAAGACGCAGGCAGCTCAGGACAGGAAGAGTCTAGAAGGTAAGTGCAGCTGTCAGTGTGACTGGCCTTGGGTGAGTCGGAGCGGCTCGTCTCCTTGGTAACGTGCTGCCTTCTGAGTCACGCGCTGGGTCTCCTCGGCGCTGAGGGGCCCCTTCTCCCATTAAATCATCGCCGTCCGTGCTCTTCAATTTGGCCTCTTTCCTGTCTTTGAGCACATAAAACGATGAGCATCGTGCGGTCCGAGGGGTGTTGTCTTTGAGGAAACACGACATCACAGTGGCCGTAGACCTGCTGGGGACGGGGATGTTTGCAAGTCCCTTGGTCTGGGGTCTCAGCAGGCTTCCCTGGGGAGGAGCATGTTCTCCAGCATCTGAAGCCCGAGTCGCAGCTCAGAAGCAAGAAGGCCGATGGGGGCAGTGTGTTTGGAGGTCCCTGTTGCGAAGATGCCGGCTGTGCAGGGCGGTGGGGGGGTGAGCGGGGGAGGGGGCGCTGGCGCGATGCGGGGCGTGTGCCCTGCGGTGCTGAATGCTGCGGGCGGGCTCGGGATTTGCAGTAGGGAGTGAACGCCTGGTTTTCGTATGTTGCGTTTTTTTGTTGTTTTGTTATGCCTGCTTTTTGAAAATTATGGTAAAACGCATCCGGTGTTGCTAGGTCGTCCCACTTTTCAAGGGAATTTAGAAATTCAGATTCTTTTCAGTTGTGGTAAAATATACATAATGTAGAAATTACTACCGTCACCGTCTCTGAGCACACAGTTCAGAGGCGTTCAGTACATGTACGTTGCTGGGCAGTCACCCCCATCACCCAGCTCCACAGCCTCTTCATCTTTAGAAACAAGCTCTGTCCCGTGACGCAGTCACTCCCCAGCCCCAGGCACCCACCTTCCACCGTCTCTCTCTATGAATCTAATGCCCCCTGGGGAGCTCACATGAGTGGAATCCTACAGGATCTGCCCTCTCGTGTCTGTCTTATTTAACTTCGCATCATGTCCCCAAGGTTCACCCACGTCATGCTGTGTGTCAGAACGTCCTTCCTTTGTAAGGCTGAGTACTGTTTCTTGGGCTCCGAAATCACTGTCGATGGTGACGGGAGCCATGAAATTAGAAGACGCTTGCTCCTTGGAAGAAAAGCTATGACAAACCTAGGCAGCATATTAAAAAGCAGACACATTACTTTACCAACAAAGGTCCGTCTAGTCAAAGCTATGGTTTTTCCAGTAGTCATGTATGGATGTGAGAGTTGGACTATAAAGAAAGCTGAGCGCTGAAGAATTGATGCTTTTAAACTGTGGTGTTGGAGAAGACTCTTGAGAGTCCCTTGGACTGCAAGGAGGTCAAACCAATCAATGCTAAAGGAAATCAACCCTGAATATTCATTGGAAGGACTGATGCTGAAGCTGAAGCTCCACTACTTTGGCCATCTGATTCGAAGAGCCGACTTATTGGAAAAGACCCCGATGCTGGGAAAGATTGAAGGCAGGAGGAGAAGGGGACGACAGAGAACGAGATGGTTGGATGCCATCACCGAATCAATGGACAAGAGTTTGAGAAAATCCAGGAGATGGTGAAGGATGGGGAAGCCTGGCGAGCTGCGGTCCGTGGGGTTGCAGAGTGGACATGACTGACCAGCGGCAGTGACCCATGTCGAGAGGGACCTCATTTCATTTCTCCACCGTCCATCGTGGACACTTGGCTTGCCTCTACCCCTTGGCTACCTCTTGGTAATGCTGCTGTGAACACAGGTGTGCGAGCGTTCTTGAAGTCCCTGCTTCTCTTCTTTGGGGTAAACATCCGGAAGTGGGGTTGCAGGGTCACGTGGTGATCGTATGTTTAACTTCTGAGACCCCTCTGTACTGTTGTCCCCAGCCGTCACTGTTTTGTGTCCCCACCGACGGGGCACGAGGGTCGTTTCTCCACATCCCCGCCGACACTTGTGGTTTTGCTTATATAACAGCCATCCTGATGGGGTGAGGTGGCGTGCTGTGTGGCCTAAGTTATTCTGTTTCTATGCCAACTGCCAGGACAGCTCGTAAGGAGGCAAGAGCCACAGCAGGGGGCTGGTTAGGAGACGCCCCACCCACCCCAGGTGGTGGAGCCCAGGTGGGGTCTTTGAGGGCCTGGTTACCTCTGTACTAACAGAAGACCCCACACCTGTGAGCGGAGGCCTGCTCACACCCTGGGGCTCGGTGGCCCGGCAGCCCGGCTGGGAGAAGTGGAAGATGGAGCTGACTTCCCGGAAACTGGCAGGAAGTTGGTGACGCGGGTGAGCCCTGCTCTCTGGCCGGCTGCTCTGCACCCGGGGCCCCCTGGCTAGTACAGCGGAGGCGTGAGACCTGTCAGAGCCTCATTGTTTCTGCTGCTAATTGGGTTTGTGGCCCCTTCTTCATCCTGCTCCTGGGTGGCTAAGGTGATGCCCCGCTGTGTGAAGGGGTTCCGAGGTTCAAGTTAAAAACTGGTGCACTTGGAAACTAGTGTTTTCCATAGCTTCTGTCAGAGACAATGATTTTGTTTCCTGAAAGGGACTTTGCTTTTGTGGCTGAAGTCTCTGTCTCCAAAGCAGAGCCAACACTTTTGTCTAGAACCAGATGTCTCCAAAATGTTGTCTTTTCTTCCAAGAACATCACAATTTCAGTTGGAAAAAGCCATTTCCAATGGAAACTACAGTGTCACAGAGATTATGGTAATTCTAAGAAGTTTTGAGGGACCTTATGGAAGCAGGTAATAAATATCGCATATAGAGACTCTTCCAGAGTTTTCTAAAAGAGTAATATTTGTTATGGTAATTTTGAATCACCAGGGTTTCTGCCCGCTTGAAAACGGGTGATGTTTTTCATTCTCTTTTGAAACTGTTAGGAGGATGATTTCCACTTTGGAAAATTAATTGGTGTAGTTGAGAGCGTGTATCTGTGCAAAGAGGCCTGCCCACCAGACAGGCAGCAGCTTCAGCCTGCCAGGGATTCGGGAGATGGTTCGATGTTAGCCCAGCTCCCAGGCCAGCAATAACCTTTTTAAAGATTCATTCATTCGTTTATTTAACTGCACCGTGTCTTAGTCGTGGCATGCCAGATCCGATTTTCAGTTTGCAGCACACGAGATCTTGAGTTGCGGCTTGCTAACTCTTAGCTGGGCCGTGTGGGATCTAGTTCCCTGACCAGGGATCGAACCTGGGCCCCCTGCACTGGGAGTGCAGTCTCAGCCACTGGAACACCAGGGAGGTCCCCAGCAGTGCCCTTTAACTCAGCAGCTTCTCAGGATACTTTCTCTTCTAACTTTGAAAGGGGTTGGTGAGGTCTTAACGATGACCCAGAAAACACTGACTGCTGGTAAAAGGCACCTTGAAGCCAGAGCACCATCCTGACTTCACCTGCCCTTGTCTCCACCTGCTGAGGCCGAGTCAGCAGGTTGATTGAGATGCAATTCGTGTGCCGTACAACTCGCCTGTTTACTGTGTATAATTCAGCAGTTTTCAGTATGCTCACAGAGGCCTGCAGCCCTCACTGTGGGCAGTGATAGAGCTCGTTCCACACGTGAAAAAGAAGCTCTTGCCTTGTCCTTCCCCTGACCCCACCCCGAGCCCCTGGCCGCCGGGGGCCCCCTTCCTGTCTATGTGGCTCTCCCGCTTCCGGATGTTGCGTACAAACAGTCTCTGTCCGTCTTCTTCACGGAGCAGCAGGTTCTCAAGGTTCTTTTGTGCTGCAGCCTGTATCAGGGTGTCATCCTTTCCGCAGGAACGGTATTGTGTTGCATTGAGGACCATGGTTTGTGTGTCCATTCACCAGCTGATGGCTTCCATGCTTTCTTGCTGTTACAAAAAGCTTTTAGTTTGGCCAGATCAGCCTCCATGGACAATGACCTCTTCCCAGACCTGCCAGTTGCTTGGGAATGGTTGAGCCTCTGCATCCAGTGCTGGCCAAATGGGGTGATGGAAAGAGCCAGAATAAAACAAGAGCCATGAGCAGAATAATCCTGACCAGCATGGGCCACTTGCATCAGTCAGCTGAGGTTGGATTGTGTGCAGAAACAAACATCCGCACATTTTCACCGGCTTCCAGCCATCGGGGGACGATGCTTAAAGGCTTCACCCCAGTTTAGCCTTGTCCCAGGATCCAGACTGAAGGAGATACGGTCGTTCTCTGGGCAGAGGGATGGAGCACAGAAGGCATCAGAAGGGCCTGGAAGGACGTGCCTCCATTCTCGGGGAGGGGGTTGCCCTGCTAGTCACCTGCAGTGGGCACAGATGTCCAAGCCTCCTCCAGGCAGAAGTGGAACGACTGGAATCAAGAGAACACTGCCCCAGGCATTGGGCCAGCTGCAGCCACATCTGGCCCACTGCCTTCTCTTTGCCAATAAAGCTTTATTGACAGCTGTGCCTTGTGTACATGTGAGCTCTGGCTGCTTTTGCCACATGGCAGCTGAGTGGAGTAGTCACGATGGAGGTCCTCTGGCCTGCAGAGCCGGAGACATCCCCTGCTGCGCTCACCAGCCTTGTCAGCTGGCGCCCCCGTGGTCCCTGGGGCAGGGGCAGCTCACGCGTCTGTAGCCAGCCTGACAGCACGGTGCCCCCATCGTCCCTGGGGCAGGGGCAGCTCACGTGTCTGTAGCCAGCCCGTCAGCATGGCGTCCCCGTCGTCCCTGGGGCAGGGGCAGCTCACGTGTCTGTAGCCAGCCCGACTGCTTTGCGCTTGTGTTCTTTAGTCCCTCAGTCGCGTCTGCCTCTTTTGTGACCCTGTGGACTGTAGCCCGCCAGCCTCCTCTGTCCATGGGATTCTCCAGGCAAGAATCCTGGAGTGGGTTGCCATTTCCTCCTCCAGGGGATCTTCCCAACCGAGGGATCGAACCCAAGTCTCCTGTATTGGCAGGTGGATTCTTTACTGCTGAGCCACCAGAGAAGCCCGCCTGACTATTTTATATGTATGTAAATATATATGGATCTGACTGCTGTATATGCTGTGATCGGCCGAAAAATGATCCCCAATGATGCCTGCATCCTGATCCCCAGACTCTATGATGTGACCTTAACATGGCAGCAGCAGCTCGCCGAGGTGCTGAAGTTCAGGATCTTGAGATGGGATGACCTGGACGGACTCAGCATCAGCAGAAGGGGCCTTAGAGGAGGGAGGCAGGAGGGTCAGAATGAGAAACGGTGATGCGATGGTGGGAACACAGATCGGAGGGAAAAGGGATCTGAAAGCACTGGGCTGCCGGCCGTGTAGCTGGAGGAAGGGGACCACATCCTAGGATGCAGGTGCCTCTGGAGGCTGGAAAAGCGAGGAAGCTGATTCTCCCCTGGAGCGTTCGCCCGGAATCAGCCCCGATGACGCCTGGATTCTAGGACTTCTGAGCTTCAGAACTGGAAGATAATCAGAGTTGTTTTGAGTCGCTGCATCTGTGGGCCTTTGTCTCAGCTGCCACAGGACACTCTTGTCCTGGTCACCGAGTCCTCACATGGCCCTTTGAGGCGGGTCCTGTCCTTGTCCCCCTGTGACCGGGGAAGAACCAGCACTGGGACGTCCAGTGGCCCCATCGAGGGCAGAGCCGTGTTCACACCCACGTGTCCTGCTGGCTCCAGGGCACCCCTCAGATTTCTCTGTAAAAAGGTACTTGCTCGTTATGATCCAAGCTAACGAACAGTGACTGTGGGTAAAGTCACACTGGAGAAGATTAAAGACACGATGAGCCCTTGGACACAGGGCTCCTCCCATGGATGCCATTTTTTTAAAAAATAAGTTTTAGCTCCTTTTACAAAAGTGCTTACTTTTATGTATGCATTTGGCTGCTCCAGGTCTTGGTTGCGGCCTGCGGGATCTTCAGTTGCAGCATGCGGGATCTAGCCCCCCAAACTGGGATTGAACCTGGGGCCCCTGCTTTGGGAGCCTGGAGTCTTAGCCTCTGGACCCCCAGGGAAGTCCTGATGCCATTTCTTTTTGCACCGGAAGCTCCCCATCCCTCTCCTTCAGTGAGCTTCCCCAGGGCTGTGTTCCCCTCAGAGTCCCCATTAGAAATGGTCTGCTCGCCCTTCCGCCAGCTCCACCCACCCAGGAGGTACTGGGAGTTACTTTGGGGTCACCCTGCACTCGCCCTCCTGTGTGGAGTGTTCTAACTCCCATCTCTGGCACAGGCTGGGTGTGGGGGTGATGAGGGGCTCACTGCCCATCCAGGTTCGGGGTCACAGGCAGAATCCCACCTGCCGGCATGTGAACTTTGGGTGATGTGCCTATGAAGTTTCCTTTCCTTGCTCACGATTCTGCCCCGTGGGTGACTTCGGAGGAAGCTGGTTCTTGCCCCAGGAAAGGGCACCACGGGGGGTGCCCCTACCCTGTCTCAGCTCCTCCCAGGGATTGGCTTTGAAACAAACCACCTTCACCTTCTGCTGTGCGATTTCTCTCCATCTCGAAGCTCTGAGGTCCCATCCCATGTTCCAGATCAAAGCAGGCAGAGACCCCTGCAGCATCGCTCCCCAGGAGGGCCCTTTCTGAAGGTGAGGTTGCCATGGTAACCACACGGCTTCCCATCTCTTGAGCACACCTTGGGCCTACCCCAGCACGAGCCCTTCATCCGTGGCTAGTCCGCCCAGGAGCTGGTTCTTCGCTGAATTAGATGTCCGGGCTCTTTGGCCAGCTGTCTCTGGCCTCAGTTATTCTCCATGCAGATAGACAAACCTTTTCTTCTAGACATATTGGAAGCACAAGGATTGGAGAGGACAATGCCAGGCTTCTCGGGGTCTCTCCTAAGTGACTAAGGAATTGTGGAATCTGACCCATCTCCAGAGATGGGGACGGCATTGGTAGGAACATCCTCATTCACCTGAGTCTCAGGACTTGTGATTCGTGGTGTGTAGATGTCTTGAGGACCACCTGGACCTCCCTGGGTCTTGATGGCAATTATACCATATCCTTAAGGGCCTTTCTCCCTCACTTGAAGCCCTGCGGAGGTGGGGCGCTCATGTCTTCCCCAGGGGCCCGCAGCCAGGCTGTCTTCCCTGCAGGGACTTGCACTCTGCCTCCCCCGTTTCCCCCTTCACTCCCGCCTTGGCCCAGATTCGTCAGTCCCATGGGACAAGCCCACCCCCTCTCACACCAGGCAGTGCCATGACCCAGAACGCACAGGGAGAGGGAAGGCATAGCAGGAATATTTAATTGTGAAATCTTTTCTTGAGATAGAGTTCAGAATCCTCATGAATATTTATTTAACTGGGATTCAGAGTCAGTGTTCAGGGATTCTTACTCATTTTAACACCCCGGGAAGTTTTAGTGTTTATAAAATAGATACAAAGAATCTTTTGTCTCCATGTGTTTCTTCTGAGTCTGTTTCTCCTTGTGAGGGCTTATTTTTTTTAAACAAAGAAGCTAACATATTGAGATGCCTTAACAGACATATGATGTGTACTTACCTGGGGCTCTCCTTCCCAGCCACACGACGGAGCAGAGGGTTCCCGTCATGGGTTCTTTCCTCTCCGTGTTGTAAGCGGGTGGGGAGGAACCAACCAGGAGACAGAACAGAGACTAGTGATTGATAAGAAATAAGGCTGAGATGCCTCCTTTCATCAGGATGGGCCAGACCAGGGGATCTTGCAAACCTCTGTGCCACCTGTCTTGTTATTCACCGATTCCGTATTTGGAAATTCACCTGCTTGCTAACATTTGCGTTTCACCCCCCACATAAAAACTTGCCACACTTTTCTCATTTCTGTGCTTTTTGTTGGTGATGTGACGTGAAAGCCGCTCAGTTGTGTCTGACTCTTTGCGATCCCGTGGACTATACAGTCCATGGAATTCTCCAGGTCAGAACACTGGAGTGGGTAGCCTATCCCTTCTCCAGCGGATCTTCCCAGCCTAGGAATTGAACTGGGGTCTCCTGCATTGCAGGCGGATTCTTTACCAGCTGAGCTACCAGGGAAGCCCTTGGTTGGTGGTGGTGCTGCATGAGATTGCCCCAGCTGTGGTGCTGAAGAGCTGTCTGGTGCCCGAAGTGCACGAAGCCTGCCTTGTGCCTTATGGAGAAAATATTAACACGAGCGTTAGATTCTAGGAATCAGCGAACTAAAATAGACTGGAATGGGTGAATTTAACTCAGATGACCATTATATCTACTACTGTGGGCAGGAATCCTTCAGAAGAAATGGAGTGGCCATCATGGTCAACAAAAGAGTCCGAAATGCAGTACTTGGATGCAGTCTCAAAAATGACACAATGATCTCTGTTCATTTCCAAGGCAAACCATTCAATATCACAGTAATCCAAGTCTATGCCCCAACCAGTAACGCTGAAGAAGCGAAGTTGAACGGTTCTATGAAGACCTACAAGACCTTTTAGAACTAAAACCCAAAAAAGATGTCCTTTTCATTATAACGGACTGGAATGCAAAAGTAGGAAGTCAAGAAACACCTGGAGTAACAGGCAAATTTGGCCTTGGAATACGGAATGAAGCAGGGCAAAGACTAATAGAGTTTTGCCAAGAAAATGCACTGGTCATAACAAACACCCTCTTCCAACAACACAAGAGAAGACTCTATACATGGACATCACCAGATGGTCAACACCGAAATCAGATTGATTATATTCTTTGCAGCCAAAGATGGAGAAGCTCTCTACAGTCAGCAAAAACAAGACCAGGAGCTGACTGTGGCTCAGATCATGAACTCCTTATCGCCAAATTCAGACTTAAATTGAAGAAAGTAGGGAAAACCACTAGACCATTCAAGTATGACCTAAATCAAATCCCTATCCCTTATGATTATACAGTGGAAGTGAGAAATCGATTTAAGGGCCTAGATCTGATAGATAGAGTGCCTGATGAACTATGGAATGAGGTTCGTGACATTGTACAGGAGACAGGGATCAAGACCATCCCCATGGAAAAGAAATGCAAAAAAGCAAAATGGCTGTCTGGGGAGGCCTTACAAATAGCTGTGAAAAGAAGAGAAGCGAAAAGCGAAGGAGAAAAGGAAAGATATAAGCATCTGAATGCAGAGTTCCAAAGAATAGCAGCAAGAGATAAGAAAGCCTTCCTCAGCGATCAACGCAAAGAAATAGAGGAAAACAACAGAATGGTAAAGACTAGAGATCTCTTCAAGAAAATCAGAGATACCAAGGGAACATTTCATGCAAAGATGGGCTCGATAAAGGACAGAAATGGTATGGACCTAACAGAAGCAGAAGATATTAAGAAGAGATGGCAAGAATACACAGAAGAACTGTACAAAAAAGACCTTCATGACCCAGATAATCACGATGGTGTGATCACTGACCTAGAGCCAGACATCCTGGAATGTGAAGTCAAGTGGGCCTTAGAAAGCATCACTACAAACAAAGCTAGTGGAGGTGATGGAATACCAGTTGAGCTATTCCAAATCCTGAAAGATGATGCTGTGAAAGTGCTGCATTCAATATGCCAGCAAATTTGGAAAACTCAGCAGTGGCCACAGGACTGGAAAAGGTCAGTTTTCATTCCAATCCCAAAGAAAGGCAATGCCAAAGAATGCTCAAATTACTGCACAGTTGCACTTGTCTCACACGCTAGTAAAGTAATGCTCAAAATTCCCCAAGCCAGGCTTCAGCAATACGTGAACTGTGAACTTCCTGATGTTCAAGCTGGTTTTAGAAAAGGCAGAGGAACCAGAGATCAAATTGCCAACATCCTCTGGATCATGGAAAAAGCAAGAGAGTTCCAGAAAAACATCTATTTCTGCTTTATTGACTATGCCAAAGCCTTTGACTGTGTGGATCACAATAAACTGTGGAAAATTCTGAAAGAGATGGGAATACCAGACCACCTGATCTGCCTCTTGAGAAATGTGTATGCAGGTCAGGAAGCAACAGTTAGAACTGGACATGGAACAACAGACTGGTTCCAAATAGGAAAAGGAGTAGGTCAAGGCTGTATATTGTCACCCTGCTTATTTAACTTATATGCAGAGTACATCATGAGAAACGCTGGACTGGGAGAAGCACAAGCTGGAATCAAGATTGCCGGGAGAAATATCAATAACCTCAGATATGCAGATGAGACCACCCTTATGGCAGAAAGTGAAGAGGAACTCAAAAGCCTCTTGATGAAAGTGAAAGAGGAGAGTGAAAAAGTTGGCTTAAAGCTCAACATTCAGAAAACGAAGATCATGGCATCTGGTCCCATCACCTCATGGGAAATAGATGAGGAAACAGTGGAAACAGTGTCAGACTTTATTTTTTGGGGCTCCAAAATCACTGCAGATGGTGACTGCAGCCATGAAATTAAAAGACGCTTACTCCTTGGAAGGAAAGTTATGACCAACCTAGATAGCATATTGAAAAGCAGAGACATTACTTTGCCAACAAAGGTTCGTCTAGTCAAGGCTATGGTTTTTCCTGTGGTCATGTATGGATGTGAGAGTTGGACTGTGAAGAAGGCTGAGCGCCAAAGAATTAATGCTTTTGAACTGTGGTGTTGGAGAAGACTCTTGAGAGTCCTTTGGACTGCAAGGAGATCCAACCAGTCCATTCTGAAGGAGATCAGCCCTGGGATTTCTTTGGAAGGAATGATGCTAAAGCTGAAACTCCAGTACTTTGGCCACCTCATGGGAAGAGTTGACTCATTGGAAAAGACTCTGATGCTGGGAGGGATTGGGGGCAGGAGGAGAAGGGGATGACAGAGGATGAGATGGCTGGATGGCATCACTGACTCGATGGACTTTAGTCTGAGTGAACTCCGTGAGTTGGTGATGGACAGGGAGGCCTGGCGTGCTGCGATTCATGGGGTTGCAAAGAGTCGGACACGACTGAGCGACTGAACTGAACTGAACTAGACAAGCTTCATCCAGGCATGAGCTGGTGCTACTAGCCGTGAGTTCAGTGTTAATGAATCAAGAGTGTGTGTGAAATACGGAGTCTTTTAACAGAAACACACAAAAAGCCAGGCTATGTCATTATCAGTTGATGAAAATGTGCCTGTGAGCCTGCAGGAACCCAGCCTTTATCTCTGTGAGGAGCCCTGATTCAAGGGTGCCTACATTTGTGTTTTCAGTGACTTCATGGGACATAGCTACCGTGAGTGTGAGACAAGGGACCGTGTGTGCCCACAGCCCAGTAACAATCTGGGCCTGGCCTGCGTGGCCGGACAAGCAGGGGAAGCCCAGCTCCCCCGAGTTCACAGTGACGTCATACCTGGTCCGCTCACCTGTTGAGGATCCAGCCTCTCTTCCCACCAGGTTCTATCCGCAGGGCATGTGGGGTAGCTTTGCTTTTATTTTTGAATTGTAACACAGGCACGTGGGCAGCAGGGGTCTGCCGCAGATGTTTTCTCTACCAGGTCTCACGTGTCTGGCTTTCACACAGGGATGTGTCAGATGTCTGCTCCGCGTTGACTGTGGGTGCAGCGAGTGGGCACAGACGCAGCACAGGATGAAGGGACCCGTGCTGTGAACAGGCTCTCTCCTCGTTAATCGGCCGGAGAGTTCTGCGGTGACCAGCACCTCACGTGCGTTAAGAGGATGTTCTTTGCATCGGTGGGCGGTCTTCAATGACATGCATGCTTCTTAGGGTGGACTCAGCACAGCAGGATCCCCTAGAAATGTTTATTCCAGAGCGTCCCCAATGAAATGGGGCATCTGTTTAATCATTGCTTTCTTGAACCTACAGAGACAGCTTGAGGATGTTGATTCAGGTGCAAATAGTGGCCCCACTGTGAAGCCCTGCACGCCTTCCCTCTGGGCTGTGGACTGTCATCTCCTAGCTGGCTTTGCTGGCTTCCTTACCCACTGGTGGAGGGAAGCCTAGGAGAACAGCCTGGAGTGGGCAAGGGTTTAAAATTCCAGTTGCCAAGATTCTGCCCTCCTCGGAGGCTGAATGGCTGTGGGAGGGAGGGTTCGGTGACCTTGAGGACTTGGGGTGGGCAATGGCTAGAGATCAACAACTCTAGAGAACGCCATGTCCCCAGAGTGTTGAGTTCGGGGGTAGACAGAAGCCAATCCTAGAGTTGCTTGGGAGAAGTGCCGTTTTTCCAAGAAGACTGTAGCCTGCCTGTGTGCGTGGGGTGGGGAGTGCTCAAGGAAAGAAAGAAAGAACGTGAAACAGAGGCTGATGCAACATACGCAGACTGGAATCTCAAGGTGGTCTTTGAGAATCACGAGCCATCTATGGTGACATCTGCTTGGATGAAACTTTCTGGCGTGGCTGCCCACAGAAGCCACGTGATGGATGGAAAATGCTTCAGCCAAGAACCTGAGCCCCTCAGCCAGGCCCTTTGCCCAGAGGGGAGGTGGGAGGGACCCTGACCCTTGCACATCTGAAAACCAGTGTTTCACAAGAGCACCCGAGAGCTGGTGGGTAATCAGCCAGCTTCACGCCTCCTGCCCCACTGGGCACAGGCATGGCTCCCTGCACCTGTCACTGGGTGATGATGGATGAGTCTGCCTTCTCAAGGCTGGATGTCAAAGGCTGGAAGAGAGGGGCTGCTGACTGAGCTCGTCAGTTCAAACAAAAGGATGCCCGTGCTCGGGAGTACAAGTGAAAGCTGAGAGTCCAGGCAGGCAGCAGTGTGGGGATCGCGTTCCCGGCCGTCATGTCCTGTTCCGCCACACACACACCCCACACTCACCTCTCATCAGCCCCTCCCACCACAGAGTGCAGACTTTTTTCTTCCCCCTTGAATGGTTCTTACCCCCCATTTGGCACCCACTGACTGTTTGGTATGGAGATTCCCCACTGAGCTTTGCCTGTTTTGGGGTTTGGGTTTAAGCCTCTTTGTTAGGTTTATAATCATGTAATGAATATTCTGCCTCTTACCAATCAAAGGTTATAGGTTTTTATCAAGTTAATATTTTCCTTTGGCTTTCCTTGTCTTTTTCTTTAAGCTCAGAAAATTTTGTTATGTTTTGTTTGCTTTATTTTTTAAATGTTTTTAAATTAAAAAAAAAAATTTGAGAGGAGAGCCTCTCTGTGTGGCATGTGGGATCTCAGTTCCTAGACTCGGGATGGAACCTGTGCCCCTGCATTGGAGGCGTGGAGTCTTAACCAGTGGACCACCAGAGAAGTCCCTTAAAAGTTTCTTTTTTAATTGTGTTTATTTTTTATGTCACCAAGTCAGCTTTCTCCTCGTCTCCCAGCCCTGGTGACACATTTGGAAGTTTTCCACCGATGCGTTTGAGGGCTCTTTATCCCTTGCTCATTTATTTCCCATTTGCTCCTTTTTCATTCTTCTCTGAGCCTCTGGGTTTCTTCTGGCAGCATTTTCCTTTTGCTAAAAGGAGTCCCTTTTTTATTTCATTCTATTTCATTTATTGTTATTTCAGTCCCTATTTTATTTCAAGCAGAGAGATAGACTCTCTGCTCTGAGTTTTCTGAACACAATTTGATTCTGTCTCGTTCCTAGAGGAAATCTTTGTCAGGTGTGGATTCTACCCTGGCCATTAATCCTCACGTGTTAATTTTGAAAAGAATTCTGCCAGTGTCATGGTAGATAATGGTCATTTGCTACGGCTACTTTAGAAACTTCCTCCTTGTCCCTAGTTTTGAGCATTTGTGGGTCTAGATGTCGTTTTTCCTGTATGTATTTTGGTTGAGATTCATACAACGTTTTGAGTCTTTGGGTTTGCGTGTTTCATCAGTTCAGGCTTCATGTTAAATGACACTTCTGCCCCTTTTCTGTCCTCTCCGCTCGGTGTCTGATCACACAAGCGTCAGAGCTTTCCATGAGTTAAGGTCTCCCTCCCGTACGTTCTGCTCTTTCTTCTCTCTGTGCTGTCGTTGGTACATTTTCTCTTGACCCGTGTTCCGATCTCTTTATCCGTCTTCTGTGTGTGATCTGGTTCTAAGTCCGCCTTGTAGGTTCTTAATTAGAGATACTGTGTTTTCAGGTCTGGAGATCACACTGACTCTTTTTTTTTTTTTTGGTGCATTTCAATTATCTGGCAACATTCTCCCAACTTTTCAGCTTTTTTTTTTCTTCTAGTTTTTCCTTTATTTCCTGGAAGATATTAATTGTTTCAAGGGGTCTCACAGAGTCGGACACAACTGAAGCAACTTAGCGGCGGCAGCAGCTCATGCCTGGGCCACCCGTGGGTCTGTTTCTATTGACTGTTCTTTCCCTTTGTTTTCCAGCGTTGGTGCCGTCTCTGGGAATGACTAGTGCTTGTTTATGGAGCGTAGTACTTGCATGTATTTACAGAACTATAGGGACTCCGGGGGACGTATTTTCTTTCAGAGAGGATTATCCTCTCTTGTGCAGGGTGGGTGCTTTGTGGGCTTCTCACCTTCATCTGGAGACTGGTCTGAGTTGAGGCTGGGTTGCAGTTCTCCAAGGATCCATCCTCCTCGGGCACTCCTTTTCTTCTGAAGGTGCCCTCAGCTGAGCCCTAAGATGTCCCAACCGAGAGCCTGGGGTGCCTCTGTGCCATGCTCCGTGGTGGGCTGTGCCCTCCAGCTCTTATAAGTAGATTTTTAGCCCTCTGTGCCTCTCAGGCTCAGAGTTTGCTAAACGTCTCGAGAAGACGGCAGCTGCATGTCTCTCTCAGTTTCCCCCTCCTCCTTTCCCACCCAGACTTTGGCGCTTCACATCTGCGGTTTTGACTATTGGGCAGCCTTACTCGATGGCTGAAACCTTCGCTGATTTCTCCGCACCCAGCAGGGATTGGCCCTCAGATCTTGGCCGCATTACCGAGTCTAGAATGTGTGGGTGCTTCACGTCACTGCTGCCCCCTCTCAGAGCTCTGCACTCTGGCCTCTGCGGCTTCTGTAGCTCTCTGATGCTTTCCAGAGATGTCTGCTGTGTTGCGTTAGTTTCTTTTCTTCTGTTCTTCTGGCAGGATCGTGTGTCTGAAGCTAATGACTTCACCCTAACCTGTCTGTGCTCAGTGGAGGTTTATTCAGATTCTTTTCTGAGTCCTTTTGACCTGACCTCATAGTTCTTGATGGCTTCCTTATTTTCTGGTGTGACCAGATGTTTCATCCTCATAGTAAATTTCTTGTCTCAGACATGACATCAGCCATTTTTCTGGGGATGCCTCATTCCTTTTATTGCAAATGGGTGTTAGGAGCCACGTTCTAAGTGCCAGGAGGGGATTTTTAAATTGTATTGTCAGAATTTTTTTGATGTGGACCATTTTTAAAGTCTTTATTGGATTTGTTAAAACATTGGTTCTGCTTCGTGTTTTGGTTGTTTTGGCTGCGAGGTGTGTGGGATCCTAACTCCACAACCAGGGCTTGAACCCAGACCCCCTTCACTGGAAGGCAGATTCTTAACCACCAGACCACTAAGGAAGTCCCGGGGTGGGGGCTTATTTTAAAGATTATGAGTGTTACTATATTGTAGTATTATCATCATGGGATTATTATAAAGGTCATGTATTTAAAGGTACATCATGAGTCTTCCTACAGTTACCGATCCTAATTCAGGACAAGTTTAATCTCCTTGAGCCCCCATCTGTGTCTCCTTAAGCCACACCAAAAGCTGCAAGTTTTATCAGTCACATCATTCTTATCCTGGTTTCTTACACCAGGCACACACAGAATTCTCCTGGTCATCATGCCAACACTTCCACCAACAATATCATGCTCACGTGGTTTAAGATTTTCATTTGCAGTCAGGTTTTTTTTTTATTAGAGTAGCTCTCATTGGGGATGTACAGTAAGATTACTGTGTTTAATCTCTATTTGTGTATGCTTTGCTTATAGGTTCCTTTGTTTTTATTCTGTAATGATTGTTTTTTAAAGTTTTAATGTTTTAATAACAATATAAAATTTTCACATCAAATCTATACAACAAGGTCAATGCAAAGAAATTCATCGTTTCTCCCTGCCTTTTCTATTCTTTTTTTCCCCTTAGGTAGTAATTTTTTAAAACTTGTCCTTCATCGTTTACATAGAGTGATCTTTAATACTTATTAAGTGCCTACCATTTATGGAGTATGTATATGTTAGATGGTGCAGATACCTGTGAGGTAGGCTCTGACATTTCTCCTGTTTACAGATGAAGAAACCGAGGCTCAGAGAGGTTAAGTGACACAGGCCAAGTCACACAGCACACCGACTGCGCCTTGGAACTAGAAGCAGGGTCTCCCCCTACGTGACCGCGGAGCTGAGATTCCACAGCTTCGGATACTGTCAGTTACCAAGCTGTAGCTGGTTGCTTGTGATGAATGTTTTAAAATACCCACGTGGTCTTTGGCACTTTCCCCCAGATTGCTATTCCGCTTCCGAGCCTCCCAGGCTGTACCTGGCGTGGATGATGAGCTAGGAGTGGTTGGCGGCCTGCTGGTTCTAGGACACAGCTGTGTCAGCGAACTTGGCACCGCCGGCTCCTCCCGTGGAGAGAGGAAAGCTGTGACGATTTATCCAGTCTGACTTGTGTCCTCAGAACTGGTGCGGGAGCCCCGTCGGGCGCCCGCGACCTTCCCGCCTGAAGCTCCTCCTCCGCCAGCAGCACTGCCGTCCCCTGGCTGCAGACAGATTCCTCCTGCCAGCTTGGCTCTCGTTGGCGGAAGTGGGTGGGCGCCTGTGTTCCAGCACCTGCTTTTCTCTCCTGGTTCTCACAGCGAAGCAATTTAAAGTGTGGGCTGGCCTGACAGCTTCCAGGGCTCACCAGGTGCGACCTTTGCAGCGGGCGGGACTGCTGAGCTGTCTGAGGCCCGCGCGGGACCGGCTCCCTCCGCCTGCCTTGCTCACTCACTCTCCCCTGTCACCCTGCTTTCCCGCTTCCACAAAAATGAAGTAAGGCAGCCCAACATACTGGCCTTGTGTTCTGAGCGCCCCCACCTCCACAGGCATGCACAGATACCTACACACACACAAATACACACACACGTATACACAACCCCTGCACACATGCACACACACATATACACACATACAGATGCACACATATACATAAGCAAGTGAAAGGCACTCAGTTGTGTCTGACTCTGCTACCCCATGGACTATACAATCCATGGAATTCTCCAGGCCAGAATACTGGAGTGGGCAGCTGTTCTCTTCTCCAGGGCATCTTCCCAACCCAGGAATGGAACCCAGGTCTCTCATTGTGGGCAGATTCTTTACCAGCTGAGCCACCAGGGAAACCCAGGAATACTGGAGTGGGTAGCCTATCCCTTCTCCAGGGGATCTTCCCAGCCCAGGGGTGGAACCCAGGTCTCATTGTGGGCAGATTCTTTACCAGCTGAGCTAACAGGGAAGCCCACTCATAAACACATACAGTGTCCCCATATACACCGTGCACACACGCATCCCACACACACACACACCCAAACACACATACACAGATGTGTACACACACCACACACACATACACACACATACATTTACATGCATATCCACATATGGACATATACCTGGACACACATACACACACATGTACACAGACACCACACACACACACACACACACCCCTTGCTCCAGGAACCTCAGGAACCATGGGGACTTAGAAGCGAAGCCCCATTGTTGAGGCAGACGCTTGGCCCCTTGGCACCTCCAGTGGGCCTCCGTTTCTCCCTGGACCCGTCTGGTCCCAGCTTACCTCTCCCCAGGCTGCCATCCCAGACCACACATGTGCAGGTGGAGAGGAGGGGCAGACGCTTCCTCAGTCCTCCGCGTGGCAGCAGGGAGATGCTGAATGGGTGTGCAGGCTGCAGGGGGTGGGGAGACCCTTGCCATGTGAATGACACATGTGGGTAATTATATCCTGGTCCTCCTGCCAGTGACTCAGGCTCCATTAGGATTCTGGAAACCACTTCTGCAGCTTGCTGTGTAGGGGGAGGGATGGGGCAGCGGGGTGTGTGTGTGTGCGCGGCTGACGCAGGATTGAGCATCCCTGGTCTCTGCCAGCCCTGCGTTCAGAAGCCCCAAGGATGTATGTGCCTCCGTCCAGTCTGACCACGTGACGGGTCAGCAGAGGAGACGTGGGTGGGCTCTTCTATTCCGACTCCCACCCTGGCCCTTCTTGCTTGCTGTCACATCCTCCAGCCTTTCCCAGAACAGCGCCCGTGAGGATGACACCTGGCAGGAAAGGTCCCAGGGAGCCAGAGCATGTCAGCAGCTGTCTGCCCCCTGCCTGGGGAGCGGCGGGTGGTGGAGGGGGAGTTGTCCTGCAAGATTCACAGGAACATGCCCCGCTCACCTTGCAGTGCCTTCAGGCAGAGCACTGATGGGGTGCCATCTCCTTTAGTTCTTCCTTTTCTGCGGAAAGCATTTCTCCACCACATAGACCTCCCTGGACGTATCGCTTCCGGGGAAGAAGGGCCGTGGTGCCCGGCAGAGAGCGTGCAGGGAGGCCCAGTGACGGAGAGCATGACACAGGCGTCTGTGGTCCTGTGTGTTCCGAAATAAAAGGGTCCAAGAAAGAGGGTGGAGTTTATTTTTTAGGAAGTCGAGATTTGCTCCAGGGTGATTAGTCAAGTAGTCCACAAGGCTTTGCAGCACGACCTTGAGTTTACAACCTCCCTTTCACCCCAAGCTGGGCTCCTTCCTTGTGGACCCCCTTCACCCCGGCAGGCGGGCAGGCAGGGTGGCAGCCCCGTGTGAGGGAAGCCTCCATGGGTATCCCTCCTTCCCAGCCTCCCGAGGCCCCACGCGGGTGCTCTCAGGATCTGAGGACAGCTCACAGAGACGGGCTCAGAACCCCGGACCCTCTCTTCCATCCCGCCGGGCGCAGTGCCCCCGTGGACCCGGGCCTCCCCATAGGTGGGCTGCAGCTCTGCTGAGCAAATGCCTCAGAGCTATTCTCGGATCATTGTCTCATTATCTGTCCACAGACGGCACCGTGAATCATAAGCGAAGAATTAAAATGTGCCGCACCGGCATATCGTTGCTAAGGGATTTTATTTCTGGGGGGGAGAGGGTACAGTCTGCTAACACGTGCGGGCAGATATGGGAACAGCAACTGTGTGCGTCTGAGACAAGAGTCCCGGGGCCGCAACAGTGTCTCCAAGGACCGAGGTCTACGTTTAAAAGAAGGCATCCGGATTTTGATCCGTAGTACCGAGACCAAGGATGGTCTTGTAATGCCAGAAGCAGTACCTGGACCCCACCCAGAGGTAACGGTGAGCTTGAGCCGATGGTGCGGAGAAGCCAGCTGACCCTGCAGCGTGGCGCAGAGACGAAGGAGGCAGAGGCCAGTGCTCAGATCACAGTGGATAAAAGATGTTTCAAGAGTGGGCGGCGCTCTGATCTCAAGGCTTCCTGAATGCTTTGCTGTTGTTCAGTTGCTCAGTCGTGTCCGACTCTGCGACCCCCGGGACCGTAGCCGCCAGGCTCCTCTGTCTGTGGAATTCTCCAGGCGAGAACAGTGGAGTGGGGGGTGCCATTTCCTTCTCCAGGGGATCTTCCCGACCCAGGGGTTGATTCTGTGTCTCCCACGTCTCCTGCGTTGCAGGAGGGTTCTTGGTCACTGAGCCCCCGGGAAGCCCCGTCTGAGTGCGTTCAGTGACCAGGTTTTCTCCCCTTTCGTGGACTCCCTTTTCACATTTGCTTGCAAGACAGTTACTTCGAGGTGCTGTTTGGTGCCAGCGCAGAGTTTTCGGTCTCACTCTGGGTTTTCTTGGGCCTCAGATGGGCAGGTGGGGAGATTTTCCTCCAGCCCTGCCCTGGGGAGCTGCGAGCTCCCCTGGTGGCCGGTGGGCTCTGCCCAAAAGAGAGACCCAGAGAGTCAGGGAGAACTGCTGCCGATGCCGAGGATGACTTTGTTCAGGTGGCCCTGTGTGAGCCAAGCTGCTGAGGCCGACAGGTACCTGAGCATCTCCAGGTCCCCAAGTGGTCTCGGAGGTCACGCGGGTAGGCGAGCGGGGTACCCGATGTTAACCCTTCGCAGCCAGGGCTCCCTCTGTCGGCGGTGTGTGTGTGTGTGTGTGTGTGTGTGTGTGTGTTAGTTGCTCAGTTGTGCTCGACTCTTTGCAACCCCGTGCATTGTGGCTCGCCAGGCTCCTCTGTCCATGGGATTCTCCAGGCAAGAATACTGGAAGGGGTTGCCAGTTCCTTCTCCAGGGGAGTGCACCCATGTAAATATGCTAAATCACATAATTGAAAAGCAATAAACTCTTTGTTTTAGAAGTGTGGTGCTGGAGAAGACTCTTGAGAGTCCCTTGCACAGCAAGGAGATCAAACCTGTCAATCCTAAAGGAAATCAACCCTAAATACTCACTGGAAGGACTGATGCTGAAACTGAAGCTCCAATACTTTGGCCACATGGTGGGAAGAGCTGACTCATTGGAAAAGACCTAATGTTGGAAAAGATTGAAGGCAGGAGGAGAAGGGGACAACAGAGGATGAGATGGTTGGATGGCATCACGAACTCAATGGACATGAATCTGAGCAAACTCAGGAGATGGTGAAGGACAGGGAAGCCTGGTGTGCCGCAGTCCATGGGGTTGTGAAGAGTCAAACACGACTGAGTGACGGAACAACAGCAACAAAAGCCGCACATGGCTGCTCTAACCTCATCCAACATCCAACATCATCAGGATGGCATCCTGATGTCAGCTGCTTTCCCTGAAGAAGCAGAGTGAGCATCACCTGAGCGCTTCTCAGCGGTCCCCAGCCTTTCTGGCACCGGGGACCAGTTGCGTGGAGGACAGTTTCTCCGCAGCCGGGGGCTTCGGGGTGGTTAGGGCTGATGCAAGCACATTACAGTCACTGCACACTTTGCTTCTCCTGTTGTATCAGCTCCACCTCACATCATCAGGCACTGGGTCCCGGAAGCTGGGGACCTGTGACAGTTAAACCAAGCGGTGTGTCGAGAGGGGAAAGGGCTGCTCTGACCGGGCCAGGCCGCAGTGACGGCAGGGCCCCGAGTGTGTCTTCCCAGCAGAAGACCCTTAGGGGTTATAGTTCAGTGTGAGTTCTGGGGCAAGTCTTAAAATGCGCCAACATCCGGAGAATCATCTCTTTTAGACCCCAGACCCCAGTGTGGGAACATCTGAGTCCTTAGCGTCTCTGTTTAGTGGTTCGAAACAAGGCTTCTTTAGGAAAACCGCCCCTTTCTTCTTTGCCATCTCTCCCCCTTTCCTCCCTTCTGGCTGCGCCCTCTGTTTTTCTTCCTTCTAGACTTTACCTGCTGTTTACAAAGAACCGAAGGCACCACCCCCAGATTTTCCCTAATACAATCAGTGTCTCATGTTTCACCGCTGTCTTGTTTTGTTCCTAAAGGTATTTAAATGCAATTTTCTGTCATTTAATCGTGTTGAATTTAATTCACATCCATCCCATGCATTTAGCAGGTAGAATCCTCTGGGTATTCAGTGTGTCCTCCCCTGAGTGGTCCCCGTTTTAATAATAGGAGCTGTCATGTACGATGCGTGGAAGAAAAGCGGGAGGAAAGCACTCTTTATATACTGTTTCTTCTGAGGCAGTGGGAGTCGTTGTCCGTTGATGGCTTTCTTGTCTAAAGGACGTGACCTAGGCTGAATGTATCTGTAAACATGCCAGGAGGAGTTGGAGGGAGGGGAAGAGGAGATGTGAGGGTTTTGCTTCCTTTTTCATTTCCCCGCTGGAGAGGTGGGGCAGCCCATGGTCTGAACCTGGAGGAACTTGCCTTTGAAGGTGTGTGATGAGACCACAGCCGCTGGGGAGCTGAAGACACAGGGCAGGTTCCACCGAAGCTCTTCAGGCTTCGACGGGAGCGCTTCAGTTCAGAGCTCAGAGCCTTTCCCCCGTGTGACCCATGACCGCAGTTTTAGTGAACATGTTTCTTGGGTTTTTTCTTGTAGAAGGTGAGCCAGTGAAATTTCTCCTGAAGACCAAAGCCGCTCACTTCCCTTACAGCCTTCTGTTACCATAGAAGCACGATTTTTAGCTTTTATAATTTAATTTGTTAAACTTTCTTCACATCCCTGAATAAAATGAAGCATGCTGTGTGTGTATACGAGGTCAACTCGGAAGTCTTACCGCCACCTTCATAAGCTGACCCTGCTACCGCTGCCCTCTCTCTTGTTGCTGGAGTTGGGGGTAAGAAGCGAGGTTTCTGGGGAAAGAGCGCTGGCTTGTCTTTTTTTCTCACACCCCCGACCCGTGGAAGCTGCAGGGACAGTTTTATTAGCAGCGCTTTAGGGGAGGTTGAGTTTTTCAGTTCTTGGTCTGAGTCTTGGAATGATCATCTTTGCAAACTTCTGGGGAAACCGGAAGTTCTTTTTATTTTTACGGAAGTATAGTTGATTTACAGTGTCGCGCCAGTCTCTGCTCTGCAGTGCAGTTAGACACACCCAGACATTCTTTGTGTATTTTTTTTTCACTATGGCTCATCACAGGATGTCTGCTGGGGCCTCCCGTGCCGTGCGGGAGGACCTTGGCGTCTGTCCGTCCTACGGAGTGGTTTGTGTCTGCTGACCCCACCCCGGGCGTCCCTCCTCCGCCTCCTCCCCCTTGGCCACCACGGCTCTGCTGTCTGCTTCCGTTTCATACATTCGTTCTTTTGTGCCGTATTTACTGCTCAGCCATAAGCAAGAATGAAACAATGCCATCTGCAGCAACAGGGATGCAACTAGAGTATCTTACTAAGTTCAGTTCACTTCAGTCACTCAGTCGTGTCCTACTCTTCGCGACCCTGTGAACTGCAGCACGCCAGGCCTCCCTGTCCATCACCAACTCCCAGAGTCTACCCAAACTCATGTCCATCGAGTCGGTGATGCTATCCAACCATCTCATCCTCTGTCGTCCCCTTCTCCTCTTGCCCTCAATCTTTCCCAGCATCAGGGTCTTTTCAAATGAGTCGGCTCTTCACATCAGGTGGCCAAAGTATTGGAGTTTCAGCTTCAGCATCATTCCTTCCAATGAATACCCAGGACTGATCTCTTTTAGGATGGACTGGTTGGATCTTCTTGCAGTCCAGGGGACTCTCAAGAGTCTTCTCCAGCACCACAGTTCAAAAGCATCAATTCTTCGGCGCTCAGCTTTCTTCATAGTCCAACTCTCACATCCATACATGACCACTGGAAAAACCATAGCCTTGACTAGATGGACCTTTGTTGGCAAAGTAATGTCTCTTCTTTTTAATATGCTGTCTAGGTTGGTCATAACTTTCCTTCCAAGGAGTAAGCATCTTTTAATTTCATGGCTGCAATCACTATCTGCAGTGATTTTGGAGCCCAGAAAAATAAAGTCTGACACTGTTTCCACTGTTTATCCATCTATTTCCCATGAAGTGATGGGACTGGATGCCATGATCTTAGTTTTCTGAATGTTGAGTTTTAAGCCAACTCTTTCACTCCCCTCTTTCACTTTCATCAAGAGGCTCTTTAGTTCTTCTTCACTTTCTGCCATAAGGGTAGTATCGTCTGCATATCTGAGGTTATTGATGTTTCTCCTGGCAATCTTGATTCCAGCTTGTGTTTCTTCCAGCCCAGTGTTTCTCATAATGTACTCTGCATAGAAGTTAAATAAGCAGGGTGACAATATACAGCCTTGACGTACTCCCTTTCCTATTTGGAACCAGTCTGTTGTTTGATGTCCAGTTCTAACTGTTGCTTCCTGACCTGCATATAGGTTTCTCAAGAGGTAGGTCAAGTGTTGGTGAAAACGTAGGGTAACCAGAGCTCTCGTATGATGCTAATGGGGGCACAGAACGGCACCCCGACTTTGGAAGGAAGGCAGTTTCTTGTGAAGCCAGAGCTGTACTGCCCCCGTCCCCAGCCATCACCCTCCTCGGGAGGCTGTGAACCAAGAGAACCAAAGCTGCGGTAGCCAACAGGCTGAGTGGTGCTCGTGAACCGTATGCGAAGTGCAGAAAACAGTACAGAGCACACAGTAGGTGACACGTGAGTTCACGCGTGTGGCTGCCGTCACACAGACATCAGCAGGTGTGGTCACCTGTTCTCTCGGTTGGTGAGGGAGAGGGAGGAAATTGACTACAAAGGGGTGAAGGAAATGCTCTGTTTCTTTTTTAATCTAATTTTTATTTTATATTGGAGTCTAGTTGACTTACAATGTTGAGTTAATTTCAGGTGAAGAGCAAAGTGATTCATACAAATGCTTGTATCCATTCTTTTTCAAATTCTTTTCCTGTAGGTTATTTCAGAGTGTTGAGTAGAGTTCCCTGTGCTACACAGTGGTTCCTTATTGTTTATCTGTTTTACACGCAGTCATGTGTGTGTGTTAATCCCAAACTCCTAATTTATCCCTCCCCGCTTTTCCTCTTCGGTAGCCATAAGTTCATTTGTATCATTTTTTAGATTGCATGTATAAGGGATACCATATGATACTTGTTTTTCTCTGACTTACCTTACTTAATGTGCTAATCTCCAGATCCATCTAGAATGCTTTATTTCTTGATGGGAATGGTGATTGTGTGTGTGTGTGTGTGCCCCCACGCGTGCGCTCACTCAGTCATGTGTGACTATTTGCGACCCCATGGACTGTAGCCCGCTGGGCTCCTCTGTCCATGGGATTTCCCAGGCAAGAATACTGGAGTGGGTTGTCGTTTCCTCCTCCAGGGGATCTTCCCGACCCGAGACTGAACCCGTATCTCAGGCAGATTCTTTACCACTAGCGCCACCTGGGAACCCCCATGTATTCATCAAATTGTATACGTACCTTCTGAGCATTTTGCTGTATGCACTTCGACCTAAATGAAAACAATTTGAAAACTGTGGGGAAAGAGGCCCTTGGAGAACTCTGGGTATGTAGTGCTCACTAGAGGATGATCTGAAATGAACGCCGATTTTCTGATTGTGACCATACATGTAGGAGGAGGTCCTTTGTCTGTGAAGATGCTGGGATTGTTTAGAAGGAGAAGCATCGCAGTGAGTTAGCCAGAAAAACATTCTGAGCACACAGTTGTGGGTACATTCGCCACACCAAGCAACACGGAAACCATTGTGTAACCTAGCTGTGTTACACGGCGCACAAATTCTCTTTGCTGGATTCCTTTGGCTTCTTAGATGTGTTTGAGAATTTTCTTATGGTAATTTTGGGGTGGGGGAGACAAAGGCTCTGTGTGAAGGTTAGAGGATGCAGTTTCTGCTTCTGCATTTCCTCCCAGGCAGTCACCCCCAGCCCTGCCATCCACATCCTAAACACAGGCCACGTGGAGGGGATTCTCCAGCCGTGTATGCCCCTGACACAACCGATCCGGGCATTTGCCGGGGGAATGTACGTGTCTGGGTGGAAGGTAGAGACTCTCCCTGTGTGTACTAATTAAGCAAGGTCTTATGGGCTGAGCTGTGTCCCCTTCCCCAAATACCTGTGTGGGTGTCCTAACCCCCAGGACCTCAGAATGTGGCTGTATTTGGAGCTGGTCTTTAAAGGGGTGATTCAGGTAAAATGAGGTCACTAGTGTGGGCACTGATCCTACGAGTGTTTGCTGTGTTAAGTTACTTCAGTCGTGTCCAGCTCTTTACAACCCCGTGGACTATACAGCCTGCCAGGCTCCTCTGTCCATGGGACTTTCCAGGCAAGAATAGCGGAGTGGGTTGCCATTTTCTCCTCCTAGGCGTCTTCTAGACCCAGGGATTTAACCCACGTCTCTTACATCTCCTGCATTGGCAGGCGGCTTCTTTACCACTAGCACCACCTGGGACCCCTGTAAGAGGAGGTCAGGACTCAGATACATGCAGAGGGACCCTGTGAGGACACGGGCAGGAGACGGCCGTCGACATGCCCAGGCGAGAGGCCTCAGGAGGGACCGGCCCTGACCCCCCGGATCTGGGGTTCTAGCCTCCAGGACTGGAGACATGAACACCTGTTGCTTTCGGGACCCTGTGAGGACACGGGCAGGAGACGGCCGTCTACACGCCCAGGAGAGAGGCCTCAGGAGGGACCGGCCCTGCCCCCCCGGATCTGGGGTTCCAGCCTCCAGGACTGGAGACATGAACGCCTGTTGCTTTCGCCGCCCCGTCTGTGGGGCTTCGCTCTGATGGCCCAGCTGATTCACTCACTGGTGTCTGGTGGCCTCAACTGTCAATCCTTCCTTTGGTTGCCAACCTGTGGAAAACAGTGCTGAATTTCTGCTTCTGAATCAAATCTCATTATTCATCTCTCCTGGACCTCTAAGTGAGAGGGTGTTTCAAGTGAGTTGGCTAAGCCCCGGTGCAGGAGAATTTTCTGGGATGAAAGCCATGCGAGGCTGTGTACGGGCCACTGGGCTACACCCCCAGGTCTTTGGGGTTAGACGATGAGGTCCACCTTCATGACAGGTACACGTCTGACTTCCTGGAGCTCTTAGAGCCTGTCCCTTCAGCTGGGAAATAGAAGACACAGCAGCCCTCCTTCCCAGACGTGAGGATTAAATAAGGTCCTGCATTCAGATGCTCAGGCGAGTGTGTGTGTTGAATCACCCTGAGCTGATTTCATTGCTGTTATATTCGCTTGATCACCGTAGACATCTTCATTACAGCGTGGTAGAGGCCAGTCTCGGAACATCTGTAATCCCCCAGATCTCAGATTCCCACCAGACAGTGGTCTCATTCATTCTGCCCCACAGGTCGGGGACTGAGGGGCCAAATAGGGAAAAACACACATACCCAGTGAGTTCATACTTTGCTTCCTGCTGGTCCCAACGGGAGCTGCTCTCTTGCAGGTTTTTTTGTTTTTTTCTTCTTTCAAGCATTGAAGAACTGTTTGCCTTTTATCGAGATTCCTGGGAGCAGGCGGCGCCCTCCACAGCCACTGCTGCTTCAAAGAAGAAATTTGCATTTTATTGGCAGATCCATCTGGGACGATGCGCTGGGTCCATAGGAAGGAATCTGTGTGCGTGGTAGACTTTGACACCTCTCTTCAGATGCCTTTCAAGTCTGTTTTTCCCTTGACAATCATGAATATTTTATACAGCTGAAGGCTGGATAATCCTACATCGAGGGTCTCTTCTGCATCAGAGGAGTTGGGGTCGCAGTTGCAGTCCCTCCCCAGATGGAGCCTGGCAGCTTTCTCCCTACTTCGGCGTTGCCACAGCTGGCAGCTGAAGCTAAAATCAAGGTAGACCAGTTGGATCATTGTCCCACCTCCCGTGTTGACTGTTAAGCTATAGACTTCTGAACGTTGAAGACGGGTTTTTCCCCATAGGTGTGAATGCTCAGCACCAACCTTGGGGCTCAGCACGTCCCTTGTGAGGGGGGCCGTCCTGCTGCTGGTCCTCAGCCTCCCTGGGTGATAACTCACAGATTCCAGGGCCCTGGTTCCAAACAGCTTTAACCTGCCAGCATGGTGTGCAGCACCTAGGAGTGTAGACTCTGGAGCCCTGAAGCAGATCCTGAATGCTGTGTGACCTTGGGGACTTCCACCTGGTCTCCGGTGCAAAAGGACAAACCAGACCATCCTGTGGGACCAGGGAATGTGCCCATGCTGTGGTCACTGGGGAGAAGTTGTTGTGGTTCAGTCACTAAGTCATGTCTGACCCTTTGCAACCACATGGACTGCTGCACACTGGGCTCCTCTGTCCTCCATTATCTCCCGGACTTTGCTCAAACTCATGTCCATTGAGTCAGTGATGCCATCAAACCATCTCATCCTCTGTCGCCCCCTTCTTCTCCTGCCTTCAATCTTTCCCAGCATCAGGGTCTTTTCCAATGAGCTGGCTCTTCACATCAGGTGGCCAAAGTATTGGCGCTTCAGTTTCAACATCAGTCCTTCCAGTGAATATTCAGGGTTGATTTCCTTTAGGATTGACAGGTTTGATCTCCTTAATGTCCAAGGGACTCTCAAGACGACAGTGCAGAGTGGAATTTTAGGAGATTGTGGAACACACCTACAGCGCCAGGCAGCCCCTCCCACAGAGAGGAGGAGTGTATTTCCCCTCACGCCTAGACTCTGGTTTTGTGCTTTGACCAACAGAACATTCCGGAAGCCATGCTGCAGACTGATGTTCCAGAGCCTGCCCTCTGGAGGCTTCACAGCTTTAGATTTTGCCCACACAGAACACTGTCCTGAGGCCCCTGTGGAAGGGAGCCAGTCAGCTCTGCTGAGGCTGGGTGGGCTGGTGGAAGCAAACACGTGAGCCAAGGTCAAGGCCAAGGCACGTGGTGAGGCCGTCACACCTGCTGGCCCACCTGGACCCCCACTTAAGGCACAGGGAGCCCACACTGGGGGTCCTTGGAGCCCTGCACCACTTTGCTTCCCGGAGGCTTCTTAGCCAGGGAGATCCTTCATTGTGGCGAAGGCAGGTTGAATTCCCTTTTATTCCTAGTCTGTTAAGTTTTTGCACTAATTAAGTTTCATCAGATGCTTTTTGATCAATTGATAACAGCTGCTGCAGCTATCAAGCTGGTCCTGTAGAAGGACTTCCCTGATGATCCAGTGGCTGAGATTCCGTGCTCCCAGTGCAGGGGGCCTGGGTTCAATCCTGGGTCAGGGAGCTAGATGCCGCATGCTGCAACCAAGATCCAGTGCAGCTGGATTAATTAATTAATTTTATTAATTAAATAAATAAAAAACAGAAATAAATGCTTTTTAAAAAGATGACCCTGTAGATTTCCCCCTTTTCTTTTAGTGCGGTGGATTCCACTGATGGCTCCTTTATTCCTGTAAGAAGCCTGCACAGTGGCATGGTCCTCTTCTTTGAACAGATCCCTGCATTGATTTATGGGCTTCCCCGGTGGCTCAGTTGGCAAAGAATCCACCTGCAATGCAGGAGACTCCAGTTTAATTCCTGTGTCGGGAAGATCCGCTGGAGAAGGGATAAGCTACCCACTCCAGTATTCTTGGGCTTCCCCGGTGGCTCAGCTGGTAAAGAATCCACCTGCAATGCGGAGACCTGGGTTCAATCCCTGAGTTTGGAAGATCCCCTGGAGAAGGGAAAGGCTACCCCCTCCAGTATCCTGGCTTGGAGAATTCCAAGAACCGTATAGTCCCTGGGGTTACAAAGAGTCGGACACGACTGAGTGACTTCATTCATTCACTGCATTGATTTGCTATTGTTTGGTCAGGATGCCAACCTCTGTGGGGAGAGGACTCCCACTCCTGTGGATCCCTGGGACTGGGGTCGTGCTGTCCTCGTCCATGGGGTTGGAGAGTTCTCCCTCTTCGTTCCCTGGAGGAGTTTGGACGAGACGGGTGTCAGTTCCTGCTTATGTGTTTGGGAGACGTCATCCGAGAAGCCCCGCCAGGCCTGGGTTTTCTTTGTGGAGTCTCAGGCTCTGTTGTGTGCCATTTATCAGTATGAACAATTCTAAGCCTCCAGGAGTCACAGAAGGGCCAGGCTTTCAGTGATCCCCAGTTACAGAGGAGGTGGCGTGCCTTGTCTGTGGTCTCCATTCTGGAGGGCTCCACCACGGGGAGGCTGTGGCCATGACCATGGCACCACGCTGGCCATGTGAAGGCTGACCACTGCCTAGGGTGTACCCTCCATTCCTGGGCCAGGGGATGAGGGGGCCTTTCATCCCCAGCCTTGGGGGTCCAGAAAAGCCGAGGCCTTGCCTGGGCAGGTCTCCCGGGAGTGCTCAGGGTCCTCCTTTAGCCTGGAGAGGCTGTTGGGTCACCAGCATGGTGCTGCCCGTGTGGCAGCCTTGGTGGTGCCCTGGCTGCTTCCTCTGGCTTGGGGCCCAGCCCTAAGCCCCTGGAGACAGACCTTCTGGTGGTGCTGATGCCGCTCGCCTCCACTGCCCAGCAGGCGCTCCCTCCAGGCAGCCTGTCAAGGTTGGTGTGGGGTCCCTGAGCCCCCGGGTAACACATCAGTTTGCAAAGGCTTCTGGCCTCCTGGGATCTGCTGAGGCCCTGGGGCTGTGGTCTGGACAGCCCTGGACTGCACAATTGCCCACTGCCTGTCCGGCTCCGAGCTTCAGCCTAGAGATGAGGGACCCCCTTGGAGTTGGTCCAGTGGAGTTTGTGACCTCTGACCCCGAAGCCTGGGACCCACTTCCTCCCCACATGCTTGCAGATGCTCAGAATTCCGACACCTTTCCAGGCTCCTGGGTCTCTGGGTTTCGGCCACTTCCCAATTTGCCATTGGAGTCCGGAGCAGGGGACGTGGTCATCTGGAAGGAAGACCAAAGAAGGGGCGGCCCGAGACCACAGTTTCCATCACTGTTGCACAGAGCTGTTTTCCAGTTTTGGCGAGGACATGCCACGCTCTCAGAGCGCCTATGAATAGCTCTCTGTGTCGGGAGGCACATTTGGTTTTGGCGAGAGGAGGCAGCTTCACTCGGGATGGGGGCGTGGGTTTCCTCCACATCCTGGCTGCAGAGCCCAGGAGATGGAGGTTTCGCCAGTGATGAGAACAAAAGCAGCTTCTCCTTCAGCCTGGTTCCAACTGCAGTGGGGTTACAGCGGCACCCCACTCAGAGTACACACATCACACACACACACACACACAC
Organism: Bos javanicus; assembly: GCF_032452875.1. Classification (NCBI taxonomy): domain Eukaryota; kingdom Metazoa; phylum Chordata; class Mammalia; order Artiodactyla; family Bovidae; genus Bos; species Bos javanicus. The sequence goes on along the minus strand of NC_083896.1, from coordinate 48,305,587 downwards.
ACACACACACACACGTGCACACACACACACACACACACACAGATTCATTATGGGGCCAAGGAGTCCAAGATCTGAGGCTGTAGTGAACTGAAGGTCCAGCATTGTGAGTGATGTAAGTTCCGATCCAAAAGCCAGCAGGCTCAGAACCCAAGAAAAGCGGATGTTTCTCTGAGACTGAAGGCTGGAAAAGACAGATGTCCCAACTCACAGGTGGGCAGAAGTCTCCTCTTACTTGACTTTTCTGTTCTAGGCATGTCGTCAACTGATTAGATGCGGCCCACCCATGCTGGGAGGGCAATCTGCTTTACTCAGTCTACTGATTCAGATGCTAATCTCATCCAGAAACACCCAGGGTAACTTTTGGCCAAATGTCTAGGCCTTCTGTGGCCCAGTCAAGTTGACATAAAGAATTAACCATTATTCCTGCTTTCAGATCCCCCCGGGTACAAATCCCCAGAAGCAGAGCTGCTGGATCATGTCTGTGTAGGATTTTTTTTGAGGAAATTCAACAGTGTTTTCCACAGCAGCTGTACCATTTTACATCCCCACCCTCAATACACAAACCTTCCAATTTCTCCACATCCTTGCCAACACTTGTTATTTTCTGTCTTTTGATAGCAGCCATCCTGATGGGTGGGAGGGAGTTTTACCTTGAGAGTTTGGCTGGAAGACAGGGAGTGATGCTTGTTTTCTTTTTAACTGTGCTGTGCGGCTTGTGGGATCCTGGTTTCCTGACCAGGGATTGAACCCAGGCCTCTGCAAGGAAAGCGTGGAGTCCTGCCCGCTGGACCACCAGGGAATTCCAACAAGGAATAACTCTGACCAGTTGTCCCCTGGGTGACATTGGGTCACATGTCATGGGTCACCCTGTAGACCCTTCCTTTTGGGGTCATGTCACAAATGGTAGCCGACTGGGTCGCTGGCTTCGCAGGGCCTCTGTGGGCCTCCTGCTTAGGTTCCTACCCTCTGTCCCTGCTGTGTTTCTTTCTTTTCTTCGACGTGGACCATTTTTAAAGTCTTTATTGAATTTGTTACAATTTTGTTTCTGTCTTACGTTTTGGATTTTTTTGTCTGAGAGGCACGTGGGATCTTAGCTGCCCAACCAGGGGTCAGACCCACGTCCCCTGCATTAGAAGCTGAAGTCTTAACCACTGGATCACCAGGGAAGTCCCCTGCTCTGTTTTAAGGATCCGCCGTCTGAAGCCTGAATCCCAGGTGGATGGTCACCCTCAGGAGGCTGGTGAAGTCCCGTTCACCAGGTGCTTCGAAACCTGCTTCTGTGTCTGCAGAACCTGTGTGTGTGTGAGAGAGAGAGAGTTGCTCAGTCGTGTCCAACTCTTTGCGACCCCATGGACTGTAGCCCACCAGACTCCTCTGTCCATGAGATTCTCCAGGCCAGAATACTGGCCTGGGTTGCCATTCCCTTCTCCAGGGGATCTTCCTGACCCAGGGGTCGAACTCTGATCGCCCACATTTCAGGCAGATTCTTTACCATCTGAGCCCCCAGGGAGGCCTCACAGGGCCTGTCGCTGAAATGGCCTTTGCTGTCCACCCCTAGGACCCTCGCCTCGTGCAGACGGGCTGCCGTGGCTCCCCTGACGTTAGCAGACCGGGGAGGAGGCTGAATTTGTCTCCAGGCTGTTCCAGTCAGTGGCATCCTTGCAGGACACCAAGCATTAGGTGATGCCCAAGGGTCGAAGTCAGTGTCACTTCCAAAGACACCACAGCCCCCCGGCCCTCACAGGGAGCCATGAGAAGCAGGTTTCTCCAGGGAAGCAGAGCTAGCAGGATGGAGACACGTACGTTTAAGAAATTTCTTGCAGGAATTTGGCTCCCAAGACTGTGGGGGCTGGCCAGTCTGCAGTCGGAAGGGCAGGCTGGGAACTCAGGCAGGAGCTGGTGGTGCAGCCTCGAGGCAGAATTTCTCCTCCAGCAAATCTCAGCTTTTGCTCTGAAGGCCTCCAAAGGATCGGGGAAGGCCCACCCACAGTATCGCTGCCAGGAGACTGACGGTTGACGTGTGTGTCTGCGGGCTGGCGTCTGAACACCCGGCTCATTTGAGGGTGGAGACGGCTGCCCCCCTGTGCCCAGGGCGCCCCACTGGGGCGCAGAGAGCCCTGCCCACGTAAGCTCTGTATCAGGTCTCCCCGGGGGCCCCAGGGCCACCCCCAGGGCCTTTGTCTTTGCCTGCCTGGCTGCCTCAGTGCATCACGGACCACATGGCCTCTTCGCTTTCGTCACTGTCTGTGTGGCTTGAGCTGGACTCTTGCCTGTAGGTGCTGGTTTATGCTGTGCATAGGTGGAGTTTTTTCTGCTTCACTGAAACTCAGTGAAGAGCTGTGAGTGCTTTTTGAGATTCCCCATCCCTCTAGCTATGGGGACCAATCAGAGGAATGGATGCCTCCCCCCGCCCCCCACCTCCAGGGAGCATGCTGGGACCGGTCAGGACTGGTGGGAATGCAGCACGCCGTCCGGGGGGTTTCCAGGCTCAGTCCCTTGACCCACCCCCTCCGTGGCCTCCTGGGCAGAGGACTGTCTCACGTAGATTCTCACGGAATGATGGCCTTGTGGTGGAAGAATGGCCAGGGCCCCGGAGAAGGGGGCCAAGCAGGAGGAGGTGCCTGTGGTCGGGCTGCTGGGTGTGGTGGCCACTGTTTCAGTAGCTGCGACTGGTGCACCGTGCAGGCCTCGAGGGCCCAGGCTGCCTGAAATCAGACAAAGACAAGCACTGTAGCTCCCACTTTGTTGTGGGGTCGAAACAAACTCATAGAAAAAGAGATGAGATTGTTTGTGGTTCCCGGGGTGGGGTGGGGGCTGGGGAAATGGGTGAAGATGGTCCAGATTTGGACTTCTAGTTACAAGGCAAACTAGCCCAGAGGACGTCGCGTTCAGCCATGTGGTTCACTTGAAAGTTGGTAAGAGCAGATCCTTCAAGTTCTCATCACAAGGGGAAAAGAGTTTGTTTGTTAGTTTGTTTTTTAAAGAAAATCTTCAGGATAAATTGTTCACATTTGAAGAAAGATCACTTATTTGGCTGTGCTGGGTCTGAGTTGCAGCATGCGGGTTCTTTGATCTTCCTTGCGACACCAAGATCCTTTTTAGTTGCAGCACGTGGGATCTAGTTCCCCGACCAGGGACCGAACCCCATCCCCCTGCACTGGGAGCGCAGAGTCTCAGCCACTGGGCCACCAGGGAAGTCCTAGGGAAGAAACTGCACAGCCTTATGAGGTGATGGACATTAACTAAACTCATCGTTTCACAAAATAATATCCAAGTCAAGTCAGCAGGCTGCACACCTTCAGCTTAGTGCTGTGCGTTGACTGTATCTCGGGAAACCCGGAAGGGGGGAATATCTCTTATTTTTTCAAAAGAAGCTCTGATTGGACTTTTGCTCTTAGGCCGTCGGGATGTGCAGCGTGTCCTGCGCTTGGCGCCTTAACATGATTTCCTCTTCCGGCAGGTGGCGATCATCGCCGGCAACTTTGAGCTGGCCGAGTACATCAAGAACCACAAGGAGACCGACGTTGGTGAGTAGGCTGGCTGGCTGCCAGTGAACCATGCAGGGGCCCCGGTTGGTCACCTCGCCGGATTAGTTCGGAGTCTGCTTTTAGCCAAACTTAACAGGAACAGAGTCCGAGCATCTTCTCCACCTCTGTTGCTGCATCTTCTTGACGCGTGGCAGGGTCAGGGCCCGGAACCCCTTAAATGTCAGGCGAGGGCGCCGGTGATGGCTGCAGGGCCTTGACGTCCAACCGGAGAACCAGATTACCTTGCGACCGATTGAGATGGGTTTGCGGGAGGATTCTGTAACATACACGATTCCATTTAAAGTCGGAGATGGCGATGAAAAGGGGCAGGAAGAGCCAGGGGCGTCCCGCTCCCCCTCCTGCCTCTGCGTCCCCGGCTCTGCCTACTGATGCCTGCTCCCCTTTTCAGTACCCCTCGTGCCAACCAGGAGGACTGTCCCTGCGGCTCCTCCCCTGTCCCGTCGCCCTGCCGGCGGCTGGGCCCAGTCTTGCATCTTGGAAGAGCCCTCTGGCCTGTTCCCTCCGGCCCCGGGCTTACACCGGACGTGCAGCGGGGAGCAGGCCCACTGGACCAGCAGCGGTGAGATTTCCAGATGGCGCCATCCCATCCAGGGGGTGGGCAGCGAGCCTCCAGGGCGCCTGGAGAAGTCGCTGGGTGGCCTCTGTGTCTTGTTGCCTGGATCGCTCCCCCCGTACTGGGCGCTGGGGGGTGAGCCATCCCGCACGCCTGGCTGTCTGGTCTTTTCCGTGTCGAATGTCTGCGGGCGCCCAGCTGCCTCGAGAATCGCACAAGGATGCGGAGCCCAGTGTCTCGCTTGCCTCATCCGGTCCCCTGTGCCGACCATCGGGGCCTCCTGCGCCCAATGTTGATGCGAGTCCTCCCGCGAGCCGGGGCCAGACCTCCTAATTGCTCTGAGATCCGGGCATCCTGCAGGGCTGCGTCAGCGTCTCCCTAAGCACACTATGCAGATGGATGAGTTCATGTCTGCAAAGCACGCTAGAGGATGAACTGAGCCCTCCCAACTCTTCTCCTCCCAACCCCCGCTGATACGAGAGAGTGGTACAAAAATACCGGTTGCCGTGAAGGGAATTGGGACTCTTGTCGAGCAGGCAGATTGCCAGGAGGAGATGTGCAGGCCCGGCCCAGGACCCCAGGGTGGTCAGTGGTCCCGGGGATCCAGGATCTCTGAGTTCCTGCGATGGTGACACCCTTGGGGCCACCATCCTGATCTCCCCTGAGCCAGGGGAGGCGTGAAGGGGCCTCCTTTCCCCGGCTGGCTGTCGGGAGGGAGACAGGAAAAACTAGAGACTCTGCCTGCCGACCCCCAGCCCGGCCTTACACATTCACTCCCCTCCTTGCCCCAGCCACAAACTCAAAAAGTGCCGATTTTAAAACCCAGATCAAGGAGGTTTCTGGCTTGTCTCTCCCGTTCCTTATCTGGGATGTAAACGCCTCTCTACAAACATATTTTCTTATTATAAGAAGAATACCTGTTTGTTGGGTGAACACATGTTAATTACCACTCACCCACTCCATTCAATGATTTCTTTAAACTGTGAGGGCTTGCCCTGTCAAGAGATGGACGGTCACGGCAGGCGCGTGTGACGTCCGTGGCTCCGGCTGTGGGGAGTGAGGTTGGAGGCTTCCTGCTGCACCTGTGTGGACACACCGGGGCTGCAGGAGAATGTGGGGTGGTGTTTACCATCAGCCCATGCTCTCTGGTACCTGCGCCGGGGCCTTTCCCCGGAGTGTCCTAAAGGGAAATGTTAGTACAGGAAATCTGTGCTCCCACGCAGGGGCCTTTCAGTATCTCCAAGGGAGGGGGGCGCGGAAAAAGCCTTCTTTCCTCTACGTCGTCTGACTCAGCATCTCTGACTGGGAACCAGCAAACTGTGCCGCTTAAGTGGGTTCTGTCGAAGGCCTCGCAGAAAGGCTGCAGGTCCTTCACGGGCACAGACGTCACTCGGGGCGTTCGTTCTCGGCCTCGCAGTAAATCCATGCTGAGGTCTCAGTTCAGCATCCCGTGAACCGAACCTCTAGGTTTGCACTCGTTTGCCCTGTGCCCCGTGGCCACCCAGCTTTCCATCTGCCCTCGTTACCAGGGGTACCGGATGCTGGGTGTGTGGCGGGGAGGGTCTGGTCCCGTCCTGTGCCCTGAGCGGGTCTCGCTAAGTCCTCTTCGGGGATCTGTAGCCCCTGCCTCAGAGAGCCGTCCTGTTTCTGGGTGGATGAATAACGCCAGGCAGACATCCGACCCTTGCCGAGCCTGCATGCCCAGCATCTCACGTTCCGTCGCTCCTCCAAGGATGTGTCGCTATCTGTGTGACCAAGGGCAGACTTGATGTAGGATACATGGCGTTTGGGTCGGGTTTGCCCAGAAGCAGACCTTGGGGCAAGGATGTGAGGGGTGGTTTGCCATGGAGGGGGTGCTAGATACCAGCAGCCGGAGCACAGAGTCAGTCCGGGCAGACAGGAGGCCAACCCGGGGCCTTAGTGAGCAGGTGCTGCAGGCAGCTGAGGCCGGGTGTTGTCGGGACCCCAGGGGGTCGTCTTGTCTCACCCTAGGGTGAGGCAACCTGTGTGTCGCCTCAAGTTTCTGTTGGTTCAGGCTTGCTCCCGCCAGGGAGGACCCTCCTCTGGGCGGTGCAGTGCCTGTGGGATCACGCCGAGCGCCAGGGGGCGTGGGCAGGGTGCAGGGGCATCTCCTAGGCAGGACGCCCCAGAACCACGTCCCAGAGTGATGGGCTGAGCCAGGCTTTGAAGCCAGGCCCATCTGACTCTGGGGGGCTCTAGGCTCTTCAGCTCCAGGCTCCCCATCTCCCTGTGCACCCAGAGAAACGGGGCCACACTCAAAAGCTTCAGGCAGCAGCGCAGGCTGGGGCAGGGAGCTCAGGGGTCTTCACACAGGCTTCTGTTGGAACCGGGGCTGGACAAGTGGGTGGAGGGAAGGAGAGCGGGGAAGAGGGTTCTTGGGTCCAGACCACTGACAGCAGCATCACCCTGCAGGAAGCTCTCTGCTCGCCTGGTCCCGGTTCAGGGCTCTGTGGTCACCAGAGCGGAGTATCTGCCCGCTGAACTCTGCTTCCCAGACGGGCTGAGAGGGCAGGGGTGGGCGGAGGAGGAGGACACTTGGGAGATGGCTTGAGGCTGGGCCTGAGGGCTGCAGAGGGGTCGTCAGAATCAGTAGGATTAGGACTAGGGTACAGACACTGCAGGGGCTTCCAGGTGGCTCAGCGGTAAGGAACCCACCTGCCAACACAGGAGACTCGGGTTCAGCCCCTGGGTCGGGATCCCTTGGAGAAGGGCCTGGCAACCCACTCCAGTATTCTTGCCTAGGAAATTCCATGGACAGAGGAGCCTGGCGGGCTACAGTTCATGAGGTTGCAAAAGAGCTGGACACAACTGAGTGACTAAGCGCGCGTGCACACACACACACAGGATATAGGGCTGCCATCAGCCCACCGGAGGTCACTCGCGGTGCTGTCTGGCCGTCCCTCCGGACTGTTCCCTGCCTGACACAGGATCCAGGGCTGCCATCAGCCCACCGGAGGTCACTTGCGGTGCTGTCTGGCCGTCCCTCTGGACTGTTCCCTGCCTGGTGCACAGCTGTTGTTTAATCGGTCAGTCGTGCCCGACTCTTTGTGACCCCGTGGACTGTAGCCTGCCAGGCTCCTCTGTCCTTGGGACTTCTCAGGCAAGAATACTAATGTGGCTTGCCATTTCCTCCTCCTGGGGATCTTCCCGATCCAGCCATGGAACCTGTGTGTCCTGCAAGCCTCCTGCATCGCAGGCCGATTCTTCAGCACTGAGCCGCCAGGGAAGCCTGGTGCACAGTGGGGCCTTGGTAAATGTCAGCTGAGTGAGTGACCCTCCCTCTGCTAGTGTGCCCGCTCCACCTTCAACCCCGCTCTCTCTTCTCAATGTAAAATCCTGGCCTCGCGGCACCTGGAGTTGGAGTCGAGGAGCCGAGTCCCGTGGGCATGTCAGTGCTGGGTTGGGTGCGTTTGCCAGAGTGTAATTAATGCCCTGATCCCCCCGAGTGTGGTCTGAGTGAGGAACACGGGGCAAGTGGGTCGTGTGGGGGCCGTGTTTGCACCCACAGCAGGTCACTCTGGGGCCGTGTGACATTGGGGGTCTCCGGTGGGTTGTGTGTGAAGGTGTGTGGCTACGTGGCTTTCCCATTCCAGCTTCTGTAAGGGTCTGGGCTCTGGGACCCCACCTCCTCCGTGACCTGTGGGGGTGCTGTCTGTCTGTCTCCGTCGGGGTGACCTTTTGTCTGCCCCAGACTCTCGGGTGGTGGGCGTCTGGTATGATTGCGTGGGGAGCTCCAGGGGCCATTTGCCACAGCCTTGGAAATCACGGTAGGGGTGCTGGGGAGGGGTGGGCGGGGGCCTCCTTTCTACTTTATGATCTTCAGCAAATTTTGACTTCTGAGCTACACCATGGTGTAGAAGGGTACAGGAGAGTGGGGTCTCAGGTCCTGCATCTGAGGCTTTGGGCTCTTTACTCTGCCAGAACGAGCCCATGGTGCTTGCTGCCAGGGTTTTCAGACATTTAGTGGGGCTCAGCAGGGGCTGGGGCAGTGTTTTGGGGGACCCAGCTCCACGAGTCAGGATCGTGAACTCAGAAGAGATGACGGTAAGACTCAGCGTTGCCTCTGTGGTGTTGGGTTGCGTTTTTGAAGATAAAACATGGTGGAAGGATCCCCGGATTCCAAGTTGGGCGTGGGGTTGATTTTGACTCTTCAGAATGAGTCATTACAGTGTTGCTGACTTTCTGCCTCTAGCCCAATGAGATGCCTTCCTGAAAAAGTCCCTTGAACGGCTCAAGTGTTCCCCCCACCTCAAGCCACGGAGCCTCTGTTTTCTAGACACAAAAGTGCCCCGCCGAGAAATCAGGGTCCTTCAGAGGCTCTGATGTGGCGCTGGGGGGAGGACATTAAACCTGTTGGGTCGCAGCGAGCTGATGAATGGGCCTCCGAGGTCTGCGGGATCCGGAAGTGGATCGGGCTCGCCGAGTGGCTGCCACCCTATCCCTTTAAAAGAGAGATTGCCTCTTGTCGTGAAGCGTTCTGTTCACAGCCCGGCCAGCGTGCAGGTTGCTGCTCACCGGTGCTGTGCTTCCATTTTTTTCTTTTCTTTTTTTTTTTTTAAAAAACCCAACTCCCTCCCTCTTTTAAAAAATTAATTGTGACCTCCATTGGGTGGTTTTATTTGCCCACTCGGAGAAAGTGATGGTTTAAAAGCGACCGTGAATACCAAAGTTAATCCTGCGTGTTGTGATCCACAGCTGAGCTGCGGCTGAGTCCATGAGCCCAGCAGGTCTTAAAAGCTTTTGCCATCGAGCGTTTGCGATGGCTCCTGTAGGATGGAGGTCCCCGAAAGCAAGGCTGTCGGGGAGCTGGGGAGCTCGAGTCCGAAATAGTCATGCAAAGATTAAGCGTGTTGCAAGCTGATAAGCTTTGGACTGAGATAACCTATTTTTTTTTTTTTAACCACCTTTGTTATTTTTGTTTTTGCCTGGCTCTATGGGGACATGCACGGTCAGAAGGACTAAATGCCATGGGTTGTTCTTCTTCAGCGGAACAAGGTTTGTTTTCCTATATCTTGTCCTTCCGCAGCTACGGGGGAGAGAAGTGAGAGGTTCTGGTTTTTTTTTAAATGAAGCCCATTGAGCTGATGTGTGAGTTTGGGTGTCTGATGAGCCGCCCGAGGATCGCTTGGATACTGTTGCTAGGTTTCGAGACTGAGTGTCTATGTAATTACGCTTTAGATATGTATAGACGATGAAGAGAGGGTGGTGTTTTCAAACAGATTTGTTAATGTATTATTTTGGGTGTGTGTGTGTGTGTCTGTGTGTTTATGTATGAGAATGTAAAATCCAGGCTGATACGGAGCCATGATGCTTTGAAGGAAAAAAAAAAAAATACCTGTTTGGTAGCTGTCACCTGCTGTGAAATAAAATAGATCCAATTTGAAAGAAGCAGTCAGGTTTCCAGGCATTCGGACTGTAAAATGTGCCACTTACCATGAGATGTAGACAATGGTATTAAGTAAACACAGCATCCTTTGTTGCACGGAGAGCCAGCAGGTCCTGGGGAAACCCAGCGTTCTAACCTGCTTCATCTCATCACACCGGCTCATTTGGGGTCAGCACTGCCGTGTGTCCCCCCTCCTGAGAGCAAGGAGCGAGGCTTCCCCAGGCTGGTCTGTTCCCCGGGACAGTGCAGCCATCACAGCTGCAGCCCACATTCCCAGAGAATATTTTCAAAGCACGTTGCCTAGGGGAGGAGGTGTGATGGAGCCCCAGCAGACGCGGCCGCTGAGCGGATGTGAGCAGCCCGCCGTCAGCTGTCACGGCTCATGCTGCTCCGAGTCGCCTCCCTCTCGGGGCCGGGCGAGCTGTGGCATGTGTGCTGGCCGCCCGTGCTGGCTCCCCATCCACCCATGGGCGCGTGGCTCCCTGCGTGCCGAGTCCTGTCCGCCGGGGTCTCTGCCGTCCTCCTCCTCCGGGCTGCGGTCATGTGCCCGCTGCTGCGGCTCCCCTCCCCCACGCTTACCATCAGGTATATGAGTTTATCCCCAAATCCTGGGAGGTAGCTGCTGTCCGCTCGTGACCCTGCGCGCCGGTCGCTCTTGTGTTCCGTTGGGATGGGGTTTTCACGGGTGGCCGACGGCTGGTGAGCGTCCACTCGGGATGCACGGTGGCCTCGGTCTGTCCCAGACGCTGTGTTCACTGGCTTTCTGGGGACGCTTGTCTGTCCCGAGAGGGCGCAGCCGTGGCCATATGGCCTTGACCTCCTGTGCCCAGGGTGCATATAGATGTCACACACTGCTGGTGTCATGCCCCCGAGGCTCCCCTGGGCCTCCCAGGCACCCCTTCCCTTGCACTCAGCCTGGGAACGCTTCTGGAGGCAGGCCCAGCCTGGGGACGTGTCCCCCAGAGTAGTGTCCCCCATGCGGGGACAAGAGCGGCTGCTGGAGCGCCTGTCCCACCAGAGGTGCCTGGAGGAGCCACCAGCGGCCCGCACGCATCTACTGCTTCTCGCCATCTGCGTTGAACAGGTCTCCAACCTGAGTGTTTTCGGGCTCTCTGCTTCCCAGTCCCGAGCCGCGTGGGCCCCTGGGGAAGACCCCTCCCCTGCTCTGTCCCACAAGGAAAAATGGCAGTCCCCCAGTCCCCCCGTCTTCCACAACCTCAACCGCACAGTCTCTGCAAGACTCCGTTCAAGGTGAGCCCGGCCCTGAGCCCTGGCTCCCGAGCCCCCGAGGCCCCAGGGCCTTTGACAGCCTTCACGGTGCAGCCCCACCCTCACGGTCCTTCATTGAGATTCACAGACCAGATAACCTCACGCGCACGGGATTTTTTAAGATCAGCACAGCATCCTGACTGTCCAGGAACAAGAAGCAGAGAGGGACGGCCGAGCAGTGACCTGAGTGTCTCTGAGAGCGTCCCACGCGGGAGGGTCCAGTGTGGGCGTGGGGCCGGCCCCCTCCGAGCGCACTTGCCCTCAAACCCCAGAGCGCCCCCATCCCACCCTGGGCAGCTGGGACACGCCCAGGGCGGGCCCTGCCAGCCCCTGCGGTTTCCTGGCGTCGTGTGCTCCACTTGGCAAAGTTCTAAACCAAGCACCACACACGCTCTCTCACTTACACGGCGTTTGCGTTTTGGGAAACATTCAGCAGATACCTGTGTGGAAGGATCTGTGTCTGTGAGTTGGGATGGGGGTACGGTTTATGCTCTGCGTCTACATGAATGTCTGGTCATCATTCATAATTCATCCAGCTGTCCTGTGACAGCTAGACATTTAAGGAGTGTGGCCCTTGCCCACCCCCTTGACAAGTAAACCCCCCCACCCCTCAACTAAGGACACGGCCCCCAAGGCCGCCCTCCGGGGTGGACGCCAGCCCGTGTGGGAACCACAGCTGCGGTGTTGAGGGGTTCAGCACAGGTGGGGGCAGCGCCTGACCACAGGCCGCCTCGCCCCTGCCTTCCCACTGCCGGGCGCTCTCCACCCTAAGTGCCCGTGACCACCCCTCCGCCCCACATCCCCTCTGCACGCCTGGGATGGCTGTTCTCCAGCCAGGGGTTCCCTAACCCGAGGGCCGCCTCTGACCCTGTGACCTAGAGTCCCCATCCAGGGCCCTCTGCCCTTCACGGGGACGCCGGGATGCAGGGATTGGACAGGGTGAGCACAGACGCCCTTCCCGAGGGCAAGGTGCGTGGTGGCTGGACACGGATGGTGGCGAGTCCATGCTCGCCCACCTCCCGCCTCCTGGGACCCTTCGCCGTTTTCTGATCTGCCCTGGGGCCCAGCCCAGCCCCGCCAGGCCCATCCTCTCCTTCTTCTGCGGCTCTGTCCTGGACGCGGGTCCCAGAGAGGAGGAGGTGTGTTTGGGGCCCAGGCTGAGTCTCTCCCCTGCTTCCTGCTGCCCCGCCCTCTCCCTGCCCGCTCCCTGCCCCTGATCCTCTGGGCCTTTCTCCCCACACATCATTCTCCTCCAGCCACGACTGCCCTCCTGGTAGACGCCCCGGCCCAGGCTCTGGGCAGGGTCAGGGCCAGGACTGTGTACCAGCTGGGGGACTGGACTTTTGGTGGCTAGTTCTCTTAAAGATGGAGAAGGTCTGGGCCTGCGGGAGGGAATAGGGAGGGGCTGCGGTCAGCATTAAGGGGGCCATGGAATCCCAATGGGCTGTAGAGTCGGGACGGCTTCCCGCAGGAGGAGGCCGCAGGCTGCTTTGATCTGAACGGCAGGAGCAGTGCTGTTTCGCCACCCTTTCGCGCCTGGATTGCACTCAGTGCTTTTGTGCGATCCCTGCCAGGGAGGTGGCACCGTCCCCATTTTACAGGTGAGGAGAGTGAGGCTTCAGGCGCAGACGTGAGTTCCACGTCCGGGTCACGGGGAGCTGGGGTTTGGACTGGGCCATTCTTTCCCCGCCACGATGCTGCCCTCCAGCCTTTGCGCATCTCTCTCCTCGCCCCTTCAGTTCCTGGACTCTCCCCCGGCCGCCGCATTGCAGTGCCCCTGCAGTCCTGCCTCCTGGGGGGTCGGCAGGTGGATCCCCAAAGCTGGGCACAGAGGCGCTCTTCCCCGAGGACCAGCTGCCCCTTCCGGGGGGCCCCAGGGGCACCATGCCCCCTGGCCCCGGCCCGTGCTCTTGGTTGACTTCACCGGTGTGTCTGGGCTCTGCCGGCCGAGCCCGTGCTCCTCGACACACTGCAGCGCAGTTAGTTGCCCTGGTCCCTGTTGTCCTGTCTCCTGATGACACCAGGTCGCCAGGTCCCATCACAGAGCCTGCTGGTAGCCATGGAGCCTTCCAAGGAGAGCATCCTCACACCCCGGCCACTTCCAGGCTGGTGTCCGAGCCATTTTTACCAGGAAAACCGGTTTCCCGGCTGCTCCAAGATGCACTGAATGAGTGGCCTTACCCTGGGCTCACCAGCCCCCCACCTCCCCATCCCTGGGGCTCCCCGCCTCTTCCCAGGGAAGCAGCCCCTTCTCCTCCTCTCCCCCTCCCCCACCTCCTCCAGACCGGTTGACCTGTCCCCCAACCCCAATCTCAGGGTGTCCCTCTGGGGTTGGTTTTCAGAGCCCCCCATTAGCCCTGGTGAGTTAAGCGTGTCTGTGTCATGGACGAAGGGACCAGTACATCGGAAGGAGACCAGGTTCTGGGAGTCCCTGCCCACCCTCGATCCCCACGTCCGGAGAGAAAGTCTGGCAGGGCCTCCTGGGAGGAGGAGAGGCCAGGCTCCTGGGAGAGGCGCCCCCGTCTTAAGATTTGTGCACACCCCTCCCCGTCTTCATGGTCAGACCTTAGAAGGTCGTGTTTGGGGAAGTAATTGTCCCCTGAGGGGTGACAGCTGGTGACCCCAGGGAAGCCTGGACTTCCATGTGAAGGAGTCCGTGTAAACGCCTCCGGAACCCAGGCCGCCCCGGGAAGTCATGGGCCCAGCCTGAGTAGGGGGACGGGAAGCCCCCTTCCCCACAGGAAGCAGAGGGACCCCACCAGGTGGCCCCACCTTCTGGGGATGGGAACCTGCAATTCTGGGTAACAGGGCTCTCAGGAGGCTGCTCAGTCCTCAGCCCTGGATACTGAGTCATTTCACCCCGCCTGGGGCACCCCTGTGGGGTGGACGGACCAGCCAGACCAGGGCCCTCAAGCTGCCCCGGGCCCACACCCCCAGGCGCCTTCCCTTCCAGGCCCTTCCACGCAGATCAGACGGCAGCTGCCCGTGCACCCGCCACCCTCTGTCCAAGCTGCGAGCTTTCCCGCAGCACCCAGCCACCACCACGGGTCGCCTCCACCTTCCCTGTGGGTCTTCCAGCAGGTGCCCCCCACCTTCTCCTTCAGCATTCAGTGAGTGTCCAACTCTTTGCCACCCCATGGACTGTCCACCCCATCCTCTGTCCGTGGAATTCTCCAGACAAGAATACTGGAGTGTGTTGCCATTCCCTTCTCCAGGGCATCTTCCCGACCCAGGGATCGAACTTGGTTCTCTTGCATTGCACATGGATTCTTAAATGTCTCCAACCACCTCGAAAGCCCATTCAGAGTAGAAGCTTGTTTCCAGAAGTCGGGGTACACGGACCCCTGGATTGGATGGGGAACCCCCATCCACAACTCCTGGGACCTGACTTGTCCCCACAGAGCTGCCAGGCACACAGTTGCTGAATGACAACAGAGCAGGTGGAAGCAGGCAGGCGTGCGGTGGGTGGCAGCTTCCCAGACGCCTAGAGAGCCTCTAGCCCTGGAGCCTCCCTCTGCCACCACGGCGAGAGTGCGGGGTCCCATCGGGGCTCTGCTCCACCCTGTCCTCCCACCTACGTCCTTTCATTGTGGGCTCCCTGACTCACCAAGTCTGGGAGGGACGACAGGACCCCAGACAAGGCCGGAGTTGGGCCAGTGTCCTGATGCCCGCAGAGGGGGTCCCCACCCCTGTGTCCTGCTTTTAAGGACCCATCCATTCTCAGCGAGCCTGGCAGAGCCCCAGGTGGCCTTTAGGGAAATACGCGCAGCCTGAAATCTTTGGACTTCATTGCGTAGAACCACCTGGAGCATGTCCATCTCAACTATGTCGGCAAGTAGGCGGGGGAAGTTTCCTTGTCATGAAGGTGTGAGGGCGGCTGTGTAGGGGGACCAGAAAAAAGCATCAGGCCAAGTGCCAGAAGGACGTGGGTTCTATCTGGACTCGTCCCCGAGATCCTGGGGGAGCCCCGAGCGTCTCTGCCATCTCAGCAGCCCCTGCAGACGTGAGCGCTATCTCCACTCTGCACCACGGCTGTGCCCGGGACTCATGACTAGGCCTGGATTCAAATAGATAGAACCAAGCGTCTTTTCTTGAAGTTCCTTGGGGCTTTGCAAGCATTTGAGCCTCATACGCGGGCGGAGGGTTTGGAAGACTATGTGGGGTGGAATTCAACTGAATGCAGAGAAGGTTTCTATTCTGGGTTTAATGAGCCTGAGCGGAAAGGCGCTAAGGTGGTTTTTGAGAAGGAAGAAGCCGTCCATGTGGGCACAGAAGACGTGTCGATTTTAGCCAAGCTAGAAGGGACACGTTGAGGAGCTGAGGGAGCAGCAGGTGGGCAAAGATGACGCCGAAGAAGAGAAAAGTCATCCCGTCTTGGCTTGTGGGTGATGATGTCCTCAGTCATCCAGGTCTAGGCACAAAACAGACTCCAATTTGCACTCATCTCCGGGGCTATCAGGCTGCGCTGACCAAGGAGGCCACCCAGCTGGAGGTGTTTCCAGGAAAAGGACCATAAGTAGCCTCAGAAAGTGTCTTCTAGGGAGGCCCACAGGGGTCTGGAAAGAAAAGGCAGGACAGATACTGTGGCCTGGGGAGTGGCGGGGGCAGGGTGTGGCTGGACCCAGGCTGGGGGCAGGGCCAGCCCTTGTCTTAAACTGTGGTACCTTCATTCATCGCTGGCCAGTGGCCAGTCCTAGGTTCTGTGGTCATCCTGCGGCCAGCGGGGTTGGGGAAGGATGCTACGCCAGAGAAAGGCAGCAGACATGTGGTGCTGGGCACAGTGGGTGGTTCCTGGAGAAATTTGGTCCAGATCGCTCAATTGCTTGTCAACTGGGGTGAGCTCAGGGTCCAGTCCAGGTCTCCCCACTCTACCCCTCGTCCATCATGGGCCCAGCTTTCTTATAGATGTTTTACACCAAGTGGAAGACACATTCGACATGGATGTGCTTCAGAAGGGGAAAAGAGTGCTCAGAACACTGGGCTTTCCTCCTTTTGTTGCAAATTTAGGGCTTCCCGTGTGGCTTAGTGGTAAAGAATCCACCTGCCATTGCAGGAAATGCAAGAGACTTGGGTTCGATCCCTGAGTCGGAAAGATCTCCTGGAGGAGGAAATGGCATGGAGAACCCCATGAATCCCTGGTCACACGTGTTTCTCCCACCAGAGGAGCCTGGTGGGCTGCAGTCCATGGGGTCACAAGGAGTTGGACACGACCTAGAGATTGAGCACGCATGTTACAACTTTATCAAGATCCTTCTCAGTGCCCAGAGCAGATGATGAAATAGCGATGAGGAAGGGCTGACAGGATTGTGTGGCCAAGGGCTTGGGGTGGGGGTGGGGAGCACGCGATAGACTTTGCTCATTTCTCGTGGAGCCGTGCTGAGATTCCAATTGCTGGCATCTGTGCCCCTCTGCCAGGTGGACAGATCCTAGACAGCACCAAAGCCGGTGTGAAGGACTGTTGAGTCCTTCTGGAACTCTCCAACGCCTGGGGGTAAGGGTCTTTGTCGGGTTCGGATGGACCAGGCTAAGCAGCGGTCAGAGCTTTGGGGTGGCCAGGCCCGTGGCCCGGAGAGTGGAAGTCTTGCCTCTAAACGCTTGCTCAGCTGAGCTGCTCCAGTAGAATTGCACCACCGTCGCTCAGAGCTGGGGACGCCTGTGGTTGGCAGCAAGGTCATGAGTGCCTTCTCCCTGCAAGGCCTGGGACAGAGTGGGCACCCGATAAACGTCGGGAGAGGTGTGTAGACATGTATTTTCTTCATTCTATCACAAGCAGGCCTTGTGCTGAAGCCCCGCCTCCCAGCCCCCCTCCCCAGACCCTTCTGGTCACACGTGTTTCTGTCATGGACCATCCGGTGCCGGGGAGGACGGTGTGTCCATCAGGCTGGCCACAGGTTGCGGATGCTGGGAACAAACCCAACTGTTGACATCACCCGTTAGTCTCCTGATCCTGTGAGGCGTTCGTGGACCACAGCAAAGTTTTATGTGAAATGGCAAAAAGTTGGGGAGAACGATGAGAGCGAGGGGTGATGGTGGCTCCGTGGGCACTGCCCTCTGTTTGGGTACTGGCAGTGATGCTGAAGAAGGTGCTCAGCATCTCTCGTGAAATAGCCTTGGATGTCTGCAGCATCTCCAACCTGCCCCGAGCCATTGGCTGAAGGGTCAGGGATCCTGCCCACTTCCGGCCTGAAATCTTTGCCATTTCCATTGTCTTACTTCCCTCATTCTGTGTCTGGTGCAGCTGCATCCATTTGTCTCGTGAGCACACACCGCTCCTGGGGGGCTTTGTGAGTGTCGGCCACTGGAAGACTTCCCTCTTCCGGCTGCTCAGGGGCCTTGCTGCAGAGCGTGAACACCGGCGAAGCCAATCCGATCAGATGCACGTGAAGGTAGAGCTTACGGCTCGGTGTCTCAGAATAGCCCCTGAGCTCTGGGATGCTACGGTCGTCATGGCAACGGCTCTTTGTTTGGGGAACCACGAGCTATTGGCCTCTGAATAGCATGGATCCAAGCTGCGGGTTTTGCCTTCCTTGGGGGCCGAGGCACCAAATGGACTTGGGGGACTGTCTGCCGCCTCCCCTTTCTGGAAGTGTCTGTGAGGGTCTTCAGTCTTTCTGATGTTTGGGGCTGAGTGGAGGATGGTGAGTGCGGTGAATGACCGTGAGAAGGGATGAACAGCAGAGGTGTGCTCGGCCTGCCCCAAGGAGACGGGTTCTTTGGGGGTATCGTGGGTTCCCTTCCTGAGCCAAGAGATTCCCACACTTTGCCGGCTCGAGTGTGGCCCCAGATTTCAACACCAGGCAGAGGAGCCCACGCATGACACTTAAGACAGTGGTGGAATGAAAATGGCTACAATTCAGTTTGAACTGGCCCTGCAAGGAGTGAGGAGGAATCGGGTGGTGTCTGGGGCTTGGAGGACGCACGCCGGAGGGTTGGCCCGCACGTGGCCCAGGGGCTGGTCACCCTCCCCGTGGTCCCTGTGCACCAAGACTGTGGCCCTCGGTGTGCCTGCCGGGCCCTTCCTGGAGAGTCCTTGTCCTCCCACCCCGAGCCCTCAGCTCGCTGCCTCTCCCGCTCGTGTTTCCTCTTCACTCACTTGTTTTCCTTCCCTTTCTGCTGTTAACACTCCTCTGCAAGCTTCAGGGCTGGAGCAGGGACCTCTAGGGTAGGGTGTCTCTGCTCCCACACCCCGCTGTCCATTCCACAGCCCGAGCTCCCTGCTGGCTCGCGGGACAGCCGTCGGAATACGCAGGATCCACACCCTTCATCCGAAAAAGGATCTCAGAAGTGAGAGCTTTGCTCCTGCCTCATCGGCAGTCGAACTTGACCTGAACTGATTTGAGGCTATTTATAGCCTTTATTTACCCTACTTAGGGTGACGATCCATCCATCCACACCCTGCAGGAGCCCGCCTGTGACTGATGACGGGACTCGGCCCAGACCCACCGGGGTGCCGCGTAATAGACAGCATACGGGCTGCATCGGCATGACAAAGTCAGCAACTGGAAAATACCCACACACGCCCACCCCGCGCTCCTCAGCCACGGCGCCCTGGATCTGTATTTGCTGAATGAACAAGTGTTCTTAACCTCAAAATAACCCGGGTCTACCTTTTAAGGGTTTCAAAGGATCCTTTCAAGATGGTGTTGTCTCTGAGGATGGGGTCGTCTTTGCTTTAAATATTAAAGGGAGTCTTACATGGAAATCGCAGAGGCCTTCAGATTCTCTCCGTCAAGGTCGGACAAGGACCTTGCCTCCTTCCCTGTGTACCCGCAGCCCCCTCCTGCCGCATGTGTCTACAGTTTCCCATTAAACCCCAGAGGGGCCCCGGAGGGCTGGGTGTGGCTCCCTCTGCTGGGTTCAGGGCTTCTTCTCTTCCCTTCGGAGACACGGTCATCTTTATTTCTTCAAACGTCTATTTCCTCTTTTCTTGCCTGGCTGGTTCGACAGATGGGTTAGAGGATTGCCAGGGTCTGGGGTCCTCGTGGCCTTGGTACGAGCAGCTTGGCCCACGCAGGCTGCGTCCTCCTTGGTCTGCCCTCTGTCCTCCCCGGCGCCCCGACCCTCTGTGCCTGGGGCTGCAGAGCTGTCCTCTGACCCCTGTGGGACCCACCCACCAGGTAGCCGGGCCCCTTGACCCCAGGCTGCCATCTGTAAGGGTCTGAACTGTGTTTCATGTTAAGGTCCTGATGCCCCATGCCTCAGAATGTGGCCTTCTTTGAAAATCGGGTGTTTACAGAGGTGATTAACTTAGGCTGTTAAGGTGGGCCCTAGCCCAGGATGACCGATGTCCGTATCATTGTGGAGACAGGCTTGCACACATTCAGAGCGGCCTGTGAAGACGGAGGCCGAGATCGGGGTGATGCCTCTATTGGGTTGTCCAAAAAATTCATTTCAGTTTTTCCATTGGAGGGTATCAAAAACCCAAACGAACTTTTTGGCCAATTCAGTAGGCACCAGAGATCCCCAAAGGTGACCCAGAAGTCTCCAGCAACAGCAGGGAAGAGATTTCCTGCCCCCCCCCCCCACAGCCCCCGAGGGAATCCCCCCCCCCCCCCCGCCCCCTGCTAACTTCAGACTTCCCACTTCCAGGACTGAGACGATGTGTGTGTTAGTTGCTCAGTTGCATCCGACTCTTTGCGACCCCATGGAGTATAACCCACCAGGCTCCTCTGTCCATGGGATTCTCCAGGCAAGAGTACTGGGGTGGCGGGGGTTTGCCTCTCCCTTCTCCGGGCATCTTCCCCACCCAGGGATGGGACTCGTGTCTGTGGCACTGGCAGGGGGATTCTTTACCACCTGAGCCACCGGGAAGCCCGCTGGGACAATACGTCTGTTGTTTAAGCCCCAGTCTGTGGGGCTTTGTCCCTGCAGCCCTAGAAAACAGACGCACCATCTCCCCGGCCAGCAGCCCCTCCTCCTCGCATCGCCGTCTCACTTAGGGCACCGGGAGCAGATACCGTGACCGCCCCAGATTCGACCTGACAGCTCATCCACTGGACTCCTGTCTGCCTTCCCTCTGAATATCTCCCGAATCTGCCCCCTCGCCTCCCGTTGGTTTGGGCCTGTTTTTCTGTCACCGGGACCCTGGCAGCGGCTACTGGTGGTCTTGGCTCTGATTCCATCCCCCTTTGCCGCCGAGCCCTGCAGCCTGAACGCATGTCCAGCATTCAGATCCTGCAGTTCCGCTTGACCTAAAATCCCCTCCATGGTGCCCCGGGCGTCCTCCTCCTGTCAGGACACCAGTCACAGTGTCAAACTGCATCTCAACTAAATACAGCAGCCAAGACCCAGTTTCCAGATAAGGTCCCGTCACAGGTTCTGGGGGGACACAAATTTGGGGAGGGGGTGACAGCGTCAGACCCAGGACTCAGCGTGCATCACCTGTGGGGGTTTCCTGGAGGAAGGGGCCCAGGGACTTGCAGCAGAGGGATGGGATACAAACCGCTGGAAGTAACAGGCGACCCCCCTGCAGCGGTGGCAGAGCAGCGGGGCCGTGCTGGAGCTCCAAGGGGAGCTCCCATCACTCGGCAGCCCGATGCCCTGCCCACCCCACGTCCAAGACAACGTCTTGGGCGTGATGTGCCCAAGTCACTCAGCAGTCTCTGAGCCCCAGATTCAGGGCGGGCGGCACACCCGGCACCTTCAGGAGCTCTGTGCCCTGGAGCCTGGCTGGGAGCGGATGCCATGGGCATCCAGGTGGCAGAGGCAGGCTGGGTGGCCCCCAGGTCTGCAGGGAGCTTGCTTGGCCCCTCACAGAGCGAGCCTGGTGTAGAAGCATCACTCCTACCCGCCAGGTGAGACACGTGAAGTTGTGGGTCCCAACAGGCTCGTAACCGCAGGGTGGCACATTCCCTTCATCGGTGCCTGGGGGCGTGGTCCCCGTCCTTCCTGTGAGTCCAGGGCTGGCCCAGACCCTGGGGCTCTGTGGTGTACCGTTCAGCTCCAGAGGCCACCCCACAGCTCAGACAACGGGGTTTATCCCTCCCGGTCCTGGAGGCTGCAATCCGGCATCCAGGCGGGGCCGGTCCCTCCTGAGGCCTCCCTCCTGGCCATGTGGACGGCTGTCTCCTTCCCATGTCCTCCAGGGTCGTCCCTCTGAGTGTGTCTGTGTCCTGACCTCTTTCTATAAGGACCCCAGTCCTGTGGGGTTAACGCCCACCAGTATGACCTCATAATTTACCCTAACCACCCCAGTAAGGGTGTGACACCTCCGAGTAGTCACAGTTGTAGGTGCCAGGGTTAGAGCTTCAACAGATGAATTTCAGGGGGTTCAGCCAGTAACTCACGGTGCCCACCTGGACACGGCCTCTGCCTCTGGGAGCCCCGCCCCCTGTCCCAGAACACTGGCACTTTGGGTGGGAAGCAGGTGGCTGAGCGGAAGAGACCTGCTGAGGATGAGAAGGAGCTCCCCCATATCCAGGACTGTCTGCCTTGGGGCCCCTGGCCTGCAGTGACACCCCAGGCCTGGCACAGGCAGTTCCCAAGAGGTGGTCCTCCTCCTGGATGGGGGGAGCGGACGTTCCCCTCAACCAGGCGTGGACACAGCGCAGCTGGACTCTGGAGCTATGAGCACGGACTCTGGAGCCCGTCTTGTCCATCTGCATCTCAGCCCTGCCCCTTTGGGCCTGTGTGACTTTGGACAAGTTACTCACCTTTCCGGTGCTGCGGTTGTCTCCTCTGTGTCTTGGGGATAAACAGCTACCAGCCCCCTTGGGTGGTTCGAGTTGTCGGAGCCCTGCCTGGCTTGCAGCGGTGGTGTTGGAGGGACTCGTCGTCGTAGTATAAGCCCCACTTCACAGATCGAGAGACTGAGTCCTGAGAGTTGACACGTCTTGGCTTGACTCCCCTGGAGGGCGTGGGGGGAACCCAGGCTTGTCCGAGAGCAGGTCGAGCAGCTCCGGGATCGGGGCCCATGTCCGTGAGTCATCCTGACTCTGGGCAGGCGAGCACCCACCTCTCCTGCAGGCTCTTGGCCATGCAGTTGACAGTAAGAGAGGAGCAGTCTTCCTGTCACGCTGGCTGTTTGTGTTTCCATTATGCCATCCAATGCCCGCAGGCTGCTGGATCTGCATGATTAGCGTGGGAGGGTGGAGGTCCAGCTGGCAGTCCCACCCAAGTGCTCACCCAGAGTTGACACGGATGGAGCCAAGTGGTGACAGACATGCCGTCGACGTGGCATCCAGGTGGCGGGGAGGTGGGAAGGAGGGCCAGCCATCGCTGGCGCCACTGAAACCCGCCAGCCGCATCCCTGCACGTCCGCCAGGATGTGGTGACGTTCGGTGGCCGTCGGCAAGAATGGGCAGTTAGGAGCCTCGTGCCCGCCTGGTGCTGCCCCGGCCAGAACCGCCCATGCCGCTGGGAACGACTCGGGTGTCGGTGGTGACGGGGCAGACCCAGGAAAACCCACACCCAGAGGGGCTCGCAGTGGGTTGGTTGGGTGGTTGGCTCCCGCCTCCTTTCATGAACTGGTAAGAAGTTCTCGCTCAGCTCCTGTTGATGCCTTTTTCACTGTGCTCGGTCTTCGCAGCAGCGCGTGGACTTTCTCTAGCTGCAGCGAGCAGGCTTCTCTTGCCGCGGAGCAGAGGCTCCAGGGTGCTTGGGCTTCAGCAGTTATGGTGCACGGGCTTAGTTGCCCCAAGGCACGTGGAGTCTGCCTGGACCAGGGATCGAACCCGAGTCCCCTGCATTGAGAGGCGGATTCTTAACCCCGGGACCACCAGGGAGGTAAGACTTGCTTTCATCGTCCCTCCTTGGAGGTCGCTGCCCTCGAATCCTCAAACCAGCCGAGGTCGGCAGTAAACCATGATCGTGACTTTCTGAAAATCCAACTCGGGAACACTTGGAACTCTTCGTAGCCACATGTCAGCCCTGGATGTTCCTGGGTCTTATCTGCCTGCTGGTTTGCGTTTCCATCTCGTTGGCCCCAGAATGCTAATCACCTGCTTCTCGCAGAGGTGGGTCTAGGCTCCTCTGTCCCTTCTCCCGTGTCTCGGGTCCTCCAAAACCATCTCCCCACTCTGGTGCCAGAGGGAAGCATGGCGCCCTGGCCCCGAGTTCTCCCCTATTCCTGCCTTCCCATTGGCAGGGAGCGTGTAGCCCAGCTATGCCGTCTGCAGTTGGTGCCCGTGTTTGGCTGAGAGGCTGTAGCCCTGGACAGCTGCCTTGCGATGTGTGCCTCGGAGTCCTCTCCAGGTCACGGGCTGCGCGGGGACTTCACGCAAGGCAGGGACGGCATTGTCAGTGTGGCCCCCTCCCATGGTAACTGCCGGGTGAGGGGCAGGCGATGCCGGAGCGGCTGCTGGGGGAACCACTCAAGGGCTGGGACCCCGAGGAGAGGGCCCTGACCGAGCCGGGCAAAGGGCAGGTGATGCTGGAGCAGCTGCTGGGGGAGCCACTCGAGGGCCAGGACCCCGAGAAGAGGGCCCCTGACCGAGCCGGGCGAGGGGCAGGCGATGCCAGAGCGGCTGCTGGGGGAGCCACTCGAGGGCTGGGACCCCGAGGAGAGGTCCCCCTGACCGATGCCCCCAGGTGTTCCATGGTAACTGCCGGGCGAGGGGCAGGCGATGCCGGAGCGGCTGCTGGGGGAGCCACTCGAGGGCTGGGACCCCAAGGAGAGGGCCCTGACCGAGCCGGGTGAGGGGAAGGGCGATGCAGAGCGGCTGCTGCGGGAGCCACTCGAGGGCTGGGACCCCGAGGAGAGGCCCCCTGACCGATGCCCCTGGTGTGTTATCTGGTGACTAAAGTCTCAGGGCGAGAACCGTGGGCATCATCCTTGCGGACCCAGAGGGTCCTCGGGGCCGGCAGCCCCTGGCCCAGGTCCCTTCTACCCCCAGGTCCCGTCGTCTGACTTGGGAGCTGCCCTGCACTGTGACGGCGGCTGCCTGCCCTCCGAGGTTCTCCTCCGGGTTAGATCACTCTTTTGTTCTTACTTGTTCATTGTCTGATTCTCAGGACGGGGCCACGTCTGGCTCGCTCCCTGCCCTGACCCCCTGGCACGAATCGGCCCTCGGCTGGGTTCTCCGTGATGAATGGACGCACGCTGCCGCTGGCAGCCGCTTTCGGGCTGGGGTCTGCGCCCTCTGGCTCGCCATGGGGCGTGGCCCCTGCGGCGATGCCTGCGGGGTGCTGGGTTTGCTCCTGGCTGGAAATTCAAAGACAGGGACCCCTGGTTCTGAGCAAGGGAGAGTTAACTGTTGTCGAAGAGGCCAGTTCAGGGCAATTACTCCCAGGAGTGGGATTTTAACACCAATTCTAAAACCTATTTTCCACCAAATAAGACTTCTGATGAGCATTTTGATGGAATCGTACATCCTAAGGTGTGTTCAGGTGTGGGTCGGGCTGGGAATTTTTTCGCAGTCAGAGGGCCCAATTATTCTGCCTCATTTCAGAGCCCGTTTTGATGCTGTTGATGTAGGAAAATGTATGAATTTCTATCTCGATACACTTTTGAGGCGTCGGAGCCTTCCCAGACCTTGTTTTGTGGTATTTTTAAAGCATTAGTCCTCACGACCCATTTTAAAAGGACGTTTGGAGGAGTAAAACCGTTAGTAGATTTGGGACCTATTTACTTCCAAGTAGAAGCAGAGGCTTCATAGCAGGGCTCGCTGTGAAACACGGTGCTCCAAGGGCAGGCTTGGAACTCGCAGGCGAGAGGCAGGACGTAGTCCCCGGGGTCCGACCGAGATGCCTGGCGGGGTTGCCACCTCGGACTTGCAGGGCTTGTGGACCCCACACGTCGGCCTCTCCCCTGAGCACGTGGAGCCCAGAGGGCCCGCACTGTCCTCGGGGAGGCCCGCAGGGAGCAGCGCCCGCTGTGTCATCTCCCAGGTCCTGGGGCAGAGCCTTGTCTGAGCTGCGCTTGGCCTCCCCGGGAAATGAGCCGTCGGAATGCAGGGAACGGTTCGCGTGCCTGTTTTCTCTATTGGCTTTCCCCTCCCCTCACTAGATAATATCCTCCTTGAAGGGTGTATCATTCGTGACTTCATCCTGAGTGCTTAACACAGGGCCTGGCGCACAGTAGGGGCTGATTCATTATTTGCTGGACGAGTGAAGGATGGTTGGGTGGATGGGTAAAAATTAGACGGACAGATGTGTAGCTGATGGATGGATGAGTGGATAAGTGGATGGGACGGTGGATGAGAACATGGATGGAGGGAAGAGACGAAGGGAAGAGATACTGTTGATGGTTGAACCTGGTACATTTGGGCTAGAACACAGCTTCTGCCCAAAGGTACAATGAGGGAAAGGGGTGGAGGGAAATACAAAAAGCTTCAGCAACTAAAGAACCTGGCCAAGCTTCCCGCACTCCCACACACCGTAGGTACTGCTTCATTGTCTCAGAAGAGCATTGCTGCTGCTGCTGCTGCTAAGTCGCTTCAGTCGTGTCTGACTCTGTGCGACCCCGTAGACGGCAGCCCACCAGGCCCCGCCGTCCCTGGGATTCTCCAGGCAAGAACACTGGAGTGGGCTGCCATTTCCTTCTCCAATGCATGAAAGTGAAAAGTGAAAGTGAAGTCGCTCAGTTGTGTCCGACTCTTCGCGACTCCATGGACTGCAGCCCACCAGGCTCCTCCGTCCATGGGATTCTCCAGGCACGAGTACTGGAGTGGGGTGCCACTGCCTTCTCCCCAGAAGAGCGTTAGCAGCCGCAATCTTGTCGCAACGTCAGCACCTTTCTAAAACTAGTAATACGTGATTCCGTGTCCCTTTTCTACTCAGCCTGACTCCACGTAAGGGCTGGTGGTTATTCACCTACGGATGCTTTTGTCCGTCCACCTGCCCACTCTCCTGTCTGTCTCTCCATCCACTCGCCCATCCACCCTCCTAACCACCCATCCATCTCTTCATCCGCTGACACAGAGCAGTCGGTACTAAGTTCTGTCGACTGCCTGGCACAGTGCTGCACTGAGGGCGCGCACAGCTGGAAGTCACAGGCAGAGAAGACTGCCCCCCGTTCAAACAGAATCCTCACAGAGGGCTTTACGGGGAGCACTGTGTGGGCTGGACGCGGTCTGGAGGGAGGAGTCAGCCACGCAGAGACACGCGGTCCCACATTGCTGAAAACAGCTTTTGCCAACACCGTGGTGGCAAAGAGCTGACTTGGGCTGGCCTGAGTGGCTTGGGAGCCAGGCGTGTGTGTCTGAGAGGGGCGGGGGTCCACAGTCCTGGGGGGGGGTTGGGACACAGGAGCTGGGTCCTCAGGGCCTCCTGGTCCAGAATCGCTGCTCTGGGTTTTGTTCTAAACCTGACGAGAAACCCTGGAGGGGCTTTGGCGAAGGAGTCACCCCGATTTGTATTTTCACAAAGAGCCCGTGGCTGCTCTGTGGACAGTCAGCCTTTGGGGAGGCGAGGGAAGCAGGGTCTGTGTCCGGAGGCTGCTGCGTCCCGGGAGATGGAGCGGTGGTGGGCTTGGAGGGGGGGAGCAGGGGCAGGTTGGGGGTCTGCCTTGCTGCCTAGGATGGGGTGTGCAGAGTGACGCCTGGGCGGACGGCAGAGGCTGGAGGAAGCAACGGGCTTGGCAGTGTGCACAGACACGCCTGTCGTTTTAGACCCAAGTCCCCACTGCCTCTGCCCACCCGACGTGGCACGCTAGGGTTAAATGAAGAAGCAGCCCGACCCCACAGCGCTCGCAAATTCCGTGGCCCGGGCTGCCGATTATTTTTTTTACTGCGAACGTGGTGCTGAATTCTGATGGCTGCATTTAAAACGCGTCCCGAGCAGGGGACAGGGAGTAGATGCTCCGGGTGTCTTCTGAGCAGTACCCGCGCTCGGTCTCTTGCTCGCTCGCTCTCAGAGCACAGGCCGGGTACAAGCCACACCCTAATTTTACCTCCGGGCACAGTTGGGCTGGGATGAAAGCTGAGAAGCACAGGTCATGGGTGTGCTCTGATTTGAGTAACTCCCCATCCCGCTGGCATCTTGCCACCCTACCTGACAGTCCACGGTTTCGAGATGCGGAGATGGGGCTGGCGGGGCTGCAGACATCCCCTGACCAGCCATGCTTTGGTCCGGGAACCCCTGCGATCACTGGCCATGGTCATGCAGCACCGGCCTGTGGACATGCCCCCCCCGGTGCCACATCTGTCCGACCTTCAGGTGAACTCGCGGAGCTCGGAGCCCGCCATAAATGGGGTTCCGATGTCTCTCCAGGGAAGCACGTCGCTGCGGCTCACCAATCCTGCCACGTGTGGAGGCCGCCATGCCTCACGACTCCTCCTGGGAGTCCTGACCCCCCGGGCTCAGGTCTCCCCGTGGTGCTCCACGCCGTCCTGGGCAGCACGCACTGGGCCCTGGCATGGACGCAGTGCTGGGGGCCTTGGGCGGGGGCGTGCAGGACCCCTGATCACCCTCCAGTGGAGGTGCTAGGTGACCAGAGGCCCCAGGGAGACCGAGGACAGTGGGCAAGTAGTGCTAGAGGTTCCGGGCACAGACGGACGGACACTTCCGGGCACAGACGGACGGACGCGGGTGTGTCTGAGCCCCAGCTTTGCCAGTGGCTTACTGTGTGGGTTGTCTAAGCTTCTGGTGACGGTGATTCGAGAAAGCAGGAACCGGGTGCCTCATCGTAGGGCCGACAGCACACTTGCCAACAGCGGGGACGGGGCAGGCCGGCCAGGCAGAGGGCAGCGTTCCTCTGCACACACAGCTGCTCTGGGCTTGTTTTTCCCTCTTTTGAGAGAGACATGGAAGTAGAGAGTCTTTCCCCCTCTTCCTGATGCTACAAGCTGCGGAGGCATAGTGAGGACCCAGCGAGCTCACCCCTTTTGGGGGTGGTCACCGGCGCCCGGCTCTGGCTGGTGGGTGCCGTGCAGGTGCGTGGCGGGGTGCCCCCACATCCTCTAGTTGTACAGGTGTGTCCAGAAGCACAGGCTTGTGCATGGAACGTCTCAATTTGTATGTATTAGTGACTTATTAAAATGAAGCTATTGGATTTGGCCTCGGATCTCCTATCCACAACCCCTCTTAAAGATGTTAGCGTAGAGCCTGACACAAATAATACTGTAATTTTTAAAGCACTCACCCTCCCACCCACTCATCCATTCATTCGCCTGCCCACCCGTCCCTTCATATCCATGCATCCATTTACCCACCCACGCACTCATTCACTCTTCCAACCATCCACTCAGCCCACACACCCATATTCCATTCATCCATCCATCTATCCTCCCACCCACCCACCCACCCATCCATCTTCCCACCCACCCACCCACCCATCTATCCATCTGTCTTCGCCCATCCATCTGCCTATCCATCCCTCATCCATCCGTCTATCCACCCATTCATTCTCCCACCCATTCATTCTCCCATCTTTCTGTCCGTTCACCCACTTATCTATCCTTCCTGCTTTCCTTTCTCCCTTTTCCCCATCATCTACTCATCCATCCATCTCCCCTTCCTTTCTTCTTCCCTTCCTTCATGCTTCCTGTTTTCCTCTCTGCACCCATCCATCCACCCACCCATCCATTCATATTCCCACCCACCCATCCATCTATCCATCTGTGTTCACCCATCCATCTGCCTATCCATCCTCATCCATCCATCTATCCATCCATCCATTTATCCATCCATCCATCTATCCACCCACCTGTTCTCCCACCCATTCATTCATCTGTCTGTCCGTCCAGCCACTTATCTATCCTTCCTGCTTTCCTTTCTCCCTTTTTCCCACCATCCACTCATCCATCCATCTCCCCTTCCTTTCTTCTTCCCTTCCTTCATGCTTCCCTGTTTTCCTCTCACCTATCCACCCATCCATCCATTCCTCCCACACCCGCTCTGAGCGTGTGGCCACACCTGCCAGGCCCTCTGCTCAGGGTTGAGGCCACACCCTGTGCGCAGAAGGCAGCTCTCCTGCCCTCAAGGGTGCCCAGTTGATCCTCACCCACCATCTGCTGTGAGCTTGGGGGCCAAGAATTGAACCCAGGAGCTCCCGCACTCCTATTTTCTCACCGCTGTTCATGCCCAAGGAGCCTCCTCACAATCCCCGGGCCCTGGACCAGTGGGAGGCTGGGCTGGGCGGCGCCCGGCATGTTCTCTGCACGCGGCTCCCCCCTCGCTTTCCCAGCCAAGCTTTGACCTGATCCACAAACATGATTCCCAAGATCTCTGCCCATCAGGCTGTGTGACACACGTGTGGCCCTGCTCGAGCCCTTCAGGGGGCAGGAAGAGAAGCCAGCAGGAGAAGGGCGCTGGGTCCCGCTGGGCTGCTTGTTCTGAGGGTCGTCCAAGGGCCAGCACGGTGCCCACTGCCAGGTCCTGTCCTGGTGGTCGTAGGGGGCCAGGGTCAGGGCCCACTGAGCTTCTGTACATAGAGGAGGGCAGTGGGGACCCAGGCGGTGGGGACTTCTGCTTCAGGAGGTGCCGAGTACCTGGGACCCCCTCGTGGGATGGTGCGGTATGGGGGTTGGGATTCACAACCCCCCCAGGTTCCAATGAGGGTCAGTACGTGCGTAGATGCTGGAAACGTGCCTGACCAACTGCAGGGCTCAGCATCTGCTACTGTCCCCTCAGTGTTCTGGGGTGTCCCCGGCTGCAGGGTGGGGCTCACTCACACAGGGTGGTGGTGGTGGGCAATGCTGTCCCCTCGTCCAGGGACCCGTGGAAGATAGATGGCACCTTTTGTGAATGGGGCGAGGAGCAACAGGCAGGTGGGTGGGTGGGGCCGGGCAGCGGGAGCCCTGGGCCATTTCCGAAGCGGTGCCCTGGTTGGAGCTGCATTTGAGGGACTCTGGGCTCAGCTGGACCAGGAAGGAACACGGCCTGACTGAAGGGCCACCATCCACAGGCTGTTGGGATCGTTGCAAGGACGGGACCTGAGCCGGGGCCGTGGAGGGCAGAGAGGTCCCGCCGTCGTCCGTGACTTGGGGGGCCTGAGCCATCGGGTTTCCAAACTTCTGCACCTGGAGCTTCCAGCAGCCAGGCTAATTTCTCAGCCAAGAAGAAGCTGCCAGTCTCCTGGGCTCAGAGCTTTCCTCTGCCTCTTTCTTCACGTGACCAGGGTGGATGGGGAAGGAGCTGGGAGCAGGGCAGGCGTTTTTAAGTATCGCTCATAATGAAGTCGGTGGCGAGCAGGCGAGCCCGCCATGCGCACGGCCAGGGCCAGAGGGCCATCCTTTCCCCGAGACGAGCCACCGGAAGCATCCGGTGTTCTGGGACGGTGGGTCCAGGCCCCGGACCACCGCGCTGCTTAGACAGTAATTAGGACCTCCAGGGCGGGGTTCCCGGTGATGGGGTCTGAAACGTGCTTCTGATCTCCTGCAGAAATGTAACTGCGTGTGGCCTGTGCCCCGCCCCACTCCTGAGGGGGCCACGGGTGCAGCAGGTGACCCGAGTCCCGTTCCCTCTCGGGGCGGGTTGGCCAGGGGTGCGGCTTGGCTGCCGTGGCGCCTGCCCCCAGCCGGGCGCGGAGACGGCTTCTGGAGCTGGACTGTCCCGGGGTTGCCGCCAGGGGGCTGGGCCTTACCACCCACACTTCCTGCATCTCCCTAGAGAAGGGCCCTTCCTAGATCTGCCCTGAACAGGGGACAAAGGTTTGCCCTTGGGGTCAGAGCCTCCTCTGCCCCAGGGGCTCATTTGGGTAGTGATGGTGGCCACGGCTCTAAGGCACCACACTCCTCAGCTGGTCACCTTCTCCTGGGTGGACTCACCAGGATTTATGCCAGCATTCCTGCGGGGGTGGGAGAGGGTGGCTTTCCTTCAAGTGATGGTTAACAAAGGGCCTTGGGGACTTGAAACAATTGGGCTCTTGATCAAAAATGTATGTGTTTATTTAGAGAATTCATATTTGATCTTCACAGAAATTACACAAAGATGGATTCATCTGAAATCGCCGAAATCCCCACTCCTCCGAGATAATCACTGTCGGTACTGAGACGTCTCATCTCTGGGAGGTCTCACGGGGTCGAATAGCGTGGAAGTGTTCAGTCGTGTCTGACTCTTTGCGACCCCATGGATTGTAGTCAGGCAGGCTCCTCTGTTCGTGGGATTTCCCAGCCAAGAATACTGGAGTGGGCTGCCACTTCCTCCTCCAGCAGATCTTCCCGACCCAGGGGTCCAACCTGCATCTCCTGCATTGGCAGGAGGATCCTTCCTACTGTGCTACCTGGGAAGCAGGTTGAATAGTGTCCCCCCCTCACCCAAAAGAAAAATTTATGTCCACCCAGAACCTCCGAATGTAACCTTATTTGGAAATAAGGTCTTTGCAGATTTAATTAGTTCAGTTAAAATTAGGTTGCACTGAATTAAGATGGGCCTGAAATCCATTGGCTGGTGTCTTCATAAGAGGAAAGAGAGGGGGACTTCCCTGGTCATCCAGTGGCTAAGACTCGACGCTCTCAATGCAGCGGAGCCTGGGTTCGATCCCTGGTCAGGGAACTGGATCCCACATAGCCGCACCAAAGACCTGGTGCAGCCAAATAAATGAATAAATGTTTTTTTTAAAGAGAAAGAGAAAAGAGAGGGGGCTTGAGACTCAGAGACCTACAGGTATGCACACAGAGAAGAGGGGGCAGAGGCTAGAGGGACGCAGCCACAAGCCAAGGGACTCTGGAGCCCCCAGAAGCTGGAAGAGGCAGGAGGGCTCCTCCCCCGCACTCCCCCACAGGGAGCTGGCCCTGCTGACACCTTCGTTTCAGACTTCCGGCCTCCAGAGCCCGAGAGACTGCATTGCTGCTCTTCCGCCCAGCTCTCCACAGGTTGCCATGGCAGCCCCAGCACCTCGATTCAGAGACCACTCCCAGATGTTAGTGTTACCTCCTGCCTTGACTGGGAGTTGATGAGGATGCCCAGACTTCATCCCACGCGAGGCCAGCTCCAAGTTCACAGGAGCTGTTTGCGTGACACACCTGCCTGTGTTGTGTGGGCCAAGGGGGAGCCACGCGGGACCCCGCCGGCCATAGAGAAGGAGGGAGAGATGCCTCGGGTGCTCCCCAGGCCCAGCTTTGGTTCCCATTCATCCTCTTGGGTGGGGAACGTTCCCTGGGGTGCTGGACGGTTCTGGAGCTCCCAAAGCTCCGAGCAGCAGGGCTGTGGGAGCCACTGGGACCCCTGGTCCAGCCCCACCAACCTGGGGTTCTGGAGTCCAGTCCCTGAAACAGTCTGGCTCCATCATCCCCTGTCGGACCTGCCAAGGTTCCATCTGTCCACACAAATCTAGCCCCAGGCGTCCGAGATTGCCCCTCCCCGTAGCCACCCTCATCGCTGGGCCAGGGGCCATCAGCTTCATCTTGTGGACAAGGACGCGGAGACTGGCTGGCTCTTGGCCTCTCCAAGGTGACCGCCTCCCTGGACCCCAAGCTGGGTTCTTCCTTTCAACACACGTGTGCCGGCCGCGGGTCTCAGGGCAAACACCCTCCCCCACCTCCAGAGCCCTGGACTTCACAGATCATAGCCTGGCCCACTGTTGCCAAGAGGGGACGCCTTCAGTCCCCTCTGCCCGCCACGGTCCTCCCACCCACACCCGGCATCACACAGAGTCACTCCCCTAGCCGTCACTGCCC
This sequence comes from Bos javanicus, assembly GCF_032452875.1. NCBI lineage: Eukaryota > Metazoa > Chordata > Mammalia > Artiodactyla > Bovidae > Bos > Bos javanicus. Next base: position 48,273,313 of record NC_083896.1, on the reverse strand, counting down.
CAGGTCCCAGGGAAAGTGAAAAGTGAGTGTTAGTCGCTCAGTCATGTCCAACTCTGTGACCCCTTGGACTGTATCCCGCCAGGCTCCTCTGTCCATGGGATTCTCCAGGCAAGAATGCTGGAGTGGGTTGCTATTCCCTTCTCCAGGGGATCTTGCCCACCCAGGGACTGAACCCAGGTGCCTGCATTGCAGGCAGATTCTTTACCATCTGAGCCCCCAGGGAAGCCCTAAAGCACCTTCTAAACCAGCAGTCCCCAACCTTTTTGGCCCCAGGGGCCAGTTTCATGGAAGACAGTGTTTCCATGGACCAGGGTGAGGGGGATGGTTTCAGGCTGAGTCTCAGAAAGGAGCGCACACCCTGGGTCCCTGGAATTCATAGTTATAGTCAGGTGTGAGAATCCAGTGCCGCTGCTGACCTGACAGGAGGCGGCGCTCAGGCAGAAACGCGAGTGATGGGGAGTGGGTGTGAACACAGAGGAAGCTAGCCCCCCGCTCACCTCCTGCTTGCGGCCTGCTTCCTCACAGGCGTGGACCTGCCCTGGGGGGTTGGGGACCCCTGTTCTAAATCCTCTGCAAGCAGCAGGATGCTGTGTCTGGGTAAGAGCGCTTGTCTCCCCTGCAGATCCCCCCAGGTCTCCCTCACGGTCAGCAGACACTGCAGATTCCGCTTCTCTGTATGCAGAGTGGCCTGTAAGGTCTTACTTTTGAAAGAAACTGTGTTTTATCACTTTCAAGAGTGTGTAGGAACTGGCACAGAATGCCTGGTAGACCTCCCTAGGTCAGTGGTTCATATTAATTGACCACACTGTGTTGTAATTATCTGTTTAGGAGTCCGTCTTTTCCACCAGACTATGAGGACCATGGGGGACCTGAGGGGACCACCCACTGGGTGCTTGCACCCACTGAGGGGAGCTGAGCCTCACCCTTGGGTCCAACTGGCCCCAAAGCACCTAATGACTCTACCCTTCCTCCCTTGGGTATTAGAAAGTCAGTGTTGGCAGCCTCTAATAGTTGAAGAGATCTGGCTATGAGTAACCGATTAATTCCAAAAGTTTCAAAAGTTTGTGTCTTTCCAGTAAAAGTTCAGCCACGTATTCCAGCCATGGGGCAGTGTTCCAAGGTGTCGGAGGCCCAGTTGCTTCTGTCTTATTGCCCTGCTACATGTGGACTTCATTCCCAATTTCCCTCATAGTCCAAAGTGGCTGCTTCAACTCCACCTATCACATCATCGTTCTAATCAGCCAGAAAGAAAAGGGAGTAGGAGACAGGCATGTCCCTACCATGTAATGATACTTCTCCTAAATGGAAACATTGCTTTTATTTGCATCTCAGTGGCTAGGACCTTACCATAGAGCTCCCTCCTAGAAGGGAAATACCATCTTTCAGGGAGACCAGGTGACCAACTGAAGGGCTAGGTTCTGTTATACAGGAAGAGAGAAGGACAGAAAGGGGAGAGGTGGGCAGGAGCCTGAGCCACACCAGCTCTTTATTCTGCCTTTATTGAGATCTTTTCCGGAGGAAGGTCTGTCCTTTCCCAGTGAGGTTTTGTGGTTTGGATCTAAGGGTTGGAGAGGAGGGAGTCTGTAGGATGGAAAGTTTGGAGACCTGGGCGTGATCAGCAGGAGTTCTGTGCAGAGACTGGCAGCAGGAGCAGCCAGGACACGTTTTCAGCAGCTCTAGGCACTGGCTGGGTGCGTGGGAGGGAGCCCTGTAAGCTGCCGCCAGCAAACACAGGCTTCTCATTCAGGGGAAATTCAGCGAGAACCTCTCCTCCCGGTCCTCGTGGTCGTGAGGCTGGCCAGTGCCGGGTAGGGCTCGGAGCAGACGTTCCCAGGGTCCAATCCCAGATGGAGCTGGGTGACCTTGGGCATGTTGCTTGACCTCTCTGAGCGACTCTGGCCATCTGAGTATCGACCTCTTAACCCTGGTGTGCAGGTTCAAGGGGATCAGGGAGGAAATTCTGACACCTGCTGCCTCAAGAACCTAGAGGACACGCTGAGGGAAGCAGGCCAGTCACAGAGGGACAAGGCCTGCTCGAGTCCCCCCGAAAGAGGACCTGCAGTCATCAGCTCAGAGACACAGAAAGTAGATGGAGGGCTTTGTGGGGTGAGTGGTGAAAGGGGACAGAGGGTGAGTCTGGGGAGACGTCCTCCAGATGAATGGCTGCACAGCAGCATGAATGTAATTAATGCCACCAAGCTGTACACTTAGAAACTGTAAAACTAATAATAATAATTTTTTGGACGTGTATACAGCTTTCGGGATCTCAGTTCCCCAAACGGGTGTTGAACCTGGCCCCAGCAACAAAAGCCTGGAATTCTAACCACTAGGCCACCACAGGACTCCCAGAAACGGTGCGTTTTATGTTGTGCACACTTGACCACTATTAAAAATTATTGCTTTAAAAGAAGATAAAGTAGAGAAACCCTGGTAAAGAATCTGCCTGCAATGGCAGGAGATGCATCAACCCTTGGGTCAGGATGATCCCCTAGAGGAGGAAATGGCAATCCACTCCGGTATTCTTCCTGGAGAAGCCCATGGACAGAGGACCCTGGCAGGCTGCGGTCCAGAGGGTCTCAGAGCCGACACAGCTGGGCGACTGAGCACACACACAGGTAGAGAAGCATGCAGCCCATCATCGGCTGGAAGACTGGATAAACGGCAGCTGTCAGTAGCTTTGACGGGACGCTCCTGTTTGCATATTTTCTGCTTTGGTTTCCTTCTGGCCGCATAAATGCCACAAGAAGAACGTTCAAAGGGAGGAAGGAGCCAGGAATAGCTGACGTGTGTGTCTGCACGTTCCATCCTTACTCGAGTGCTTCAGTTTCCCATTTGATGGAGGAGCAAACTGAGGCTGGGAGGTTGGTGCGCTCCAGTGGAGGCAGGGACCCCTCCGGCCTGCCCCTCATTTCTTGGCAGGCCTGCCGTGACCACCAGCTGCCCTCCTTGCCGAGGCCATCTGTCCCCCCAGTGGGCGTGCCGGGCTGCTCATCATCCCGAGGGCTCAGCTGAGGCTGTTTGCACCACTGGTCATGACTTGGGGCCCCAGCCATCCATACTCCCAGGGAATGCACCCCTGAGTGGGGGGCCCAGGTCAGCAGGCCTGCGTGTCTGCATGGCACCGGTCCCCAGAATCAAGTACCAGTTTGATTTCCTGGAGGTCTCTTGACGGCGGCCGGCGTCAGGCTCATCCCACGGGGAAGGGCAGAGCTCTGATTCTGAAGTGAGATGCTTGCGCCATGGGCGGGGCCTGTGTCTGGGGGGCCCCCAGCCTGTGCCCTTGGTCACACGGGCAGAGTTCTGGCTTCTACGGAGCTCCTGCTGGCTCTGCAAGACACAGGTCCGCAGCCGAAGCCCGCTGGAAACACTGCCCACTTTGTCCTCTTCCTGGACCCTCAGGATGTGTTTAGAACATCAAAGGCCCAGATGGAGCCTGCGGTGACGAAGCCCCCAGCTTTGGTTGACCTGGTGTTTCCCAAAACTTGACTGCACCATCAAGAACCTGTTTTGCACCATCTGCCTCCAGGGCCCTCAGGGTCCCATGGAACTCACTTTGGGAAAGCCACTCTGAGTCAACGCTGGAGTCGCCGTGTGACTTCTGGGCCTGGGGGGCTGCCCGGAGGTGGGCTGGGGTACCCCTTCCCTCTCCAGGGGTGCTCAGAGAGCGGGTGGCTGTCATTCAAAGCCCCCAGTCCCGAAATTCCCAGCAGCTCACGGCAGATCGTTTCACCCGTACTGTAAGACACATTTCGATACAACAGTCACTCGTCGCGGCATTTGAAATGAGATGTTCTGTAGAAATCCAGGGTGCCGGCTTCTTTTTTAGGAAGTCGTAATAATACTGCCGTAGCTAAGAGACTCAGGGAAAGCGCTGTCCTGGGAGAGGCCTCCTTCTGCTCCGTGGGCTGGAGAGTGAAGCGCCTCGGACCTCACGCTCTTTTCAGCAGCTGAGGAGGCACGTGGCACCGCCCCCAGCCTGGCCCGCCTGCGTCCCGGAGCCCCAGGGACGCGCCGCCCCCCCCCGGGTCCCCTCCGGCCCAGCACCCCACCCCGGGGCCCCCTGGGCGTGTCTCCAGGTCTTGTCCTCGGCTTTGGTCCACGCCTTCCCAGGTGACCGGCTTAGAGGCCAGACTATGAAGGCTCAGGGGGTTCCAGGGGTGGGGTGCCCCCCAGGCAGATCCAAGTCAGTTCATTTATGTGAAGACCCCAGGGCTTATTCAGATGGCATAGACACGGCGTCTGTGACCTGGGTCCCAGAATTAATGGGGGGCTGGGCATGGGGACCCGGCGCTTGGCAGACGGAGACCAGGTGCCACGCAGTGGGTGCTGCCAGGGCAGAGACGAGCCCCCGTGGGGTGTGGGCACTGGGCCCCTGTCCAGAGGAATTTCAGGTGGATTTGTGGCTCCTCTGTTGGGTGGGATGGGGGCAGTCCTGCTCCGACGGGTGGTCTGGAAGCCAGGCACGCCCCCCCCCCACATAGTTAACTCCAGCAGCAGACTCTGGGGTGCTTGCTGTGCTCCCTGGCCTGTGTTCTTGCTTAATAGCACAGAGAAGACAAGGGCCTGAGAGGCAAGGCTGCGTGGCGGGACCCCCTCCTCAGAGTGGTGCTGAGGGAGGCAGGATGCCCCGCCCCAGCTGCCGGAGGAGCCCTGCACCCCTGGACAGCTCAGCTGAGGCCCAAAGCAGAGGCTGGTGCCTCGGTCTCCCCGAGGCCATCGCAGGACCCTGCAGCGGGTGGTGGGGTACCCCTCCTGCACCAGCCTGCACCCCTCCCCCATGAAACCACAACCTCAGCCAAATGCTCCAGGGCCCCGACAGTCCAGCCGAGGTAACGCCCCTAATCAGAGCAGAGGAGGAGGCCTGGCCCCCTGGCTCAGAGCTGTTCAGCAAACTGGGATAATTTCCCAAATCCATCCTGCAACCTGGGCACGCGTGTCCTCCTTGCCGGGGACTCACCAAAGGCTCCAGGCTTGGATCATCCCCTTCGGGGCCCACAGCACCCGCTGGGATGGGTCCTCCAGGCACCGGAGCACGAGCTGGTTTAAGAGAGAGCAGACTCCTCAGCCTGCATCCCGGCTGTGTGACCTAGGGCAGGTTACTGACCCTCTCTGAGCGGGAGTCACCTTCCTGGTATCATGGGGCCTTATTGCCCCCTGTCACGCGGGTGCTGAGATGAGACACACGCTGCTAGAGCCGGGCTGGGACTTGGTCAGCAGAGGGTCGGCATCACCGTTGTTACTATGACTAACTCACAGAGGAGCAGCCTGAGGCCCTGAGGGCTCAGCTGTGGCCCCAGGAGGCCCACAGAAGGGAGGGGCAGTCCTTTTTTGCCCAGAGAGACGGGTCTCTCCCCTACTCTCTCTGACTTTGCACGTGGCTGCTGTCCTCCTGAAGGCCCGTCCCAGGCCCTCCCATCCCCCTCCCTGCCTCTCCACTTTGCAAAAGACATGAAACCCAATGTTGGAGGGTGCCTGGCTGCTGCCCTGGGCCGCCTTTATCCTGGGGGAGATGGGGACCGTCAGCCCTTTGCTGCCCCGCTGTGAGCTGCTGGCAGTCCGACGGCAGGAAGCTCGGGGTCAAGCGCTGGTGAGGCCAACACAGCACCGCCTGGCGGGGCGTCTGATGTCAGCCTCTCTGCTGGCAAACTGGAAACGCACACCGTCTCTTCCTCCTTTGGTCTAGCCCCTTGTTTTCCGTCTCTCGATGGGATGTGTGGGAAATGTGCATTCATTCACTCAGGGCCACCTCTTTGATTCTTTTTTAAATATTTACTTGTTTGGCTGCTCCGGGTCTGAGTTATGGCGTGTGGGATCACGGTTGTGGCGCGCGGGCTCAGTGGTTGTGGGGCAAGGGCTTCGTTACCCCGCAGCTTGTGGGATCTCGGTTCCCCGATCTGGGGTCCTACCCTCGTCCCCTGCATTGGCAGGCGGATTCTCAGCCACCGGAGCGTCAAGGATGTCCCCATCTGTTTGATTCTTAATCTCACTGGGCGTCTCTCTCTCCTCCATCGCCCGAGTCCTGTTTCCTATGGGGTCTCAGTTTTATGGTGTTGCCCCGAATCCTGCCTCAGATGCCTGGGAATGCTCTGTGTGGATGACCCGGGGGCGTGATAACCCGCGTCTCCTGCCTTTCCACCTGTGCCCTTGGGTCCACAGCAGCCTCCTGCCCCTTCCAGTTCCAAGGTCAGAGTCAGCTCAGCCTGTGCTGACTCCGCAGAGGTTCATGAAGCCAAACAGGAAAAGCTTCGTGGACTTACCTGACGACCTGTGGGCTGGTGTTATCGCAGCCCACTTCTCAGCTGGAAGGAGAAGCCTCTGGCTGTGATGGATGAGCCCCTCCGCATAGAATCACATCCCCTCCAAAACCCACTCAGAGTGTGAGTGCTTTTATTAGCTCACTGGTGTTCTTGTGTTCCTTAATTTACTATTGTCGGGTTGAGACACATTTTCTTTATTTCTCTCTCCAGAAATGAATTTTTTTTTTCCTTCTAAGAGAAAATTCCTTTCCAGTGGCCCGGTTGTGTCACTAATGTAACTCTTTGGGGAAAGTGGTTTAGCAAAAGTGTATCCATAACTGTAGAAACCTTCAGATCTTCCACGGCTAGGAATAGAATCGCAAGATGTTCTCGGCAGTGTTGTTTATAACAGTGAAAAGCCAAAAGCCACCTCAGCTTGATGCTAAGGAGTTTGTCACATAAAATAAGGGCATGTGGACTCGCCGGCTATTCTGTGACACACCATGGCGTGGCCTGGAACGTGGGGGCTGTAGGTAGTTGCTTTGAAGAGCAGAATGCAGGACCAAGCTCACCTCCCCAGCTTTTCTGCTAGGAGTGGACAAGTCTATGCTGCAATGGAAACACTTGCAGTGTCTTAAACAACACTCTTGAAGACGTAGCTGCAGTGGGCTTGACTTGGAGTTTAGGGAGCAAAGTTGTCATCCCCCTAAAATGGAAAGATGCGTGAGTTTGAGGCAGAAACAGAGCTGTCTGGTGCTGACTCTGAACAGCTGGTGTTCGGTACATGGGAGCGGTTGCTGACCCCATTAGGAAAATGGGGCGTTTGCTGGGTTCTTTTAAAGCAGAGTATTAATGAACTGAACTGAGGCCGTGGAGGATGCGTAGCCAGGACGATGGCACTGGAGGTTCTGTCCGTCCAGAGATGTGGATGGAGGCCGGCAGGGCTGGGCGTGTGTGGACCCTGAGCAGCTCGGCTTCCTCCCCGAGCAGAGACTGGCGGGGGGCGGTCACCGGGGGGTGCAGAGGCTTTGTGGCCCCTCCCAAGGAAGGCTGAGGGTCCCTGAGGAAGGGTTCCTGAGGTCCAGCCTCCCAGCCCGGGGGGCAGGATGAGGGTGGCACGGCCACTCACCCACGGAGTCGGAATCTAGAGGCGAAAGCTTGAAGCCCAGCGACATGGGGAGGGTCCCCTGGTTCCCAGGCCAGGCCTGCTGACGGCGCTCGGCGGGTGTGGCTTGCAGGGGCCTTGCCATCTCGTGGGCCTCTGCAGCGAAGCTTCCTTCAGCTTCCAGGCAGGGCTTGGCTTCCTCCCTGAGCACAAAGTGAGCCGCTGGCTCCTGGGAGGAGCCGGGTTCAGTGAGAGACATGCTGCACTCTGCTCTGCAAGGAGGCCTGCTGAGGCACCCACGGCGGCCACGGGACCTGAGCAGGCAGGCTGCAGACCCCTCCCCCGCTCCCACTTCTTCCAGGGGAAGGGGCCTCTGAGAGGTCCTGTGTGCAAAGGGCATCACCAGAGTCCCGCTCACAGGCTCTGAGAGATGGCTCGGCTGTCCGTGGTTGCAGAGCCAGACCTCAGCACAGGTGAAACTGGGACTTGGCGGGTGGCAGGCCCCTTCCAGGCACTGCTGTGGCCTTGGGCCTTCATGGCTCACAGCTCGACCACCTCGCGATGGCCCATGGTGTCTCTTAGAGGCGTGGGAGCCGACCCAGGCTGCTCCCCTGAAATCCTGCTACTCAGCCCCGAGAACCCTCTGCACCTTTCAGACAAGGACGCTCCGCAGGGCCCTCGGATTTGCCAGCCAGGACGTTCAGGGGACATTCTACTTGGACCCTTGAGGTCAGGACGCCACCGCCTGACGTTGGCTCAGGCTCTTCTCTGGTTGTGGCGAGTGGGGGCCGCTCTCCAGCTGTGGGGCGGGGGTGTCTCTCGTTTTGGAGCACGGGCTCTGGGGCTCGTGGCTTTCAGTCGTTGCAGCTCGTGGGCTCAGTGGTCGTGGCTCCCGGGCTCTAGAGCTCAGGCTCAGTGGTCGTGGCTCCCGGGCTTAATCGCTCTGCCGCACAGGGCATCTTCCCAGACCAGGGATCGAGCCTGTGTCTCCTCCATTGGCAAGCGGATTCTTTACCGCTGTGCCACCAGGAAAGCCCACCCTCCGGCTCTGATGTTGAGATGGAGGCAGAAGTGAGGTCAGTGCTGCCCCGGAGTGACAGGCAAGGGGTAGGATGGATTCTGGCACTTCCCGAGCCTCGGTCTTCACGTCTGTAAAGTGGATGTGAAAGGACCCGCCTCTCTGGCTGCAGAGAGAACAGAGCGGGCAGCAGGTCCAGCCCTGGGTTGCACTGTGTGGGCATTCAGAGTGGGGGCCACGGCGATGACACTGGGGTTGGTGTTAAAGAACCAACTTCTGCTTTGGCCCTCAGAGTCCTCGCCCCGCTCCTCCCGGGCTGCTCACAGGAGACAGCCGCTGTACCTGTCTGGTCACCTTACTTTCCAAGGCCGCTGCCCACTGACCAGGTCACCAGAGTCTCCTCTCCCCTCCTGCTGCCTCTGGACCTGGAGGTCGGGGACTCACTGCTACACACTGTGAGTGCATGAAGGTGTGTGGTTGGGGGACCCCATGAAAGAGGGGGTCCCCTGACAGGAAGTGAGTTCCTCTGGGGCAAAGATTCAGCAGTTGGAGGTCACGATCAGGGCTGCATGAGGAGCTGGAAATAGAGGGGAGAGTCCCCAGATCTGCACGTAAATCCCCCTAAATCCTTGACTGACTTCTGAACTGTTTGTCCAAAATGAGAGTCCAGGGATCCCAGTGGAACACAGTAGCTTAAAACGCAAAGAGCCAAGGAGAGGCAACAGGAAGCTGAGCTCTATCTTATTAAAGGAGTTTGGCAAACATTTGAGATTTTCTGCCAGAACCCCAGAAGGGCCCCGGAAGTCAGGAACTCCCGCAAGGACTAAGCCAACAGAGATTCCATCCACAAAGGCGTAAAAGCTGTGCCTTCACAGAGCAGAGTGTTCTGATCCTTTTACTCCCTGCTCGAGAAACTCCACACTCTTCAGAGGAAGATAACAGAACCCGTAGTCTCTACAACATGTCAAACGCAATGGCTGATACAGATTCAAAAATAACTAGGCAGGCAAAGAATCAGGAAAACAAGACATGTAATTAGAGGAAGCCACGATTAACAGACGACCCAGATATGTGTGGACAGACAAGGACCTGAGATGTTAGTAACTGGAACGTGTATTTTTAAGCTCCCATTTTGTGCCGGGTCTTACGTCTGGTGTAAAGCCTCTGCCCTGCCCCGTGCCTTCTGTGGGGAGGAAGTGTTCGTGGTGGGAAGAATTCCAGAAACAGGTGTTTCCTATAGTGAAGCAAATGCAGCAAAGGCCGCGGTGATGAAGTCCGGGGGGCAAGGGAGGAAAGTGTGCCCTGTTGTTCCTTCAGTCACCGCATGCAGGTATGAAGCACAGACGTCTTGGGAGAGGCTGAGCTGTGGTCTGGCGATGGTGTAAAGAAACAGACGGACTCAGGGGACCTCCTTGGTGGTCCAGTGGTTGAGAATCCACCTTCCAAGGCAGGGTACCTGGTTCGATCCCTGATCAGGGAACTAAGATCCCACGTGCCGCGAGGCAACTAAGCTCACACATACGCCGCAACTAGAGAAACCATGCGTGCCAGGCTAAGACCCAGTGCCGCCAGAAATTAAAAGGTAAAAGAAGGAATTAAAAAAAAAAAAAAACAGACTTAGTCCCTGTGGATAAAATACACCACTATATACAAACTTACAGGTGGTGTGACTTCAGATTTTGATAAACGTAGTGGAGGAGGAGTAACAAGCGGCTAAGAGAGAGAATAAGAGGGTTGTCCTTCTAGAAAGGACAGTCAAGAAACACTTCTGTGATGAGACGACCTGGAGAGTGATGCTGAAGAGCTGGAGTTGGAAGAGCCAGGGCAGGAGGGGAGGGTAAAGGAGTCCAGGTAGAGGCCACAGCAGAGGCGATGCCCAGAGTGTACGGGGCATCAACAGGGCTGGGAGCACCCTGTGGCCGGGAGCTGCATGGAGGTGATGGCGTGGAGACCCCCGGGGGCCTGCAGGAGAGAGGGACATGGTCGGCCACATGTGGTGTCTTTGAAGGTCGGGCGGCTCTCACAAACCACTGCAGACGGTGCCTCAAACAACGTCCGTTTGTCCCTCACTGAAGTCCTGGAGGCTGGATGTCCAAGATCAAGGCACTGGCCAGTTCAGTTCCTGGCGAGGGACCTCTTCCTGGCTTGTGGATGGTTCCTTCTTGCTTTGTCCTCTCATGGCCGAGAGAGAGAGGTCTCCTACCCCTCTGGTTATAAGGGCACTAATCCCATCACCAGTGTGGCTCAGACAGTACAGAATCTGCCTGCAACGAGGAGCCACGGGTTCCATCCCTGGCTTGGGAAGACTCCCCGGACAAGGAAATGGCAACCCACTCCAGTATTCTTGCCTGGAGAAGTCCCTGGGCAAAGGAGCCTGGAGGGACACGACTGAGGGGCTAACTCACAGCACAATCCCATCACGGGGCCCCACCCTCATGACCTCATCACGTCACCTCCCAAAGGCCCCTCCTCCCAGTGCCGTCACCCTGGGGACCGGGCTTCAGCGTGTAAATTCAGGGAACATAACATTCCGTCTCTAGCCCATGGTCATCCTGGTTACCCCCAGCCAGCTCCAGGGCTGCCTTTCACCAAATCCCTCTGTGTGGTTAGCTGTCCAGCGTGTCCGGAGACGTGGGCACCCCGTGGCCTTGGAGGCTCTCTCTTTGTGGTCCCAGCACCTCCAGTCTGGTCCTGACTGTCTAGGCGCCCAGAAGACTTCCGGAAGAGGTGTCCGTGCCTGGCCTTGGGGACTTCGGATGGTTCCATTGAGCAGTGGGCTGGGCACCGCTGACTTGTCTCAGCACCCTGAGCCCAGGTCTTCCTGTGGGGAGTCCAGGCGTCCTCACCACTGGGCTCTCAGAGGGGCCACCCAGGGTCGCCCTGGCATTCTGTATGAAGCCGCTGCCCTGCCTGATGCCCCACATGGCTGAGTAAGAGCGTTGGCCCAGCGCGCAGTATCTCTCCAGGACTTGAAGCTACACTGAGGGAGGAGACGGAGGCCAGAGTTTGGAGTCTGGGGTCCTTCCGGAATGCACCTGGGGGACCCTCATCCTCCCTGTGGTCAGCCCCAGTTCAGCCCTCCAAAGCCCCTCTCCCTGTGCCCGCTCTGACCTGGTCTTGGCAGTAGAGCCCTGTGTCAGGGCTGGTGTGTAGCCCCTGCCGGAGTCCCCGAGCTCCGCCACCATCGGCCCCAAGCCTGGCGGCCCTGGAGGGAGACCCCCACCCTAGGGTGAGACCCCCCCACCCTGGGGGAGCAGTTCTTCAACCCCCTCATCGGTGCCCCTGTCCCCCACCCAGGGGCCTCGGCAGATCCTCCAGGAGCAGTGCCTCCCTCCCTCTGTGGTCCCAGCTGCTGGAACGTTCCACCTCTCGCAGACACCTCCATGCTGGCTCAGAGATAACCCCCGCACTATTGCCGAGACGCCTTTTTATATCTCCTGTTATTTATAAACGTATGATTCATTGAACAATGATTGTGAGATGAAGAAATGTTGCCTACTAATATTTAAATCGCAGTTATCTAAAGTGACGCGGGAAGGAAGCGAGGTCTGCTATTTTGGCTCAGGTGGGGAGTGGGCAGGAAGAATCCAGGTCTGGCCCCACAGACCCCCCATCCCCGGGGACTGCTACCTCCCTGCTCCCCTGAGCTGGGTGAGGAGCTTGCACACATTGGCGGTCTCCTGCCTGGCAGTTGGTTGTCACTTCTGTTAGACAAGGTGGAGGGTGGGGCTGGTGGGCCACTGAGACCCTCTGGAGTTTCTTCTCCTCTTTTTAGTTCCCCACGGGCCTCCTGTCTGACAAGAGGCTACAGCCGCCTCCGCGAGTTTGCTTCGAGGCAGAAATAGACTCAGGGCCTCTCCTGCTTACCCAGCCGGCTCTCCCTTCTGCACCCCGCTACCAGGAAGAGGAGGTGGGCCCTGACTGAGTCCCCAGGCCACTCGGAAAGAGAAGGGAAACGGCCCCCATCTCGGAGACTTCAGGATCCTTGGTGACATTCACGCCCCAGCCCCACTGGCTCGTCCGCCGGGGTCTCATTGAAAACATCGCTCTGGCTGTGGATGTGGGGAGGGATGGTCCTAAAGGACTTCCGTGGCTCCCGGGGGCCGGGGCGCCAGGGCTGGGAGCTCCACGGCCAGCCTGGTGACCGGCCACACACAGCGGCTCTGCGGAGCTGGTGCTGCCCTGAGCTGGGTCTGTGCCCTCCGGCCCATCCCGTGCGCCTCCTGGGTCAGAGCCCCTGCCGTGCGTCTGGTCACCTGGAGCCCTGGCAGCCCTCGAAGCCCCGGGATGACTCCAGCTGCCCACACCCCCAGGCGGGCAGGACACGGCAAGGACGCTGAGGACGCGCCTGTCCATTGGTTGAGGCGGGCCTCCTCCAGTGCCTGGCTAGGCCTCCTCGTGGCAGGCAGGACCAGGGCAGACGTGGGGGTGGGTAGAGGCCGGATGGGCACAGCAGGGAGGTGACCACAGCCCAGGAGACCGCCTGGGGGGCTTGGAAAAGGGCCTGGGAACACTCCAAACAAGGTTGAAACCGGACGGGCCGCCTCCCTGTCCTCTGGTTCTTCACTCACGTCCAGAGCCTTGGGAGCACCACTGCCCCCTCATTTGCAGAGTGATGGGGAGCTGGACACTGGGCCTGATTGATGTGCCGTGGAACCGAGAAGTGTCCCCAGGGTGGACTGCTGGCCTGGCGACCCTGGGCAGCGGCAGGTTGGGGGGGTCTCTCCAGGGACTGGATCCTTCAGGGAGACTTCCTGGAGGAGGCGGCACCCAGAGACCGTGTAAATGCATTCTAAGGGACCTGGGAGAGCTTATCACAGACATGGAGCCAGGGTGGGGGCCAGGGAGACTGACTCGCTGTTCACTCACAGAATTTTTTTTTTTTTTTTAATTAAAAGTGTTTATTTAGCCATTGTTGGCAGCCTTCAAACCCAGGCACTTACAGACGTCACTATTACTGATTTGCTCCTCGCCTCCTATGTGGCAGCAGCATGCACATCCCCATCGATGGAAGAGGAAACAGGCAGAGAGAGACATGGTGCCTCTCCCGGGGTCACAGAGCTGGGAGGTGCAGGCGCTGGGACTCGACCCCAGAAGGCTGACCACCCTGCTCCATGCTCCACACATGACTCGTGCAATCCCACAGCCGACACTGGGATGCGCCAGGCTGTTCCCACCTTGCAGGTGGGGCATCCGCGGGCTGGGGTGTCAGGCCAGCCCAGGGCCGCCAAGCAGTAAGACACAGAGCCGGCCCCTGAGTCGGATGCTGGCCGTGGCCCCATGTCTGGCGCTCGGCTGCTGGCTGGCACGGGGAAGGAGGTGGGCTGACCGTCCCCGCGGAGCGGCCCTGCAGACTCTCACCAGGCGTGTTTATAACACCTGGCGTGTCTTCCCTGCCAGGACTTCATAGCGTCTTGAAATGTTCTGATGTGCGAAGAGCCTTTTTTATACGAGAAATGAAATTATTTTCAGCCTGTTGTCAGGCAGTTGTCAAAAGACATGGCAAATGAAGGGCTCAGACAGTGAGGGCTTGGAAGGCAGGTCTGAGCGAGGGGGTCCAGTCAGTGGGGTGCAGGGGCCGAAACCGTGCAGGTCCTTAGGGGAGTGGGAGCAGATGGAGGCGCTCACGCAGAGTTTATTGTTGGTTTATTACCTCCTACCGAGGGCTTGGCACCGGACTTGGGCTGGCTGGAGCCGAGCTGATGGCTAACGGGCCAGGCCAGGTGGCTGACAGTTTGGGGTTCATTCTGAGGTGACCTTCTTCCTTCCTGGAAGCTGTCCGATTTGGGGAGACTCCATCTAATCCTTCCTCCTGATTTTTGTCCTTCGAACAGCCCCCCAACTCAAAAGATGCTCAGTCATCCTTTGGGGTGGGTGGGCAGGTGAGCAAGTGGACAGAGTCACCCCATGCCATCCCCGACCCCACCCACCGCCACTGGCCACCCACCTCACCCCAGCCCAGCTCAAAACCAGAATCTTCCCCTCGTTTGGAATGAAGTCCAGTTGAAACCAAACCTCAGCAGTGTGGCCAGCACAGCCTCTGGCGGTCACTGTGGTTGCTCCACGAAGGACCCCGGCAACAGAACAAGGGTCTAGGAGTTGGTGGGAGGAAAGCTCAGCCATCTGTGTGCGTCTGAGCTCTGACACCCCCAAACCTACTTTACTTCTTGGGATGAAGTCTGTGCTCTGAACGCCTCAGCCTTCCCTTCCAATCAGTGTGTGGCAGGTGTGGAAATGGTGTCGGTGCGACGAGAAAGGAGACTGGTGTGCGTGGGTGCAGAGCCGGTACATGGGTAGTGAGCTCCCCATTGCTGGAAGTGTTCAAGGAGACCATGCCTACCAGAGGGGAGGAGCTTTACATGGACGGGATGGGTGGGGTCAGGAATGGACCGCCTCCCTCCTGGCAGGATTTCTGATCCAGTGCCGGGCACACAGTAGGTCTGCACGTGAACCTAAGCTCTTGCTGCTAATCTCAGTGGCTCGTTTGCTGGGATTCCTGAAAGTGGTGATTCGGAAGGTCGTCTGCTTGTTAGAGGAATGGGAGTGGGAATCTTTGGGCTGAGGAGTGCTTCCTGGGGCCCCTCACATCCTGTTATGTCCAAAGGCTGCTCTTACGCGCCCACCCCGGCCCTCGTGCAGCCTGGGAGGGAGCCGGGGTCTCCATCTCACTCACTGCCTCGTCCCCTGGGCCTGCACAGCCTGGGTCCACGCGTGCCCTGGGACGTGGACCCTGGAGGCGGGGCGATCAGGAGCCGGGAGCCCCCTCTGCCCCTGGCCGGCCGGCCTCTTTCCTGGTTCTGGGATTTGCCTCAGACTCGTGTCAGCTCCTGGGCGGCAGCCGGGGCCCTGTCATTTCCAGAGGGCTCCCAGTGTTTAGTAGCTCAGTCGTGTCTGACTCTTTGAGACCCTGTGGACTGCAGCCCGCCAGGCTCCTCTGTCCCTGGGGTTCTCCAGGTGAGAATACTGGAGTGGGTGGTCATGCCCTCCTCCAGGGCATCTTTCTGACCCAGGGATTGGACCCATAGCTCCTGCTTGGCAGGTAGATTCTTTGCCAATGAGCCACCAGGTAAGCCAGGATTTGTCTCAGAACAGCCCGCCCTTGGGCCAGGAGCCGGGGGCCCGTCATTTTCAGACTCTGCTCCTACTGCGGGCAAAGACACCAGGAGGAACTGTCCCTCTGAACGCAGGGCCGGGGAGGCAGGCTGGGAGTGTCCCCACCTGGGCCATGGGTGGATGCTCTTTGGGCGTCTTCGGCTCTGCTCCCAGCTTGGGGTTGAGGGGTCCTCCTCCCTTGGAAAAGATGTGGGATGTTCACAGGGGCACCGGTGAAGCCACCTCCTCCCGACTCGCTCCTCCCCAGGTCTACACAGGGAGCCAGCGATGGCGGGGGCACTTCCGGCCTGGGGCTCAGTCACTGCCCGCCAGCCGTGGACCACACGCGCTCGCTGTGGACAGCAGAGGCCAAGAGTGTCGCGGGGACTTGGTGCGGGAGGAGGCCCGCGCTCTGAAGTGGCATCAGCTTGAGCCTCGCAGAGCCTCCTGCCCGCTCCCCAGAGGGTTTCCTGGGGCCCACGTGGCAGGGCCCCCGCCTCCGGGGGGGATCTCCCCCAGGTCACTGTCACCGGGGCATCCTGTCCCAGCTGGGGCAGACAGCCAGCACACTCCCGATAAACTGGACACCCCCACCTTGAAGATCCCTGACAGTTCCTACGCCAGGGGGGCACAGTGACAGGCTCCCCACGCAGGAGCAGTCGTACCCTTGTTGATTTCTGCATCTGAGAGAGATGCTTCTGGAAGCTTTGCAGCCTGGCACCCATGTCCGAGGACAGCCTGCCCCTGCCGTCACCCGCTCTGTCCCCCAGGGATGCGAGTGGCTCGGGGCAGGTCGTGAGGTCTTCGTGGGTGAAACGCACCAGTGGCTGAGTGTCCGCTAGGGCGAGTCTCAGACGTGGCCTGGGCTCCGGCGTGGCGGCGAGGGTCCCCCGGGGCGGAGTTTGAAGGCAGCTCTAAGCCTTGCGATGGGGCATCGTGGGAGTGAAACGACGCTCACGCACTCAGCTGGTAATGGGCACCCGGTCCGCGCTCTCGCCACCCTGGACAGACGTCCCGCCAGCCCTGGGCGTCCTGTGGAGAGAGGCTCCCAGAGCTCGTGCCTCTGCTGCTTTTGTTGACACAAAGCGAGCCGACCATATGGAATTCAACTTACAGGCTCCCGGTGCTTTGCCTCATCTCGTCCCATCTTCCTCTCTCTCTCTCTCTATTTTTTTTCCCCTTCAAATTTCAGAAGCAGTTCTCTTAGCAACCGAAAAAACGACACTTAATTACAGCCCCAGCAGCAAAGGCGGCAGAGCCTGCTCCCGGGGATGCTCCGTTAAGCTTTCGGAAAGGCCTTTCTCCTCGTGTAGAAATAACCCCGTGCCACCTGCCGCGGGGCTCCCCGCCACGGCCCCTCCCTCTGTGTTTGCCGCTTGGGCAGAACTTTTTCCCTGCCGCCTCTCCGTGTGTCTCCCGGACTCCCGTACGCAACGTGCAGCCTGGCTCGGAGCGGGCTTTTTATCAGCTGCCTGGAATTAGGGCGAGCTTTGGCTGGGCTGCAATCTTAATTGCTTCATCTCTCTTTTGTTTCCAAAAAAAAAATTAGGAAGGGGGATGGAAATCCTGTTTTCTCCAGGGTCATTACCTCCATGGGGGGGAGCCAGAGAAGTAATGGGTCCTTGTGTCTGATTCTTGCCAACGGAAATCTGGGTCACGTTCAGAGATTCCAGAAGACTGGCACTGGCCGCCCAGTTAACGCGGGTCTGGCTCGTAGCTTATCTGGAACCGGGACGTTTTCTCTCCAGGACCGGCTCCCCCACGTCTGCTGGCGGACAAGCGGCGGCTGCGGAGAGCGAGGAAAAACTTGGCTTTTGCTTTCGAATGAAAATGAGCAAAGCACAGGAGCCGTGCTCTGTCGCCCGGGGCGGGTCTGAGCCCTTGGATGGTCGGGGCTCGGGGCTCACCGAAGCCTCCCGCCTGCGAGCCTCCTCCCCGACGCACTGATCACAAAAGCAGGGGAGCGCGGCTCACATGACGGGCGCGGGGAGCGGCAGTGGGCTCTGAGAGCAGCCTCAGTCTACGCACGCTTGGTTCCCAGCTGACAGACAGAGTATGGGGTGGGCTCCGTCACCAGCGCGCTGGGTCTGGCCTGCCCAGCTATGTTCGGAGGCAGGCAGTGGCCAGACGCCTGCCGCCGCTCCCCAGGTCCAAACTGCTCCGGCGCCCAGGGGCTGGGCCGCCCTTCCCTTCCTCCCAGTCGAGAAGGTTATATAATGAGCGGACCGCTGCCAAAGTCGGAGGGAAAATGAAGTCTTTGTTAAATGCCTTCACCAAGAAGGAAGGTAAGCGGAGAGCCAGCCTAGGGCGCGGAGTGCATGGAAACAAGCAGCTTCTGACCGGGGTGGCGAGGGGTGGGGGAAGCCGGGGACTCCGGGTCCTCCTAAAATTGCCATTCATTCATTCCTGCCGTGTTAAGGGAGTAATTACTTCTGGTGGGCGATCGGGCTTTGTTGTAGTTGGTCTGGACTGTTAACCCACTTGAAGGTGTCGGTTTCATTTTTTTTTCCCCCAAGTCTCCAGCCCCTTGCAGAAATGTAGCTTGTACATCGTTAGTGCATCCAGAGCCTGTTAAGGAACTAAGTCCTGTGGAAAATAGGAAGTTTGGCTCTAACCTGTCCGCTGCCTGGAGGCTGCCGAGCACTCAGGCAGGAGCAAGAGCCCCAGGACGCCACTGGCTGCCCTGGCCAGGTGGGCGCTTTCAGAACCGCCGCTCGGAGTCCCTTGGCCGTCCCCGGGTTGCGGTTTCGGGGAGCGGGTGGGAAATGCACTGTGGCAGACTTTGAAAGTGCATCTGGTTTTCTGCATGCCTTGTGTAATTTGTATTGTGGAAAAGAAACGTATAAATACATGCATGGAAGGCTAAGCTAAGAAAATATCCACCCACTTAGAGTTTGCAGATTGCCTGGAAGAAGGAAACAGTTGGGTGGAATATTAATCATTTTCAGACAGGAAAAGAGTTATTTCTAACCCTTTGCACATTAAAAAAAAAATAAAACAGCAACAACATTTCCACGGCGGGTTCCGGTTAGTTGGTTAAGACAGGGAGCTCTCATTTTATGAAACCAGGAGGTTTATGAAGATGTGAGGTTAGAGGAATTAAGGAGACACTTTCCAGCCCAAGCCAAAAAATAAACATGGAAGAATTTCCAATTACACCACACAGGAGATGAACTTAATGTGAATCTTGGTAATTCAGTGAGATAACGTTCATTAGAATGTTCACCGAAACGTCACCTATGAGAGTCCAGCTGAGTAGCTCACTGGCTCCTTGGGGCAGAACGTATTTGCAGAAGTCCCAGCTCTTGTATCCCTTAATCTTCCGAGGGCAGCCGCCCCCGCCCCCAACCCCACCGTGAATTGCTGCCACTCTCTGAAAGACCTCTTCCGCCTGGTTCTCAGGAGCGTACAGAAAAGACAGCCTTTGTCTGAGCACATCTGCTTCCACGATGAGCCCAGATTCACCTTCTGGGACTTTGATCTTGGTAACATGTGCTCAGCATGGGGGTTTCAGTTGGGGGCATGGTGTTCTGTTCACGCTGTTCCCTTGTCCCCTAGACTGTTCTTCCCCTTCGGAGTCTGTCTGAGCTATTGGCAGGGCTCCCCCCAAATTCCATCACTTTCCATCAAGGGCATTTGTAGCTGCTTATAACCATCAGAAAAATAGAACTGACTCTAAGGTCAGGGAAGCTGGGAGCCTCAGCATGAGTTCACATCATGGAGTGCAAGTGTTTCCTGGTCTGGGGGAGTCCCCTCCGAGCTGAGGTGACCCCTCCCCTCCATCCGCACGAGCTCTGGTTTGTCCTCCGGTGGGCACAGAAAGGATGAGGCAGGAAGTCAAGGGGGCTCTGTTGCGAGCATCTGTTCAAGAGGCTGACTTCCTCTCGGTGCCGTGGTCCTGCAGTTGACTATCTCGGCAGGAAGAGCATCTCTCTCTGAGATCCTGGATCCGCCGTGCTAGTGAGGTCTCCTGTCCCCCCGCCCCCCTGCTGGGCGGGGCTCAGGTCACCCTCAGTCCTTCCAGAAGTCTTCGGGCTGCCGTCTGATGCTGACAGCAGCAGTGACATGGGGGTGGCTTCCCCCGGTGACCGGCAAAGACAAACGCGGGACTTTTCCCCAAAATAGACTTTCCCCCCAAAACACTGGACTGATTCCCCAGGGGCCGAGCCCTGGACAGGACAGCCTCTCGGGCCCCGGAGGTGGGAGTCCACGGAGCACGCCTTTCCTGCTCCCTGTCTCCCTCCCGGCTGGGCTGGCGCTGAAGAGCTGCTTTGCTTTGAAGAATTTGGAGTAGATGCGAGTGATGGTGTGCCTTGCCCTGACAGAGGGGCTTCAGAGGAAGCAGGTTGGCATCACTGCTGGAAAAAGTGTGACCTCCCCTTGGGTCACTTCCAAGTTCTCACCAGCCATACCAGCCAAGATGTGAATTCCAAGCGTGCGTCCTCGGGAAGCCTCGTGCCATGTCCCTGCGGCTTCCCCAGGCTGGCTGCGTGTGTCTGCTTTCCCAGGATGGTCCTGCCTCCCAGGGAGGCAGCGAAGGGTGCACTGGGTCGCAGCTGTCTCGGTGGAGCTCTGCCAGCACCACCTCTGTCCCCACAAGCCCAGCCCTCCAGCAGGGGGTTGCCCAGGTTCTGGGTGGGGTGCAGCTGTCCTTGGTTTCCATGACGGACTTCACCACCTCTGACCTCGGGCAGCCAGGGCGGTGGACCATGTGGGACTCGGTCCTGAACTCGCCTTTCTCCTCTGAGACGCTGGTGTTCCCACGTCCCAGTCAGCCCTCCAGGAGGGCACGTGTCTTCCTGTCGCTGTGCAGTCCGGTTTGTGGAGGGCCAGCTCGAGGAGGCTCGTGTTCTTTGCTGCCTGGCGTGGCTGCTGTGCTGCTTCCCTGCAGCCCGGAGGCTTGTGTTTCTGTAGACGCCTCTTCTTGCAAAGGACGGGCTTCCCTGGTGTCTCGGCGGCAAAGAATCTGCCTGCAGTGCAGGAGATGTAGGAGACATGGGTTCCATCCCCGGGTCAGGAAGATCCCCTGGAGTGGGGCATGGCAACCCCCTCCAGGACTCTTGCCTGGAAAGTCCCATGGACAGAGGAGCCCCGTGGGCTACAGTCCATTGGGTCCCAGAGAGTCAGACACGTCTGAAGCGACTGAGCGTACACACTTGGAAAGGACACTCTGTTTCTGGCTCCAGCCCTCAGAGAAACCTGGGGTGCCGACCACGTGGGTTCCAGCCCTCGTGGTACCCAAGGACCGTGTCCTCGTTCTGAGCCCCTGGCTGGGCCGACGTCCCAGAGCGAGGGGTTTGCCTCCAGTCTAGAACATCATGAGGAGCGTGGTGAGGTGTGTCCCCCGCCTCCTGTTTGATGCTTTGCTGCCAGTCCCGGTTTGAGGGGTGGAGAAAGGAGCACACTGGGTTTAGGCAGACGGATTCCCACCAGTAGAGCCAGGGGGCCACGTGTGTTTGCCCTGCCTGTAACAGCCCCACAGACGGGGCGGCTCAAACATTCGCTGTCTCCAGTCCCAGACCCGGGTGTGGGCGGGGCTGGTCCTCCTGGGACCCCCCGACTCCTGGGCATGGAGACGGCCGTCCCCTCCCCATGTCCTCTCAGGGTTGGCCCTCTGTGTGTTCGTGTCCTGACCTCCTCTTCTTACAAGGACCCCAGTCCTGTGGGATTAGGGCCCCCCAGTGACCCCATTTTACCTTAATCACCTCTTAAAAGGCCCAGTCTCCAAAGACAGCCACATTCTGAGGTGCTCAGGGTCAGGCCTCCAACTCCAACCCCCAGTGCAGGTCGCGGCGAGGAGGAGGAGGGACTCCACGGCTGCCTCCGTGTCTGCCTGTCCTTGCTGTGAGCCAGGGCAGCCAGTCGTCCACGGTCTCCGGGCCGCTGGAGGCATGGGCGCGCGGATGGAAGTGGGATCCAAGCCTCTTCCATCTCAAGCATTGGCTTGAGCCTCCATGCAAGGGGGGTGCTCCCTGCCTCCACCCGTGTCTGCTTCTGTGTCAGGGCAAGCTCTGCACACGCGGGGGCCCTTGGGGGCTCAGCACAGAGCTCGCAGCGTCCGTGTCCTGGGCAGCTGGTGGGGGGAGGGGGGCAGGCACCTCTCCTGGATGACGGTGCCACGCGCGCTCACCCGCGTTTCCCCTCTCTCTGACCCAGTGCCCTTCCGAGAGGCTCCGGCGTACTCCAACCGCAGGCGGCGGCCCCCCAGCACGCTGGCCGCCCCGCGGCTCCTGCTGCGCTCCAATAGCGATAACAACCTCCACGCCGGCGCGCCCGACTGGGCTGTCTGCGCGGCCACCTCCCACCTCAGCCTCTCGCCCCAGCTGCTGCAGCAGACGCCCGGCAAGGCGGACGGGGCCGCCAAGACCCTCGGGAGCTACACCCCCGGGCCCCGCAGCCGGTCGCCCTCGCTCAACAGGCTGGGCGGAGCCGGTGAGGATGCCAAGAGGCCCCAGCAGCCCTGGCACGTCGGGTAAGGAGCGACCTGGGCGGTGGGGGGCGCGGGAGGCGTGGGAGTCCAGGGGGACCGGGGAGGGGGCATCTCTGTGCACGCGGCCCTGGATTCTGGACCTCGGGATGCCACCAGAGATTGAGCAGGACCCCTGCTTGATTCCAACCTGGACGCTAAGAACACTTGAAAGCCAGAGCCGGCGACTGTACCCGGCAGGGTGGGCGCCCCACTGGGCTCCTGGGCCAGCTTGGGCTGCGGCGGGTGCCTGGGGCTGTTTCCTTTCCTTGTGCGTCCGCTTCAGGGTCTTAAAAGTGAAGTTTGTTCAGAGAAGGAGCTGAGGGCGGCCCGCTCTGGGCTGAGAGCTCCTCCAGGGGCCACGTGGGGGTTTTTGTTTGAAATAGAGTTTATTTACAGCGTTGTGTGAATTTCTGCCGTCCCACAGAGTAACTCAATTATATACATTCTGTTTGTTCTTTTCCACCGACGTTTATCCCAGGAGGTTGGGCGTAGGTGCCTGTAGGGCCTCGTTGTTCGTCCGTTCTGTATGCAGCAGTCTGCTCTGCGAGCCCCAGCTTCCCCTCCACCCCCCCGCCCCTGGCAACACGAGTCTGTCCGTGTCTGTGAGTCTGTTTCACAGGTAGCTTCACCGGTGCCGTATTTTAGATTCCACGTGTAAGTGATGCCATACGACTTTCGCTCCTCTGACCGGCTCCACTCACGTGATCACCTTTAGCTCCATCTGGGTTGCTGCAGTGCAGGCCTTGGCTCGATTCCGGGTCGGGAAGATCCCCCGGAGAAGGGATAGGCTGCCCACTGCAGTATTCCTGGGCTTCCCTGGTGGCTCAGCTGGTAAAGAATCCACCTGCAACGCGGGAGACCTGGGTTTCATCCCTGGGTTGGGAAGATCCCCTGGAGAAGGGAAAGGCTGCCCACTGCAGTATTCTGGCCTGGAGAATCCCATGGACTGTACAGGTGCGAAGATTCGGACACGACTGAGCAACTTAAAAAAAGAAACTGTTGCTGCGGACGGCGTCATTTCGTCCTTTTGATGACCGAGTAACGTGTCATATGTGTGCACCGCATCCTCCTATCTGTCCCTCTGTCGCCGGACAATTGGGTTTCTCCATGGACCAGGCTTCATCGTGCGTGGACCTGAGCCTGAGCGAGCACTCGCATTCGTGGCCACAAGGAGCCCTGGCAGAGCTGAGGGTGTGACGAGCCCCGGCCGGGGCATTGACAGCCCTGCCTGGTCCTGTTCTGTCTGCCTACGAGGCCGGGGTAGGGACGAGGTGTGCGTCTCAGCAGACACTGAAGCAGCTGGGGCTGGCAACCCCATTCTTGGCCCCTTTCTAGATGGGGAGATAAAGCCAGCAAAGGCCAGACCCAGCATGAACCCCCAGGCATCTCTCTGGGGCGCTCTGGACTCTCCCCGCTCTGTCTCCCGCGCCGGCAG
The DNA here is from genome assembly GCF_032452875.1 of Bos javanicus. Lineage (NCBI taxonomy): Eukaryota > Metazoa > Chordata > Mammalia > Artiodactyla > Bovidae > Bos > Bos javanicus. The sequence continues at coordinate 48,249,958 of NC_083896.1, read as the reverse complement.
GAGGCTGCAGTCCCTGGAGCTCCAGCTCCCAGGCACAACCGTCCTCTCCTCGCGTGGCCTCCGGCGTTTGTGTGTCCAGGCTGAGCCTTCCTGGCGGTGGACTCCTGGCCGGGGCCTCAGTGCTAGTCGGGGCAAGCAGCGCTGTCCCTGACCTGTCACCCCTGCCCCGTGGTGTCGCGTGGACCCACACGCTGCTCCATGCGCCTCGGCTCACCCCGTCGTCCTCCATGGAAGACCCCGCGTCCCCGTTTCCCAGATGAGAGCACTGAGGCCGGGTCCTGGAGCCGGTGCAGGTCGTGGGAGTTGTCCTTCCTGAGCTCTGCCCTCACCCTCGGTGGTCCCGGGGAGCCGGCGCCCTGTGCGTTTGGCCTGGCTCGGCGTGTCCACTGAGGGGCGAGTGCCCACTTTGGTCCAGCCGTCTGCCCGGTGACCGGGTTTCCCGTCCCGCTGCACACCGTTGAGTTGGGCAGGCCTGGTAGGCTGCCGTCTATGGGGTTGCACAGAGTCGGACACGACTGAAGCGACTTAGCAGCAGCAGCAGCAGCAGCAGCCTGCCTGTGGCGCCTCTAGCCAGCCGGGGTCCTTCCTAATGCCACATCCCCAGGTCCGATCACAGATGTTGGGGAGGGCAACCAGGAGTCTGGGTGGAGGGGTCAGTGTCCCGGGCAGTCCTGGGGGAAGGCTGATCGCTGTGACCAGGAGCAGCAGGCCAGCTGTCCAGGCTGCGGCTGTGTGGGTCCGGGGAGAGCCTGCCCGTGGGGACCCCAGTTTCCTGGCCCCTTGGCGGGGTCACAGCCTGCCCCCTCGGTGCCAGCGCCCCCAGGCACACCTTGGCACTAGGACCCGTGCACGCCTCCCCCTGCAGTCTCATTCTCAGACCCAGCAGCCCTCCTGGCTCTGGTCTAGATTCTCGCTCCGAGTCACCCCAGGGAGAAGCGCCAGGTGCCAGGAGCCGCTTAAAGCTGAATTAAAGGGTTCCCCAGGGGCCTCAAACTCCACTTCACACAGTTAGCTGGAATTATGGCTGTAATTTTAAAGCGAGTGGGTCCCCTTCCTCCAGGACGAAATCTAATAAGATCCTGAAGGCGGGGTGGCCGAGAACTTGCAAAAGCTGCAAAGAAAACACTGCTGCGGAGAGAGGCCAGCCTCGCGTGCTGCCCGTCTGCTTGTCCCTGGCGCCCCTGTGCGGGGTGTGCGTGCGCGTGTCTGTGCATTTGCGCCCGCGTGCGTCAGCGTGTGCGCACTGGTGTGTGTGCGTGTGTGTTCGGGTGCCTGCATTTCTGTGTTTGTGTTTAGATGCAGTGTGTTTGCGTGTGTGCATTTTCCCGTACTTTTTATGTCCAAGTGTGCGCGTGTGTGTGTGAGGCGCGTGTGTGTGTGTGTGAGGCGCGCGTGTGTGTGTGAGGTGTGCGTGTGTGCACGCACTTACGTCTCTGGGTGTGCCTCGTGCATGCCTGTGTGTGTTGGGTGTGATGGTGCACATGTTTGCATGGACTTCCGTGTCCGTGTGTGCGTTTGTGTCTGGGTGTGCATGCGTGTCCGTGTGTGTGCGTGTGTGACGGTCACCGCCCCAGCCTGTCCTGAGTGCCCCTGCGGGGCTTCCTGGGCACGCTCCCTGGACAACTCCTGGGCTCCTTCCTTATTCACCTGGCGCCTCGTCTTCGGCGACTGTGAAATGAGGACCGTAATGCAGTGGCTCCCTGGCTGCTCCCAAGACCGAACACGTGACTGCACGGCGGTCCTCGCGTGTAACAAGCCCGCAGTCCACAGTGGCCTGGAGCTGCAGCTCAGCTCTGTGTCCTCCCGGGGGTGGGGCGCCTGGCCCGGCGGTTCCCATCACCCCGGCTGTGGTTGCCCTGGGAGAGAGAGGCTGCCGGGATGCAGGGCTCTCAGCGCTGACACTGCTGGCTACCCATCCCCATCAAGGGGCTGTGGCCCCGGCCCAGCCAGCCCCGCCATCCCCGCTGATTCCCGTCCTTCCCTCCCCAGCCGTCAGGGCCTGCCTGGCCCCTGTCCATCTGCTTAGGACCATTCACTCATTCATGACAGCCACTGTGTCCTGACAGGAGCCCACGGGGGACCTGCCCGCAAGACCCCGCTGTGCCAGTGGGAACCTGCCGGGAGCCCTGGCTCCTGGGCTGCCAGGATGATGGCGGCATTTGAGCCGCGTGCAAGCTGTCTGCTTCCACATCCGTGCTCAGATGTGAAAGTGGCCACGCACGCCGCCCCAGTGATGGAGGGCCTGTGCACGGGCACCGCGGTGCAGCCCTGGGGGCTCGAGGGGGTGGCGGCTCAGAGCCCAGCGCTTTCCTGGGACAGACGGGGCCTCTGGAGGGAGGACTCGGCTCCCAGCCTCGGGGTGCCCCAAGCAGCCCCAGAGCGCTTTCTGGCTCTCGCAGACCCTGGAGGTGGGCTGGGGGCACTCCCCGGTCGTGGTGGGGAGAGCCCCGGGCCTACATGGACCTCTGTGTCCCAAGGTCCTGCCCAGTGGGTAGCTGCCAAACTGCTGGTCGTGTCCAGCTCTGTCTCCTTCCTGCTGTGTGACTTTAGGCTAGTTGCTTGTCCGCTCTGTGCCTTTGTCTTCTTGTATGTCCAGAGGGTCTAATGGGTTTGTGACGAGGGTGAAGCTGAGTGTAGCAGCTGCCACGTAATGGCTCTCACTAAGTTATTCAGGAGTGCTGGCTACTTAGTGTCATCGTCGCCAAGGACATCTTGAAAGACCCTCAGCTGCTGCTGGGTGGGCACAGGAAGGTCGTCCTGGTGACGGCCATGGCTTGGGCTAAGAGGAAGTGGAGAGCAGCAGGTCAGTCGAGTCCTAGCGTTCCAAGCACCTGGGGGGTCCCCTCTGGCCGCCCCCCACCACGCCCTCTCCTTGCTCTCTCGCTGCCCACGGGAAGGCTGGCCACTCAGCACCGCTGCAGGTACAGGCCTTGGTGCCCACTTGAGGCCCCGGAAGCCTCAGCCAGGCGTGTGACAGGGACCTCTGCGTGGCCAGAACCGGCTTCGGGCCCAACCTCAGGTGCAGACGGCCTCCCCCAACATCCCCTCACCCATCCCTGGGCCCCTGTGGCTCTGACTGAGCCTCCCGGGCTGGGCCGGCCTCCCCCGGGAACCACCCTTGAGAGCCAGTGGACCCTAGTGCCAAGCAGAGGAGGGAGGAGCTGTCCAGAGCGGAGGGGAGCCCGTGTACCCGCTGCCCTGGCCGGCGTCCTGCCTCACCTGGAGGCTCTGCGTGCACCTGCCCGAGGCGCCCTCTAGTGGCGCCCACTGGCATGGCCGGTCCAGGTCCCTGAGAACCATCCTGAGAAGGGGCTTTGCCGGGTGGCTCCATCATCGCCCACCCCCTGAGCGTGGAGAGGAGTAGGACCCCTCCCAGCTGGCCTGTTCTCAGAGCAGCTCTTGATGCATTTTTGCAAAGCCCGGACCCTGGTCCTGAGGGCCGCCCTGGCCTCACCGGCCCCAGGGAGCGTGCAGGCCACCCTCCCGTCAAAAGAGCCGTTCCTGGGTAGGTTCGGCTCAGCAGAGAGGAAGCCCGCTGCGTGCAGGCAGGGAGGCTCGCTGGCCAGGTCTCCCGCCCACGGGGAGACAGCAGCTCCCGCTGGCGCACAGGTGGACAGAGCTGGCAAGGCTCCTGCCGCCAGACAGACCCCGGCAGGGGCTCGGCCAAGTCCGCCTCTCGCCTTGCTCTGGTTTCCTTCCCTGAATCGGGCTGTGTGGGCCGAGCTGGGGTTCCTGGAGGTTTCGGGGTGGCAGGACCCTACCCTGCCATGCACACCCCTTCCAGGGGCTGTTCCCCTACTGGGCAGGTTGAGGGGTGAAGGGCGCCCTGGGGTCCCTCTGTTCACCTGCAGGCACCCTCGCCCCGCTCCTGGGGACACGGGAACCGGAGGGCAGAGCTGTGCGCCCCCAGGGCGCGGGGGCCTGGGTTCCTCGGTGAGAGCCACGGACCCTCAGCCATGTGGACCCAGAAAGGGGGCGGGGTGAGCCGGGCTGTCCCCTGCCCCCTTGCTGTGCTGCCTGACCTAGGCTACTAGGGGCACGTCACCCGCACATCAGGAGCAGGGGGCCCATGAGGTGCTGACCCCTGGCGCGGAAGCGGGGCCAGGGAAGGGTCGCCCAGGGGAGAGGGTGCCTCCTGCCTGCTGGGGAGTCGGGTGCGGGCACACGCGGGCTGCCCTCACCTGTTACTCGGCTCCCCCGCACGGCTGACACTCAGGGTTTGCGCTCACCTGGGGGCATGAACGCACAGGAAGGCTGGCCTCCGGGGCAGCGGTGGATGCCCTGAGACAAGTCAGCCCCAGAGCTGTCATCAAAGACGGGGAGCCCCTAACAGAGTCCCTGGGAGTCAGAGCTCATGCAGGTCACCCCTCCTGGGGTGAGGGGGCTGCCATCTAGGGTGGAGAAAGGGGCCAGCCAGACTGGGGAGAGGCAGGGCGTCCCGGGTGGCCGGAACAGACCGGGGGCAGCTTTCAGGGGAAAGGTACCTTACAGACTGTCCTCATCCCACGGGGGCTCTTGTGCCCGCCCCCTGCTTCCTGGAGCCGGGGTGGTCTTGGAGGTGCAAGCAGGCAGCACCCCAGTGCCGGTGGCTGGGGGGCCCCTGGGGGTGTCGGGCAGCGGCCCCCGCTTCTCTGGAGTCCGTGAAAGCCTCTGATGTGCACTCGTGCCCCAGGTCGCGGCGCCCTGGCCTGCAGGATGGGGCGTCCAGTCGTTGCCCATCCCCGCCGCACTCCTCAGGACCGCGTGGGGAGGCCGTGGAGCGCGGGGTGTGGGCCCCAGGGCCACCCCAGGAGCCCAGGAGGGGCCACGGTGCCCCGGGCCACGTGTGGGCCGAGGGCTCTGGAGCTTCTACCGGCCTGAAGGTAGAGAGGGAGACGATGCTGATGGTACAAGGAGCAGTGTGGGGTCTGAGCTTTTACACTTCAGACACACTGTCAGCGGGGCCAGGGCCTTGTGCTGGAAGCCACCTTCTGCCAGAGCCTCCCGCAGGCAACATCCAGCACCCTCTTGTCCACCCATCCTGTGTGAGCCTGGAACCTGGGAGACACCCCGATTTCTAGTTCATCCCAGCGCAGAGCAGGCAGCCTGCAGGCAGCCTGGGCTGCGGTCAGCGAGCCAGGATGTGAGGTCAGGACTGTATCTCTGTGCCTCAGCCATTAGTTATGGAGCCTCTGTTTTTCTCACCTGTAAAATGGGGCTTCGCAAAGCTCAGATTAACCTGGCGTGGGAAGATGCTTCAGCATCTGTGTGGGACCACACATCACTGCTGGTACTTAGAACCATGGATGCACGCTGATCTTCAAGGACCAGTTTCTTCCTGTTCTTAAGCAAAGGTTTCCTGGGCTTGAACCGATGCTCCCAGGCTAGAGCTGTCTTTGCTTTGACTTCTCTGCCCAGTGACGCATACTCTGGAGCCGGCTGAAACCAGCTGGCTGACACGTGCATCTTGTCACCCACTTTTCAGCTGAAGCAGAGTGGTAATGGCATGAGTGTTCATACGACACCTGTGCAGAGCAGTTCCTGCTGACTCACTCTCGGCTCTCACCAGATCATCCTGTCTTCTCAGATGGGGAAACCAAGACTTCCAGAGGTTAACTGACTTGTTCAGAATCTGATAGTAAGTGATCAGCTGGGCTCTGGCAGGGTTCTTTAGAAATTTGGATGGAAGAGTGGATAGGTGGTGTTTGTACAAGTGGTAAGAAGGATGGAGGATGGTAAGTGAGTGGATGGATGGATAGATGGTTGGATTCATGGTTGGTGAATGGGTGGATAGGTGAGTTGATGGATGATGAGATGGATAGCTGGATGGATGCGTGGATAGATGAATGGTTGAAATAGATGCATGGATGATTGGATGCCTGATGGATGGTTGGATGCATGATGGATGGGGTGGGTGGATGGATGGATAGATGGATGGTTGGATGTGTGATGGATGGGGTGAGTGAATGAATGGATGGATAGGTGAGTTGATGGATGATGGATGGATGGTTGGATGCATGATGGATGGAGTGGGTGGATGGATGGATAGGTGAGTTGATGGATGATGGGTGGATGGATAGAGGGATGGTTGGATGCATGATGGATGGGGTGAGTGGATGGATGGATGAATGGGTGGATGGTTGGATGCGTGGTGGATGGGGTGGGTGGATGGATGGATGAATGGATGGATGGATGAATGGGTGGATGGTTGGATGCGTGATGGATGGGGTGGGTGGATGGATGGATGGGTGAGTTGATGGATGATGGGTGGATGGATAGAGGGATGGTTGGATGTGTGATGGATGGGGTGGGTGGATGGATGAATGGGTGAGTTGATGGATGATGGGTGGATGGATAGAGGGATGGTTGGATGCGTGATGGATGGAGTAGGTGGATGGATGAATGGGTGAGTTGATGGATGATGGGTGGATGGATAGAGGGATGGTTTGATGCATGATGGATGGGGTGAGTGGATGGATGGATGAATGGGTGGATGGTTGGATGCGTGATGGATGGGGTGGATGGATGGATGGATGGGTGAGTTGATGGATGATGAGTGGGTGGATGGATGGATGGACGGTCAGATGCAAAGGTGATAACTGCTACCGAAGCCGCGGTGACTGAGCTGGTGGGGGCTGGGGCGGCAGGCTCCATCTGTGTTCCCTCACGGATCCTCCCAGGAGCCCCACCCAGCAGACCCCACTCAGCCGTTGCTCAGCGCCATGGCAGCTACATCAGGGGAGATCCAAGCCCTACTTTTGGAGGTTGGGGCGAGGAGGGCCTCTGTGCCTGGTGTGGGGTGTCCTTTGAGAGCCCCCACCCTCTGTGACCCCAAGCCTCTTCCAAACCCTTGGATCTAGGTGGAGCCGCTCCAGGAGACACTTCCCAAGGAATTGAGTCCCCTTGGTTTCCAGGACTTGGGAACTGGGAGCTGGAGAGGAGAGCCTGGTGATGCTCAGCCCCTCATAGTGAAGGCACTGTCCCCCGCCTCCCGTCTCCTGTCTCCTGCCTCCCGTCCCAGCCCCGAGTTAGGCTGAGCTGAGGCAGGTTGAATGGATGGATCCACATCCCACTGGGCAGGCAGGCAGGCCGTCCTCTCCAGAGGGAACTCAGAGTTCTGGCTTTACCCGGGTTCTTGCCCACCGCAGGCAGGGGGCCTAACTTGTCCTTCCTCCCAGCGAGTCAGCCGTCCTGCCAGCTGTCACCTCTGGGCCAGAGGTGGTCACACAACCTGGCCCTTGCAGGCCTCGCTGCTCTGGACTCTGGGGTGTTTGGGATCAGTGATGTCCGTGAGGAGGGAGCCTCCGACCCTCCGGGTGGATCTTCCCATCTGTGTGTTGACCTGTACCTGGCAGAGGGGGAGGAAGTGAGGGGGTGCAGGGCAGCTGCCTGGTGCGAAGTTCATGGGCATCTCTTTCCAGGATGCTGTGATCTCTGTCTGTGACTTCAGCTTGGTCAGAGAAGCCTGGAGTGGGGGGCAAGCAGAGGCGGGGGCATCCCTGGGGACAGACGGCACGCAGACATGGGGCTGCGGCTTGTCACCACACTGTCCTGAGCCCAGGTGAGCACCCGGGAAAGCTCACGCACCTGCCCTCTGCTCCCGTGGTTTGGGGAGAGCTCTGGGCTTTGGGGTCAGCCTGGCAGAGCTGGCGGTCAGTCCTCCTCCCCTGACGAGCATAGATTATGGTGTCAAGCGAGCACGTCACATGTGTACTCATGGGCTCCGCCCGTGCCTAGCTCTCAGTCATGACCTTGAGCGAAAACATAAGCATAATGAAATACAGCACGGTCACGCTTCCGTGAATTCTTGCAAACAAAAAGCAACTTATGTTATTTATCAGGAATGCCGATGTGGGTAAAGCAAAGCCCGAAAGGAATCAAGGGGTTCACATTAAATCCCCAAAGTCAGTGGTCATGTCGTATTCTAGAATCTTCCCTGCATGCCTGTTTCACACTTTGCAGAAAGCTCAAGGTTCCGTCTGGGGGCTCCCAGCCCACGGCATGTGTCGTCTGAATGGAGGAGCGTGGTTGGGGACCCCACCCTTCATGGTGATGAATTTGTGACGCGGGTGGACCCCTCCCGAGACTCAGATGTGGCTCCCCGATGTGGGACTCTGCCCCCAGGGTTATTAATCCTCCTCCTCCCCATCACAGGTGGGGTGCCCTCTTGGGAGACGCCAGCCGGACGTGAACGCTTTTCCAGGAAGCTTTGTAGCATCCTCTGTAAATCCCTGCCCACATTCATCCACGTGTGTGTGGCTCTTCTAAAGACCGCCCTCCCCCCGGAGGAGAGCTCAGTGTGACTCCTCAAGGTCACCCTGATGAGCGCGTGCTCTCCTCCCCTCCCAGGAGTCAGCCCTGGTCACCCGTCACAAAGACGGGGATGTCGTTACAGAAACCACTATGCACGTTTCTCTGGGAGTTGTGCTTCTCTCTTGCTCACTCTCTCTCTCTGTCTCTCCCTCTCGTTCCACCACTGTGCCCAGTTAAGTTAGGCATCCACTCTGTGTCAGGCCTGGAAGTTACCCTGGAAACACACGCTCTTCGTGAAATACTCACATAACACGCATTCAAGTCCCATTTGTGAAATGTCCCCGGGGCAGCCGGCCTGGGCCGCCTGCCCCGCGATGGTGGAACCTTGTGCCAGCGGGTTCTGGGTGATGCCTCGCCCGGCGCGGCTGACACTTACCATGAGACGGGTCAGACGGCAGACACCAGGGCCTGCCTCAGTTGCGGCCCCACTGGAGTCTGTATTGAAAAAGCACATAAAACTGACCGCCGGAGCGTTTCCAGGCGTGCGCTTCAGGGGCATTAAGTACGCTCACATTGTCGTGTACCCGCCCTCTCCACCTGTTCTAGAACTTCTTCCTAAACCGAAACCCGGTCCCCACGGAAGGCTCACTTCCCAGCCTCTCCCCCACCCCATCCTGTGTGTGGATCTGACCGTACGGGGTGCCTGTCGTGGTGGAATCAGGCATCATCTGTCCTTCTGTGACTGGCTTCCTTTAAGCAGCGGAATGTCCTCAGGCTCCATATGTTGTCGACTGTGGCAGAATCTCCCTTTTTAAGTCTGAACAATGTTCCACCGTATGGATGGACCACATTCTGGGCATCGGTTCACCCATCAGTGGACACTTGGGTCATCTTTTGAGAATCATGCTGCTGTGCATGTGAGTGTGCAGATATCTGCCTGAGACCCTGCTTTCACTGCTGGGGTACCTTCCCGGAGGTGGGATTGCTGCAATTACCAGTGTCTTTTAACCGCAAATGCGTCTTCACGTCTCCGGCTCTGTCTAGAGCCCCGGAGCTCCGCTGTGACCGCTCGGGGCTGGACGCTTGTCCTGAACGGACAGGCCGTGGGTCTGCCGCGTCTCTGCTGCGTCTCAGGCCGTGACCCTCCCCCTCTCTCTGTCCCCTCTTCCCTGCCACAGCCCAGCTTTCCCGCCAGGAGCCAACAAGGACGTGCTGTCCGCCTTTGAGTACCCGGGGCCCAGACGGAAGCTGTACAGCGCGGTGCCTGGGAGGCTCTTCGTCGTCGTCAAGCCATACCAACCCCAGGTCGATGGCGAGATCCCCCTGCACCGTGGTGACAGGGTCAAAGGTCAGTGTCCACTCTGCTTCCAGGGTGGGGTCAGTCTGGGGTGCCTTGGCCTCAGCTGACCTCCAGGGTACTGCTTCTGCGGGGCCCCCTGTGGAGACATGGGATCCTGGGAGGGCGGAACGGGGATTCGAGTGTCCTTACAGTGCTATCTCAGCGACCTGATGTCCATCAGGAGGATCGGCTCGTGCCCATCTGGCATGGGAGTCCACGGCAGAGATGGCAGGGGAGGAGCAAGCGAGGCGTCGACGGGCAGCTCCTCTCCACTCCCAGGGCTTCAGGAGTGGGTGGTGCGGGGATCGGGCAGAGCACAGGACGGGTTCAAACATGTCTTGGGGCTCCAGGAGGCGCATCAGGAGACTGGTTCAGCCTGGGGGCCTGGGACATTCCACCGTGTGAGACGGAAGGATGCCCAAAGCAGAATCCTGGGAAATGGAGGTGAAAAGCCTCATGCGTGCCAAGTTAGACTCTGTTCCCAGGGTGCTGGGGAGCCGGCGGTGGTTTCCCAGGGAGAGGGGGTGTGTGAGGCCCTGAGGGAGATGGGGGTAGTGCAGGCGCGTGCGGGAGGCTGGCGGTGGTCGTAGTGGAGCTCTGCTGTCCTGGAGGCCACAGGACGGAGCTGGGGGTGCAGGGGCTGGCCACGTGGGGGTGGCTGAGCTCACCGCGGGAGCAGGACAGGGCGCACCCACCCCACCCCATTGTGGAGGACAGGCTTCCAGAAGACGCGTGGCAGGCAGCAGCCTGTGCCCCTTGTGGGCTCAGTCGGTCAAGTTCAACCCATCTGGCCTTGACTAGGTGGTGACCTGCTTCCTCCTCCCCCCGGTGCAGTAACCTGGCCAACATCACCTGGATTTATATGTTTCCGAGGACAGCTGGAGCCCTGTTCTCCCTCTCAGCTCCTTCTGCTGGTCCAGATGCATGCAAACTTGACCATCTGGTGGCATCAGCAAGTCCCACGGGCTCTGTTCATTTCATTCCCATCTTTTTTTTTTAACCTCAGGTCATTTCTGTTGGTCTGTTTTCAAGTTCACTTGCTCTTTCCTTCGAAACCTCCTCTTCTCTGTTAAGTCCATCTTGTGAATTTTTCATTCGGAAATAACGTGTTTAAACTCTAGGGTTTCCATGTGTATTTTTTTATATAGTTTCTGTCTATCTGCTAAGCCTTCCTGTTGCTCTGTTGAGATTTTCACTCCTTTGGAAGCACGTGGTGTTTAACCCACCCAGCGTGGGTGGGTGTCATCGTCCCTCTGAAATCCCCATCTGTCGTCTCTCCATGAGGGTCAGGCAGGCTCGCTGGCTTTTCTCTCCTCCGGGACATGGGCCCCATCCCCTAGGGCATTTGTGTCCGGTAATCTTCTGTTGTGTTCTGGGCATCAGGGTGTTAAGTTGTGATGATGGTGGCTTCAGTTCCTTCTCCTTCTTTCATTTTGGAGGGTTGCCTGGGTGACAGCTCAGGTCCCCAACTTGAGCTGAGCTGCTCTGCATCTGTTCAGAGATGTGGGGGTGCTGAGCTTGCCAGGCCCTCTCTGGCTCTTTCCCTTGTGGGGACACCTCCACTCGTTTCCAGTTGGCTGCTTTCCTGGCTTCCTCATTCTGGTTCGGCAGCCGACTCAGAACGCGGGTTTCTCCTCACGTGCCCCCCGACAGCCCTGCCCTGGGGACCACCCTGAGTCCCCACAAGCCGTACAGAAAGGTCTTCTTTGTCCAGCTCCCCTCCCCTTTCTCCTTAGCGAGCATGCTTCCCACCAGGCCCATCTACTTCTATCCACGTTCTGTGGTAAAGAACCCGCCTGCCTGTGCAGGAGACCGGGGTTCGATCCCTGGGTCGGGAAGACCCCCTGGAGGAGGAAACGGCAGCCCACTCCAGCACTCTTGCCTGGAGAATCCCCTGCACAGAGGAGCCTGGTGGCCTACAGTCCATTGGGTTGCAAAGAGCTGTACACAGCCGAGTGCACACACGTGCACACACGCGCACACACACGCACAGGGTTTACGGCTGCCTCCGAGAGTGGGGCCCAGGGGGCCTTTGAGCATTGGAAGTCCCTAATTGCCTCTACATAGTTTAATATGATATTTTTGCTAACTTTTAAAGTATAAGCATTTAAATTACATGACCTGCAAAGTGGAATTTTAATACCAGAGCCCATTGTGGGGAAGACTTTTTTCCCCCTGCATGTGGACTAATTTTCAGTTGACCCTGAGACAGCCCCCCATCTGGCCAGCTCACCACCCGCCCACAGGGCACAGGCTTTGTTAAGCGGTTGGCTGGTGCCCAAGGCGGTGCATGCCTGCGGCTTCGTGCCGAGTGCAGACGGAAGGCGGCTAAAAAGCCCTTGCTGAGCATGTGGCCATCCCTGGACAAGAGCCTCCTGATGCGGCGGCGTTAATTCAGAAAGCTGTTACTGCCCGGGGAAGCAAGGGGGGCGGCATCTCTCTCACTGCTCCCCAACTTGCAAGCCAAGGGAGGGGCGGGTGTGGAAAGTGCCCAAGAACTCCCTTCCCAGCAGAGCTGGCGGGCCACGGGCCACCGGGAGCCGGAGACGCCCAGGTCCCGCGGGCCCTCCTGCAGCTCTCACAGGGGGTCTGTCTGCTGCGGCCGTGACCCCCTGCCCTCCTCCCAGGAGGAAGGCAGGCAGCGATCCCTGGGCAGGAGAGCCACCTCTAGGGGCAGCCACCGTTCCGAGGAAGCTAGGAAGGTCAGGCCGCTGGGGCTCACTGCGCTGAGCAGCTGTTGCCTGCTGACCCTTGGGTGGTGGCGATGCTAAAAATAACCACATCTCTTCCCAGAGGGGTGACCCCTGAATCTGCAGAGTCAGCTGCCCGGGGGGTGGGGGTCTGGTGGCTCGTGAAGGTGAAGCGGGCCCGAAAGGGTTGCTCTGTCTGCATACACCCCCTCAGCCGGGGCCCCCAGATACGGAGCACTGGGTCTCCTGGCCCCGCCCAGCTCTGAAACCAGCTAGCCCGCAGCCCTAGGCTTTCACCCCCCATGGGTCCATCCGTCCCCCCTCGCTGTCCCCTCAGGCCCAGGGGGCCGACCTGCAGCAGGCTGGCTTGGGAAGGGCCTGGGGAGCCCTCCCAGGGACCCAGGGGCCGCTCACTTCATGTCTGGGGACCGTGTGTCCTTGTCCCCGTGTCGGAGGTGATGACAGAGGAGATGCTGGTGGAGACTTGTCGGCGCCTGCTGTTCGTCAGGCTCACCGCTTCCGGGACAGCTCACGTTTTTCGTGTAAACCTGCCAGCAGATGCGGGCCGCAGGCATCGGCTCCCATCGTGTGAGCAGCACAGGCCGCTCTAACACCAGTCCCCACACCGGGCAGACTAAGCCTTGGGATTCACTGTCTCCAGTTCCGGGGTGCGGGTGGCAGGTGGTGGGCCCTGGGGGTCCTGCTGACCCCCTGCAGCTTTCATTATTCACATCTTTTCTGCTCAGCCCTAGGAGGCGGGTCTTAATGTTCCCAGTGGACACTGAGCCCGTGCCCCTGGGAGAGTGCACCCCAACATCTCTCTGAATTGAGGGGTGCCTGGGCACAGGGCACTGTCCTGCTCCTCCTGGTGATGGTGGCCTGAAGTTCTGGGTGGTGTAGATGTCCATGCCTATCTGGGGCTGGGTGCAGAATGTGGGCAGGCCTGGGGCTCAGCTTTCTCAACCCAGAGGCCGGCCCCTCCCCTCAGTCGGGTCCTTCCTTGGTGACCAGGCAAGGTGGGCTGGGGTGGGGGTGGGGGCCTGTTAACTTTGCCAGCCTAATCCAGTGTGGGTGGTTATTATTGTTTTTCTGTTTACAAGGGAGGGTGCATGTCTTTGGGGGACAGGGCTTGGCCTGCAGGCAGCTTTTGGGGCAGAGGCTCCCCTGGCACCTTCTCCAGCCAGTTTGTTTCGGCCTCCAGGAGCTGGCTGACCTGTAAAGGACAGTGAAGACTGTCGCTTCTCAGGTGTGACGTGTTGACTTTTCAGTGACTTAGAACTAGAATTCATGCATGAACCCAACCCAGCTCCCTCTTCGCTGTAACAGGGGCACCTGGCCTGGAGAGCCATTAAGCCCCTCCCCAGGATGTGGGTGGACAGACAGCCCAGAGTGCAGGCCCACGGTGAGGCCAGATGAGCCAGCAGACCCGGCTGCTGGACTCACTGAGGGACAGAAGTGAGTCCCTCCCTTAACACACAGCCTGGTCCAGACGGGACCCCATACACATCCCCTCCCCGCCTCCTGCCCCAGGAAAGAGGACCCCCAGCTACCATTGCTGAACCAGACACCCAGGAGCAACCTGGGCCCTTTCTCCCTCCCTCACTCACAGACTGTGGCTCCTCTGCCCCCCGAGGTCACTGGAAAGGGTCCCCGAGCGGACCGCATCCTCCCACCCATCTCCCCGCTCTCAAGTCAGCTGTCTACGGCTGGTCATTCTCTTTGCAATTTTGTACTAACAGTCACACCCAGAAGCGTGTTCTCGATACAGATCCTACGTGGGTCTGCGTGTGTCATCGCTGGAGGGGGCCGGGGGCCGGAGGCAGGCGGAGGCAGTGACGGCCGGAGGTTCCTGCTGTGAGGTTAGCGTGTCCTTTTCACACCTGGGGCCGCTCTGAGCTGAGGAGCGTTTTCCTGCTCTGATAAGTGGAGAAAGCGAGGCAGGTGTTCCAGGAGCTGCCCGGTGTCTCCCTGGACGGCCCCTCCTCCTCCAGACCCTCTACGACAGCACAGGGGCCTGCTCACAGCTGCCAAGAAGTAGGATGGGTGGGCACTGGCCAGACAGCGCCCTGCGGCAGGCCCCTGTCCCCCGCCGGCCATCTGGGGCAGTGCTCCGAGATGACCCTCTCTCGTCCAAGCTGGGCCCCCGTGGTGTACGTCAGCCAGGCTGCACAGAGTGTGAGACCAGCACTGAATTTTGGAGAAAGTGGTCTGAGGGATTGCCATCATCCTGGTCAGCAGGGGGCTTGCCCGTCTCATTTGTTCAGGCCATTTCTTCGAATTATCAGGCAAGGACTTTTAAGACTGATGTTCTCTGTGCTGTTGACCTTCAAAATTCATGGGTCTAGGCATCCTTTATCTGGTCTCAGAGATTAAGATGAGGTCTGTGGTTATGGTCCCTCCTCCACAGCCTTGGTGCCTGGGGCTCCCGGGTAATTTACAGAAGCTTCAGACGTGCAGAGATTGTACTGACCTCCTGAGGCACAGCTGTGCTCTGAGGGAGCCGGGGTGTTGTGGGGGGCGGGGAGCGCCCCCAGCCCAGCATCACAGGCCTAAGAGACAAAGACCCTCCCCACCCTCACCACCGAGCTCTTATCCCTGACAACCCAAACATTTGTCCAGGCGATGCCTGGGCCCTCTCGTCTTAGGATTTGCATTGCTCACCGATGCTTTAAAAACAAGTACACTTCGTCCTCGTCCGAGGCCCTTGCGCACCCAGCGCTGAGCCAGGGACGGGGAGCCCAGCGTTCTCAGCCCTGCAGGCAGAGCAGCTGTGTCTGTCCCGCTGCCCTTGTCCTGTTTTCACTGTGCACCGTGGCTCCCTGCTGCGCATCAGTCAGTCAGTTCAGTCGCTCAGTCGTGTCCGACTCTTTGCGACCCCATGGGCTGCAGCACGCCGGGCCTCCCTGTCCATCACCAACTCCCGGAGGTTGCTCAAACTCATGTCCGTCAAGTCGGTGATGCCATCCAACCATCTCATCCTCTGTCATCCCCTTCTCCTCCTGCCTTCAGTCTTTCCCAGCATCAGGGTCTTTTCTAATGAGTTGGCTCTTCACATCAGGTGGTCAAAGTGTTGGAGTTTCAGCTTCAGCATCAGTCTTTCCGTTGGATGTTCAGGACTTGTATATTGTCCCCTGCTGCTTGTAGCACCAACATAATCCATAGGTTCTTCATTAATAAGCCAGCTGAAGGCCCGGGGCCGCCCGTGTGGGGCATCGGCCAGCCCGCTTCAAGTCCAGGCGGTGTCTTGTAGCTGCCAGGCAGGCTGCTTCTCCGTCTCCTGCTGTGAAATCTGTTTCATCAAACTAACTTAGGGCATCCTGTGAGCCTGGACTCTTGTCCCCAGCTCGGGACCTCATGGTTCCTTCTCTTCATCGGGGTGGCCTGTCCCCCGACTCTGACACTTGTAATAACTGATGATGAGGACTTGGAGGCCCCCAACCTCCCATCTCAACTGGGACCCAAGGGACAGGACACGGGCCATATGCCTGGTGCTGCAAGATACGAGGATGCCGGGATGCCCCGTGCTTGCATCCTCGCACCCGGGCCTAACAGGCAGAGGGGCTCAGAGGCTCCGCATTGCCCCTTCCGAGGGACGCTTTGCCAGGCCCCTGGTCCTCCACTGAAGGGGGCGTGGTCAGCCGGCAAATGGACCAGAGCCGCTCGCCCTTCTCGGCCTCATCCCCAAGCCCCGCCCACTAACCCCGCCCCTTTCCGTGTGCAGTTCTGAGCATCGGCGAAGGCGGCTTCTGGGAAGGCAGCGCCCGCGGCCACATCGGATGGTTCCCCGCAGAGTGTGTGGAGGAGGTCCACTGCAAGCCCCGGGACAGCCAGGCAGGTAAGCGGACCCCGCCCGCGTGCTCCACCTCTCCCGGGCCTGGGGTCGGCGTCGTTGGCGATGTCCAGTGCACGGCAGGTACTGGCAGGAGGATATCTCTGATCCTCTGAGCGGTGGACGCCATCCCGCCTGCTTTTGTTCGAACCAGAAACCAGTGCGGCGGGGAAGAGCAGCCTGGAAGCTTGTAGTTAAAACGCGGCTCACTGCACTTGCCAGGAAACTTGGACCCTGCGTTCGAGCCATTGGAAAAAGGCTTCGAGGGTTGATTAAATGCTTGAAACTATTCTATCGATCTCGCGCCAACTTTCATAACAGGCAGCTTTGCATTTCCCACCGGCTTCTGCCAGGCCCTCCCTGAGGACTTGAGGTTTGATGTCTCAATGAAAACTGCTAGAAAGAGGTCGGTGCTCACGGAAGCAAGTCATTCCAGCCCCTCCCCAAACTTCCAGGTACAGCTCTGACACCCGCCCTGAATGTGGTTGCCGAAAGAATGAGTGGATTAAAATGTTATGAGGATTCCACTTATATAAAAGGGTGCTGAGAAAAAACGGATGAGCTGGAGCCACGCAGAGCAGAGGTTTCTTGTAAGAGCCTGGTCAACACGTGCCCTGGCCACTTCTGGTAGAATCCCAGTCTTGGGACACGCATGGCAGGAGTAGCCACGTTTGCTTTGCAGCCAGTAGCTTTTCTGCGTCCGTGGGCAGTCTGGTGGCCCTGACCCATTCGAGGTTCCCAGTCCAGCTCTAGCTGGGCCAGCCTGACCGGGAAATTAGCTATCTTGAACAGGCGAGCCCGGAAAAGCAGGCTGTGTCTCCGGTCTGCAGACATGGAGGGCGCCCAGCTGGTTCCCTTTCTGAGAATGGGATTCTATGAGCGTGTCGGTCTGTACTGAGCTTCCCACAGTCCTGCTTAGGTTAAACCCAGACGGGGACGGTCACCTTTGCCATCTTGTAGGGGTGTCGAGGTAAGAGCTATCACTCACTCCATCCTGAAAGGGAAGACTGGTCGTGCTGGGCTAGGTGGACCAGTGGTCAGCAGGCAGATGGGAGCGTGTTTTCATGGGCTTGGTGATGATATTCTGAGCCCCTGGTACAGGCTGGACTTCCTGACCCTTCCAGTGCCCAGCACCCGCTGGCTCACACGTGTGCCCTCCTGTGAGCAGCTACCCGGCCTCTCTGGTCTGGGAAGGGCAAGACCCTGGCCCGTGAGCTTGATCTGCTTTTCCAGGTTGCTGGACACCTCACCCCTCCCCTCCTGACCGGGAGGAAATCCGGCCCTCCCTCTGTCCCCAGGTTAACAGCTTCAGCGCCACTGGTCTCCTGCCCAGATGCTTCCACTGGAAGACTCAGGCATGTTGGTGCTTGGTATTGCTGGCAATTTCACACCTGGACAGAAGAGCCCAGAGCGACCATGTGAGGGTCATTTGGGCCTTCCTGCTCCCTGCGTCCTCCAGAAAATACCAGCTTCCTGGAGGGAGGGTGGGTTGTTGTTCAGTCGCTCAGTCGTCTCCAGCTGTTTGTGACCCCATGGACAGCGAGCGGCATGCCAGGCTCCCCTGTCCTTCACTATCTCCCCAACATTGCTCAGCTTTATGTTCGTAGAGTCAGTGATGCCATCCAACCATCTCATCCTCTGTTGCCCCCTTCTCCTCCTGCCCTCAGTCTTTCCCAGCATCAAGGTTTTTTTCCAGTGAGTCAGCTCTTTGCATCAGGTAGCCAAAGTACTGGAGCTCCAGCTTCAGCATCAGTCCTTCCAATCCATGCTATATGTGGATAACCACGAGAGTGTGTGATCCACACTGTGGTTAAGGATCTTAGGAGCTGGACATTTTTTCCACGAACGTGGTGGCTTCAAACACATGTGTGATATCCTGTGGTTCTGGAGGTCAGGAGTGCGGTGGAGGGGAGGGTGGTCTCGTGGTGGTGTCAGCTGGGCTGTGTTGCTTTGTGAGACCTTTAGGGGACAGTCCATTTACTTGCCTTTTCCAGGTTCTGGAGGCCACCGCACCCCTTGACTGGTGGTCCCTCCTCCATCCTCAAACCCCCCAGTTATGGGCCAGGCCTCAGGCTGTTCATCTCTGGCCCTCGCTTTGCCCCCTTTCCTCCACTTTTAAGAACTCAGAGGAGCCTGGTGGGCTGCTGTCCACGAGGTTGCAGAGAGTCAGACATGACTGAGTGACTTTCACTTTTCACTTCACTTTGGGTGGGGGAGTCCAGAGTGGCTCCTGTTGGGTTCTCGTTGCCTTAGGCTTTCTGAGATTGCGACCCAGCACCATCTTTTATAAAGGTGATGACTTACGTGCAGTAAAAATGCCCATGTGGTAGTAGAGTTCAGTGCATTTGGACAAATGTGTACACCTATGTCTCCAACTGCAATCAAGAAAACATGTCCATCTCCCCAAAACAGTATCTCTGGCTGCTTTCCCGTCACCTATCTGCCAACCAGAGGCAACCCTGGTTCTGATTCTTTCGCTGAACCAAACTTGAGTCCACTCACCCAACATGCAGTACAGCCGACCTGCTGACACCGGGTTGTGGTGAGGGAAAATGCAGCGTTTATTGCAAGACGTCACAAAGCAAGGAGAATGGGCAGCTCAAGTTCAAAAGCCCCAGGTGTGAGGGAGAGGGTTGTGGGGGGCGTGGTCAGCTCACGTGCAGCTCTCTGATTGGTTGGTGGTGAGGGAACAGTATGATGTTTCTGGAATTTCAACCATCAACTTTATGGCTTCATTCACTCCAGGGTCTGTGTGCTTGTAGGCAACATGCAGTTAACTTCTTCCGCCTGGTGGGGGTTTGAGTATCTGCAAAACAGCTCAAGAATGTGGCTCAGAATATCATCTATAGCCCTTGAGGAGGAACTGAAAGTCCTTGACTTTGTTTTACGGCAAAACTATTATTATTCCGTCTGGCTTGACTGTTTCCCTTTGGTTTTGTATTTATCTGATTAAATTTGCACTTTGGAACTTGGGGAAGGCCTGGGAAGCTAAAGCTTTTCTACAAACAAGAGGCAGGGTACATGAGGGATGGGAGGGGGTGTCTGTCTTCAGGAAGTCCCCACGGGGTCCTCAGTTTTAGCCACCGGAGATCAGTGTAGCCTGCGATTGTTTCAGAGCTGGAACTTACAGCACGTACTCCTGAGCCCGGCGCGTTTCCCGCTACTGAATGCCACTGCAGGGGTGTAAGTCAGGGCTCTGTGAACGTTGTTTTCAGTGAGTGTTCGTTGTATATTTATGCCCCAGGATGTTCACGTGTGCTCCTGGTAATGGACGTTTGTGTTGCTTCTCAATCTGGGCTCGTGACTGAAGATGCTACGCACATTTTTGTACAAGTCTTTCTCCAGATGTCTTTTCCTTTCTCTTGGGGAAGCACCTAGGGCCACAGATAGGAGTGTGTTTAATTTTATAAGAGACTGCCAAACAGTTGTCCAAACTACTGTCCATCTTGTACTCCAGCCGGCCGTGTGTGAGCATTCTGGTGGCTCCACTTCTCAGCAACATTTGGTAATATCAGTCTAATTTCAGCCATTCAGATGGGTGTGGAGAATATCTTACTGTAGGTGTAAGTTGCATTGTGCTGATGACTAATGTTATTAAACACCACACAGGTCCATATAGTCAAAGTTATGATTTTTCCAGTAGTTATATATGGATGTGAGAGTTGGACCATAAAGAAGGCTGAGCAATGAAAAATTGATGCTTTCAAATTGTGGTGTTGGAGAAGACTCTTGAGAGTCCCTTGGACTGCCAGGAAATCAAACCAGTCAATCCTGAAGGAAATTAGCCCTAAGTATTCACTGGAAGGACTGATGCTGAAGCTCCAATACTTTGCTCATCTGTTGAAAAGAGCCAACTTGTTGGAAAAGACCCTGATGCTGGGAAAGATTGAAGGCAAAAGGAGAAGGGGGCGGCAGAGGATGAGACGGTTAGATAGCGTCACCGAATCAATGGACATAAATTTGAGCAAACTCTCGGGGATAGTGGAGGACAGAAGAGGCTGCAGGAATGGTGTGCTGCAGTCCATGGGGTCACAGAGTCGGACACGACTTAGTAACTGAGCAACATGTGCTTACTTACCTTACTTATAGCTTCTCTTGCAAAGTAGCAGTTCAAGCGTTCTGTCCATTTTTAACTGGGCTCTTCATCTTGCCATCACCAGCTTAGAGGAGCCCTCTACAGATGCCGGTATCACTCTTTGATCAGGTATCTGTTGCAAAGACTTTTCACAGTCTGTGACAGCGTTTTCATTTTCTGTGTCTGTTAACAAGTGGAAAGGTCTTTAAAATTTTGAATGAAGTCCAATTTCTCCATTCTTTGCTTTCACAATTAGCACTTTTTATAGCTCCTGTTTTTTAATGTTGAAAATTATGTTGAGTATACATAGAATCCAGAAGACGGGAGAAGATATTTTTTAAATGTTTCCATGCAGCAAGCTGCTTCTGCACAGAGTTGGCTGGCTCGAGCCCTGAGAAGCTGTCTCTTTGGTGTGGGACCACGTTTATATCAGTGTTCGCTGGTGGTTCAGTGGTAAAGAACCAGCCTGCCGATGCAGGAGATGCGGGTTGGGAAGACCCCCTGGAGGAGGAAACAGCAAACTGCTCCTATATTCTTGCCTGGGAAATCCCATGGACAGAGGAGCCTGGTGGGCTAGAGTCCATGGGGTCACAAAGAGTCAGACATGACTGAGTGACTCAATAGCAACACTTTTGTATATTGTAAAGCGAGCATGTTGCCACAAATCTCACCCACATGCGCTAAACAACAGGTGACTGTTTCGGGGAAGGAACAGCGCCGTGGAGAGCCCTACTTACGGCGCTTTTTGCCTCTGAGCAGGAGCAACTGATTTCTCGTCGCCTAATGACAAAGACCAGAAGCCGAGGGTAGCCAAGGGCAGGCTGAGACGGGGTGGCCTTGGGTCGTTGGCTGGTTTGTTGATATTTAATATAAGCTCCCCTCGGTTCCATGAAGAGTTTGGTGGTTTATTTCTCTCACAAGTGACGCACTTGCTCATCTTGACCTTGCTTCTGATTTCTCAGGACCGTGTGTGTTTCCAGCAGGCTTTTCTCTGTGGTGTCTTGTCTGGGCGGGGGCTGATCCTTTCAGACTCGTAACACTGTGCTCCGGCACAGCCCTGCACTCGGGCAGCCCCCCATGGGGTGCCCAGCGTGGGATCCTGACTAATGCCCATGTGCATCCACCTGGAGTGATGGGGACTCGGGGGGAGCCCTGGCTCCTTCTCAGTCCCCCTGGATCCCGGCTGGCTCCTCCCTCAAGGAAGCACGGTGGCTCCGCGTGGGTTTCTTCACCCGGGAAGGACGTGAAGGCTCCAGGTTGCTTGTGCAGCATCGGAGGGGGAGCACGGTTGTAGGAGGTCTTGTTTCGATGCGGGAGAGACGGAGGCGTGTCCTGATTTATACAGACGCACCTGTTTGCATGCATCAGCCCAGAGAGTTGACGACGAGGTGCTTGGGTAGTGATGTTACCGTGCAGTATGTGTGTGGAGGATGGCGATTTGGAGGACACGGACAGTTAATTAGGTACATGCCCGACCCCCACACCAATCACACATTTATTCTACGGAGTCAGTGCCCCAGGAGCCATGATGGAGTGCCAACCCCTTCGATGCTCTGAGGGCACGTGGCACTCTGGACGGCAGGAGTGGATCCTTATCGTGCTGACTCCTCCCCACCTCTCCCCAGCCCCTGTGGGTCTTGGTCTAACCGCCCCTTCCCCCTGCATTCCAGAGGTGGCCAAGGTGACCGCAGGAGGACTGGCCGGCTCTGGGATCCGTGAGGCGCCCCCTTCCACCAGAGCTGTGATGAGGTGCAAAAAGCCGGTAGGAAAGAATCGATTCTGTGTGGTTGGCCTTGGCATTGACAGGCTGCTCTTCATCCCAGCTCTGTTTCTACTTGGCACTTACCCTGGTCCCACGGCCCTGCCCCACTGCTGCGGACACCTCAGAGTCCCCTCACCCTTAGGGGGTCGCTCGGGCCGTGGTGCAGACCCGTGCCCCAGGTTCTTCTCCAGGGCAGCAGGAGGCCCAGCCCATTGGGGGCTCCTCTGCTGACAGCGAGACCCCTGCTCTTTGACCCCGCACCCGGAAGCTGGGCGATCCCTGAGGCAGACAGGGCATTTGAGCATTTGTTTCCTTGCTCCCAGTAAACGGAAGTCCAGCTCATCTCTGGTTTCAGCTGCTGTGACCTGGTGGGAACAATGCCGAGGCCACGGCTGGTCACTGTCAGCGCAGTTGCCCTGTGTGCCCCAGACCCACATGATCCTGCCTGCAGAAGGCATGAGATGGAGCCCCTGGAGCCCCCAAGCCCCTGGGCTGCCCTGGACCCCAGTGCCCTCAAGACACCTCCCTGTACCCCACCACAGGCCCCAGCCCTGCCCTGGGCTCACCCCAAACTTTCAGTTGCCATCTTCAAGCCTCCTCAAGTTTGAGGGTGGGATGGTGAGCGGACATGGAGTCCAGCACCCCCGGCCCAGGTGCCCCCGGAGTCTGTCCTGGCACAGAAGCCCCCTCGTGCAGCAGCATGCCCTGAGGTCCTCCCTGCTGCCCCATCAGGCCCACAGCCTGGGACCACCCTGGGATCTGGGCTGAGCTGGGCAGATGCAATCTGGGCTGAGTTGGGTGGATGCGATCTGGGCTGAGCCGGGTGGAAACCTTCTGCGTGCTGGCCGTTTTCTTTTCCAGGCAGCTCACCTCAGCCTGGTCCTCGGCGCCCTGGGCTCAGTCCTCCTCAGTCCTCGTCCAGCAGAGAGGTTTTGATAGGAGACTGAGTCTTCCTGTCTCCTCGGCAAACATCCCAGGCCTGGCCCTGGTTAGGTTGACTTGGGTCATCCGTAGTCCCCCACCCCGGAATCAGTCACTGCGGCTGGGGGGGTGGGTGTGATCGCGTGCCAGGCCTGGGCAGGGCTGGGGGCGGGGGGCGTGCCCGGGCCAGTTGTGTGCTCCACCAGCCAAGGGGCTCTGCGTGCTCAGCCACAGCCACCCTTTCAGCTGAGAGGCCAGAGCCTCTGGGCTCTCTGTCCGGGAGGGGAGGCCATGCCGTGACCCACCTTCCCCCTGGGAGACGAGGCGGGAGCTGTCACCACGTCTCCCAGTGGCTCTGGGTGCGGCCATGGGGGCAGGGCCCAGCGCAGTCCCACTTAAACAGACGTCCCGTTAGTCACGGAGCGTGCGAACCGTCTGCAGCACGCCACAGTGGGCATGGTCGGCTCCAAAATAGAATGTTTTTGTTATCTTTAGAACATTTAAAAATATAGGCAAATGACTCTATTAGCACAACTGTAATCCAAAATATTAATAAGCGACGAGAGAGCCGGCTTCCAGTCACTAGCTGTTCCCTAACGGAGAATGAAACCGACACGGGGACTCATTGTCCTGGCTGCTAATGAGCGTGTTTTTGTTAAACAACCGTGGCAGGAGCACACAGCCTCCCCGCCCCCCACCACCCTCCTTCTTTTACGCCATTTTATTAAAATACGCTTGGAGCCTTGCCGCCTGGGTGTGTGCGCCTTGACTCCAGGCAGCTGCTCTGTGTTTTAAATACCGGTTTACACGCTCGGGCTTGCCCCTGAAATAGAGCTCTGCCAGGTCTGTCTGCTTCTATCAGGAGGATTCAGTCCTTGGTGTCACCCTGGGACCCAGGCCCTCTCCCCTCCCCGTGGCCGTGGTGGCCGGCCCTTGGTTACCGTGGCAACCTGCCGATGCGGGTACCAGCCCTGCCCTCCTCCACGGCCCCTCCTGGCGCCACAGGATGTGGCGTCTCCAGCTCTGTCCGCAGTCCCCTCAGCCTCCTTGCACAGTGGTGTTCCCTACTGGCCAGGCTTCTGGGTTGGGGGGCAGGGGTCTCAGCCGGGGTGGGTGACAACTCTTGCTCCCACCCCGGGCCTCCTGTGTGGATGGCAGTGGGCAGAGAAGGGCTGCTGTGACAACGTGCCGCAGACCAAGGGGGCTTAAACGGCAGCTGTGTATCTTCCTGAGTTCTGGAGGCGGGACGCGAGGGCCAGGTGCGGGCAGGGCGGGCTCCTCCCGAGGCTCCTCTCCTCAGCCAGCCGGCGGCCGTCTTCTCCCCATGTCCTCACGTGGCCTTCATGCCGGCACATCCCTGGTGTTGCCCCTCTTCTCACAAGCACACCGATTCTGTTGGCTGAGGGTCCACAGTTATGACCTCATTTAACTCTAATTATCTCCTTAAAGACTCTGTTTCCAAATGCAGTCATATTGAGGATCAGGGTTTCGACCTGTGAGTCTGGGGACACCGTTCAGTCTGTGATGATGGTAAAGACTGGTATTTACAAGCTGTGCTCTGCTCCGCATGGAACTCTATACAGACACCTTCCCCGCTCCCCTTCTTGCTGTACAAACCCATCCCCCTGGGGCTGTTCCATTATCTGAGTTTCAAGGGCAGCAACTGTGCTGTCTTGTCTTGAGACTGTTACCTGCCCAGGCTGCGAGCTGACCCACCAGCATTTGGAAATCTTTCAGGGCAGCAGCAGCAGGGCCAGGCCCAGGGCCGTCCTGTGCTCTGGGGCAGATATAATCTGTGTACTTGGTGCCAGCCAAGGGGATGGAAGGAGTGGGCCTGTGAGTTAGTTTGTAAATATGATTTGTAAGGTGAGTTGACCGAGGTGTGTTACCCTTCCATGAGGGCAAAGAACCAGGAGGATACAAGTAGTTCATAGTGGCATTCCCCATACGGGACGTGGGGTCTGAAATGGACCAAGTGCTGAGAAAGTGCTTCTGGGATGGATGAGAAGATGAGGGAGGGGCAGTAGATGGACAGGTGGGTGAAAGTTTGAGTGGATGGATGGATGGGTGGATGGACATGTGGGTGAAGGTTTGGGGGGTCGGGTGGATGGGTGAATGGCTGGCTGGATGGGTGGGTAGGTGGACGGGTGGATGAATGGATGGATTGGTAGATGAACAGATGGACGGGTGGATGCGTGCAGAAATTGGATGGATGGGTGAATGGACACGTGGGTGAGGGTTTGGGTGGGTGAGTGGATGGATGGGTGGGTAGGTGGATGGGTGGATGAATGGATGGATTGGTGGATGAACAGATGGATGGGTGGATGTGTGGAGAGATTGGATGGATGGGTGAATGGACATGTGGGTGAGGGTTTGGGTGGTTGGGTGAATGGATGGAGAGATGGATGGATGGGTGGGTGTGTGAATGGAGTGGTGGATGGGTGGATGTGTAGAGAGATTGGATGGATGGATGGGTGAATGGTCACGTGGGTGAAGATTTGGGTGGGTGGGTGGATGGGTGGATGAATGGATGGATTGGTGGATGAACAGATGGATGGGTGGATGTGTGGAGAGATTGGATGGATGGATTGATGGGTGGGTGGGTGGATATGTGGATGGATTGATGGATGGATGGGAGGATGGTAGACTTTGCATAAGGATGGTATCGATCCATTCTCCCTCTCATACACAGTTCATCTCAGTTCCACTGATGGAGCTTCTCTCACTTTAAACTTCTCCATCTCTACTGGATGAGATCTCTTTAAAACCATCGAGTTTGTGGACCACAGGGAAGGTGGTGAGCTACTCTAAGATTTGAGGAAGTATCAGCGCTCCAGGCCGTGGTGTCTTCGAGTCTGGCTCCTGGAGATTGTTCAGGAAGCAGTCCCTTCAACGGACCCAAAGTCAGTGATCTCTGTCTCTGCCTGCCCTGCCTCACCCCAAATACAGGGAGCTGGACCCTCCTCCCCCTGCAGAGCTGGCAGAATGGCACTGGGGCTTGGGCACCCTGTTTAGGTAACTGGCTGTCCCATCTTCATCATCCATGAGTGATGGGCTCTTAAGTGCCCCAGAAGATTGTGTTGTCATGCCCTGCAAGAGGTGGGATGCTCCCAGGATGTGCAGGCGGACCCTGACCCACCATCTGTCATTCTAGAGAGGACAAACCTGCAGTCTCTCCCTCAGTACCCAGTCTAGGGATGCTTAGCCAGGCCGGGAGCCCCCCTCTAGCTGGGGCACAGACAGGAACCAAGGGCCACCCCGCCGAGTGAGCTGTGGCTCATTTTGGAGAACGAAAGCCATCAGATGGTGCTCTGTTATTGAGTTAAGATGTTGTTTTTGGCTCCGCTGAAATAGACGATAGGAAACAGATCCGGGGATAATGAATAAACATTGGCTTATGGGGGCTGCATGCTGGGAAAGATGAAATCTCACATTGGCAGATTACATGGAAGACATGCATATGTAAGGAGACATGTAAGGGCCAGCTCCTGCTCCCGCAAATCGTGGAGCCAAGGAAGCATCTGGGAGGACGCTCTGTGTCTCCCCTGTGCCTAGCCAGGCGGGGTCTGGGGATGTGGGGGAGCCAGGAGGAGGAGGAGGAGGAGCCTGGGGTCCCAGGGCACCTGGCCCCGGGCAGCCAAGAAGACGGGGCAGGAAGTGGCTGCTTGGGCATTGCTCACAGACATAAACCAACAGTCACCCTCATCGTCAGCAAATGCAGCTTCCAGAAGCTTCCAAGTGGTTCATCAAGGAACTTCCCTGATGGGTCCAGTGATTAGGACCCATGCTTCCACTCCAGTGGACAGGGGTTCAGTCCCTGGTCAGAGAACTAGGATCCCACATGCCATATGGTACAGCAAAAAAAAAAAAAAAAAGTGGTTAATCAATTCAGGTTGTAAGATTAGTGCTGGACGGTCAACTCTTTCCTGTCTCGGCTTACTTCCCTCCTCGAGCTAGAGGACTTCAGACGTGGCACCTTGCTTTCCGTCTCCTTAAATTGAGATGAACTTCTCAAACCGTAAGATTTACCCTTTTCAAGCATAGAATTCAGTGGTTTTCATCTATTCACAAGGTGTGCAGACATCACCACTAATTCCAGAATGTTTGATCATCGCAAAAAGAAACTCGTTCCATTAACAAGCATTCCCCATCTCCCACTTCCCTCGGCCCCTGGGGACCATTCATTTACTTTCTGTCTCCATGGGTTCTCCCATCCTGGACGTTTCCTCCAAGTGAAAGACCCCTGTATGTGATCCTTGGTGACCGGCTTGCTTTCGCATGATGTTATCAGGGTTCATCCGTATTGTAGCCTGTGTCACAGTTTCATTTCTTGTTCAGGTTGAGGAATACTCCCTTGTGAATATAGACATCATTTTGTCGATCCATCCATCAGTTGGTGGACATTTGGGTTTCTGTTTCTTGGCTTTAGCAAGTGCTGCAGTTCATGGGGTCGCAGAGAGTCGGACACGACTGAGTGACTGAACTGAACTGCTATGAATGGGCTTCCCAGGTAAAGAACTCACCTGCTGATGCAGGAGACGTGTAAGAGATGCTGGTTCGATCCCTGGGCCAGGAAGATCCCCTGGAGGAGGGCACAGCATCCCACTCCAGTGTTCTTGCCTGGAAAATCCCATGGACAGAAGAGCCTGGCAGGCTACAGTCCATGGGGTCGCAGTCGGACACGGCTGAAGCGACTTAACACACACGCACTGCTAGGAATGTTCATGCACAGGTTTTTCTTTGAATACTTGTTTTCAGTTCTTTTGGGCACACTTAGGGGTGGGGCTGCTGGATCACGCGGTAGCTCTGTTTCACCTTTTGAGGAATTGCCAGACCGTCTTCCATCTTCCATTCCCTCAAGTGGGATATGAGAGTTCTGATTTCTCCACATCCTTGCCAACGCCTGTTTTCTGGGTTTTTTGATAATCGCCATCCTAGTGAGCGTGAGGTGGTATCTCACTGTGGTCTCCACTTGCATTTCTCTGATGACCAGAGACGTTGAGCATCTTTTTTCGTGCTTACTGGCCATTTGTGTGTAATCATTGGAGGGGTGTTCACTCTTGAAATTAACATGTTTATCATCCTCGTCGTCTTTCCTGATAGCTCGGTTGGTAAAGAATCCATCTGCAATGCAGGAGACCCCAGTTTGATCCCTATAGTAGGAAGATCCCCTGGAAAAGGGAACGGCCAGCCACTCCAGTATTCTGGCCTGGAGAATTCCATGGACGGGGTCGCAAAGAGTCAGACACGACTGAGCGACTTTCACTTCACTTCACTTCACTTCACTTCACTTCCTACACATCATGTTTGGGCCTGCAGTGAATTTGGGAAACACAGAAAGGTATAGAAAAAGAAAATAAAAGGCACTCATAATCCTACCCCCATGTCGATAATCCCCAGTCCTTCTCTGAGTATAAATGCCTAGTAAACAAAATTGAATGCATCCTTTCAAACTCTGGGTCTTACTTTTGCTCTTTCCCAAGTGACAAGGACATGGTCTCATGGCCTGAAGGTTGTCTTCAGAAGCACTGTCTCCAGAGGCTCTCGTGCTGTCCTGGAGGAACCACTGATACGCAGTTTGCGCCACTGGCGTCACCGATGTGACACTGACATGACATTGGCCATCCAGCTGCCGCTTTGCTATTGCAGGGAGCACTTCCGTGAGCAGCCTCTCGAGTTAGAGCTTCCGTGTCCAGCTCAGTGTGCATCTCCCTGAGTCGGCTCTCCCAGGCACTCCCCACAGCACGAGGCCACCTCCTTTCCGTCTTCAGCCCTAGAACCGCGCTGACGTTGGCTGCCTCCCATCTGTCTCCTCCAGGGAGTCCCGAGTTTCCTCCCTGGGTGCAGCTCTCAGCGGCTCCCTAGAGATAGGACCTGCCCACAGCCCTCGGGGCAGGGGACGTGGGGACATAGCAGGGATTGTCTTCATGGGCAGGCCACACCCACCGGTGCACGGGCAGCGTGCTTCTCTTCCACTCTCAAGTCACCGTCCTGGAATTCTTAGTCATTTTTGCACCACCCCATTTTCATTCTGCACTGGGTCCCCTGGAGGTGCCACCCACTGCCTCCACGTTATGCTTGAGGACACGTGTCTTGTGCTCACATTCAGAGGTCTTCTTCCTCCAGAGCATTGCCAGCTTTAAACAAACACACTTTGTTTTGAAAACTCACGGGGTTTCCTAATTCCTGATGCCACAGGCTGGGTGGCTTGGGAGCTTTTCCTGTAACTCAGCTGAAGCTTCGATTTGGGATTTGGCATTATTTATGCAACTGCCAAAACCCGAGGATGGGGCTCTAAACTCTGGCAGTGGCCAAGCTGACCACACTGGGCCAGGCTCGCCACCTGCTGGGATGGGCCTGGGCTGGTTTCATCTCCCGCCCAGGCGGCTGAAGCCCGCGGTGCCTCTGCCCCAGCTCCAGTGCGCCCATGAGGCAGGAGCCCCTGCCTCTAGATTGTTTCGATTAGAGATTCGTGCTGTGCAATCACTGCCGAATGCAGCCGGATCCCCCAGGAGCGTGGTCCAAGCCAGCACAGCTGTTAACCGCGGCGAATGCACCCCAGCAGCCGCTGCTTGTTTGGCTGGGATGCAAATGTGCCCTTCGCCTGGATCCGGGAGTTTCTCTGTGTGCTCGCCCTGGGTGCGCGGAGGGGGCTCCCCTGGGCTTCTCCATGTAGCCCCGTTCCCCAGGCGGGTGCCCAGGGAGCCAGCTGCATCTTCAGCATGGCCAGCAGGGAGTGTGACCCAGAGCATCCAGACGCCACGTCTCTGACGCCCACCCTCATCCCTCCCTGCCTACCTTTCAGGACCAGCGGAGGGTCCCTGAGCCTCTTAGCTCCCAGAGCGCTGTGTGGGGAGGAGGACCGAGCTCAGAGCAGGGAGGAGACGGGGAATGGCGTGTGGCGGGGCGGGGGGTGGCTTGCATGTGGTTACAGCTCCTCAAAGTGCCGGTTCTCTTTCCCAGTCTCTTCCTCGGCATGCAAGGGGCCAGCAGCCCACCTGAGGGGCTATTTTACAGAGAAGGACCCTAGCGGTTAAGTCACTCTCTGGCGGTCATGCTGGGACCCGGGGTCTCTGGCCTTCTCACGCATGGTGACATCGGTCCAGATGGGTCTCTCAGGGCCAGCGGGGGCGGGGGCAGTTGTCAGATCTTTAGCCAGACCACTCCCCTCGACAGTGCCTGACCGTGACCTTGATGGGCTCCGAAAGCTCCCTC
Organism: Bos javanicus; assembly: GCF_032452875.1. Classification (NCBI taxonomy): domain Eukaryota; kingdom Metazoa; phylum Chordata; class Mammalia; order Artiodactyla; family Bovidae; genus Bos; species Bos javanicus. Next base: position 48,219,895 of record NC_083896.1, on the reverse strand, counting down.
CCAAGCAGGTCAGCAGACAAGTAAGGGGAGCAAGGCTGTGGTGGTGTTAGCCGTTGCTCCCCCAGCCTGATTCGTCTTCCGGGGTTGTGTTATTAGAGGAGGGATTGGGCTGCCAGTTCCATTTCCGGGAAGGACTCCCAGGGAAAGAGCAGGAGAGACGGCAAGGCTCCAATCCTGCACACTGGGTTCTGGGCTACAACGTTCTCAGCCCGTAGCCCAGAGTGTCCTCTGACCCGATCTCCCCCAGCCCGCTGCCCAGCAGAGATGGGGGCCCAGGCCACGCCACCCCACTGCTGTGACTTGCCCCCCAGAGGTCACACCATTACCATGGTCCCTTCCAGAGCCCCCGTTGGGGTGGGAGCTGGGGGCAGCCTCGTGTCTCCAGCCTCCTGGGTCTATAGGAACCCGTGGGTGTTGGAACTTTTCCATGGGCACAGATCAGAGCCTTGGGGGTGGCGGGGTCATGGACCTTCACTGAGGGTCAGATGAGGGCTGCCTGCACACGTGTGCACACACAACATGTCTGCACTTGCACACCTGAACAGTGCAGCATACACGAGCACGCATGCCTACATGTGTGTGCACACACACGGTTCTGTGGGCTCTTCCAGAGGCTCAAGGAGCCTCCCCCCCTTGCTTGGGCCCCAACTACACCGTGTGCCCCTTGAACACCTGCCCGGGTAAGCGCGTAGCTCCCGCGTGGCTTCGGGGCCAGGTTGTCCTTGAGCCCGGGCCCGGGGGCGGAACCCTAGTGACAGTCTGACCTAGTTCCTATTCCTGAAGCGCCTGGCTTCGCTCAGGGACGCTCCTAGAAGGAGTCTCACTGCCAGGGTGACCGTATCATTTATCATCCAAACGGGGAGACTTCTGGGAGCAAAGCAGGATAGCTGGCACCACTCAGCAGCTCCGGGTGCCCAGGGCTGCCCTACTTACTGCAGGTCCTGGTGGGAGGAAACTGGAGCCAGAGCCACTGGGCTGCTCACACACCCGCTCCTGCATTCATTCATTCACCCTGCACCCTCGCACTGGCCAGCACCTGGGGTCCCATGGAGGAGAGCCCGCCCCTGAATTCCAGGAGGGGAAGGAGAGATGTTTATCAGGGTGAACAAACCCCACGGGGAGCCCCAGAGGCTAACAGCACGACACCCAGCACTGCAGTGCTCAGCATGATGCCCCCCCGCTCTGACACTGGCCACCCGCATGCCGACGCTGGTGGGGACTTGGCACCGAGGGACAGGTCCGGGTCCTGGGGCGTCGCTCGGGGGATTGGGCCCGGGTGTGTCCCCTCTGGGTTTGTGTCCGATGACCCTTTGTGCCTGAGGGTGACGCTGATGACTCCCCTACCCGCAGTGTCCGGCTGGAGGGGCACCCCACAGGGGCACAGTGGCTTGGGTGTCCGTGTCTCTGCCCTGGGGACCCTGGCTCGGCCCAGGGACCTGGGGACGCCACCTGCCTTCTCTCTGTGCTCAGTCCCTTCGCCTGCAGACGGTCCTGCGTCCAACCCACCCTGGGCCTGCAGAGAACTCAGGTGACGCCCATAAAGGTACCCAGCATCTGCTCGTGGCTCGGGGCCCCGGTACACTGCTGCCCGATGGTCAGGGTCCAAGCCCGAGTGGCCTCCCGGGTCCGGGGTGACCCGCTGTGCAGCGGGCCGGGCCATGTACTGTGCAGCCAGGGCGGGCCAGCCAGGAACCGGCCGGGGCCCCGAGGCCAGGTTTGCACCGCAGGTGGGAAGGACCCTGGAGCTTCCTCCCCGAGCCGCACGCAGCCAGCCTGGGGCCTGTGTCCGGGCTCTACTCCTCGTGTGCCCTTCCTCCACGTCTCCATCAACCCTGGACTGGGGGCCGCCGCCCCTGGGAGCTCTCCAGCCTCGCCCCGTTGTGGCAACAAGCGCAGTGCGTTTGGCAGTCTGCCATTTGCGATCTGTGAGCTCTGTGCAGGGCCAGGCACAGGCTCAGTGAATCCAGGGTGGGGAGTCAGAGAGGGCCAGGGGATGGAGGGAAGGCCCCCAGGGGAGCACACGCCGCCTCTGCAGCGCCCCTCCCCCTCCCAGAATGCCTCCCCACCCACCTCGCCCCCTTCCTTTCCTTATTGACCCATCGGGAGTGCAGTGTGGTGCCCGCTGGCTCCGCAAGGGGCCGGGGGCCTCTCTCCTGCAGAGACTGGTCAGTCCACTGGAACAGGGTCTGCTCTGAGCCCCCCCAGGGCGGTCTCCCTCGTGCCCACACTCCTGCCTTGCCCCACATGTGCTGTGCCAGCTCCAGGGCCCTTCTGCCCAGCTCACTCCTTCCCAGCCTCTGATCTTAGTGCAGACCCTGCACCAAGGGCCCGCCTGCTCTGCTCTTTGCAGATAAAACCCCTTGGCTTGTTGGGGGTCTGTCTTTTCATCGTCTGCCCCCCAAGTGACAGCAGGAACCTCTCCGCTTTGTCCTCAATCCTGGGTCTCGTCCAGATCCCGCACTGGGTCACCATCAGCTCCATGAATGGACCCACCAGCAAGCGTGACCCTGCCCTTGGGGACAGGCGGGCAGGGAGCTCACCTTACGCAGCGAGGCCTGGGATGTGGGACTCTCTCCACTTGACAAGGGAGGAAAGAGGCTCTGGAAGCTCTGCAGCGTTTGGAGGGACCCCCGGCTAGCAACTGGCCACCCCTGGCTCAGAACAGGCCTGAGTGTTGTATCTCCCATCCCCAGCGCCCCCTCCCCCCACGCTGCCTCTCGGCACAGGGGGCTGAGCATCCGTCAGGAGAGACGCAGATGACCTGAGGCAGTGACCCGAGGAGTGGGCGCTTGGAGCCCCAGGCAGAATGTTCTGGAATCTTTTTTTTTTTTTTGTAAGATGTGTTTAAATTGAAGTGGAATTCACACAATGTGAAATGAACCGATTTAAACTGAACAGTTCAGTGGCTTTTAAAATACCCACCTACTTGTGCAGCCGTCACCGCCGTCTAATTTGAGAACATTTTCGGGACTTCCCTGGCCGTTCAGTGGTTAAGACTCTGCGCTTCCGCTGCAGAGGGCCCGGGTCCGGTCCCTGCTTGTCAGGGAACTGAGGTCCCGCACGCATGTACCACAGGCCAAAAATAACATTATCATTTTAGAACATTTTCATCACCTGCTAATCTACTTTCTGTCTCTGTAGATTTCCCTTTTCTGTACGTTTCGTGTAAAAGAGATCACATAACATGTGGGCTTTTGAGTCTGACTTCTGCCGCTTAGCTTAATGTTCTGAAGGTTCGTCCGTGTTGTACATCGTTGCATCGTTCCTTTTTAGGAGGAAGTAATTTAATAGCCCACTGTATGTGTGCACCACACTTTGCTTATCCATGCATTCATCCATCAGTGGACGCTTGGCTTGTCTCCACTCCTTCAGCTAGCGTGAATGCGCCTGAGTGTCTGGTTGGGTCCTGTTTTCAGTTCTTTGGGGTCACGCCTAGGAGAGGAATCGCTGGGTCATACGATCACTCTTAGGAGCAGTGGCTCAGATGATGAAGAATCTGCCTGCAATACAGGAGACCCGGGTTCCATCTCTGGGTCTGAAAGACCCAGGAAAGATCCAGGAAGGTCCCCTGGAGAAGGAAATGGCAACCCACTCCAGTATTCTTGCCTGAAGAATCCCACAGACCGAGGAGCCTGGGGGGCTTCAGTCTGAGGGGTTGCAAAAGAGTCGGACACAACTGAGCAACTGACACTTTGACGATCACTGTATTTCATTTTTTGAGGACCTGCCAGGCTTCTCTGCACTCAAATCTTGACCCTGCAGAGAAGGATCAGATGGCGGGCGCTTCTCAGAGTGGGGGCAGGGGCGTGGGGTGGGTGGCTGTGGGGACGCTCCCCCTACCCCAGCCCAGCCTGGCACCAGCATGTGGGGCATGAAGCCCAGCCCCCGGGTGGACATCTGCGGTGACGCTTCCCCGAGTCCGTGTCCCCGTCCCCCGACTGCTCACCACTCCCCAGGGCAGGACCCTGCCTGCCGCCTCTTAGTGACCCCGGTGGGTGCCCAGGAGGCACTCCACACCGCCTGCCACGTTGGAGCTGGCCGAATGGACAGTCATCGGAAAGAGTTTGTTATTTGCTAACAAGTGTTAACCAGCCTGAAACAGATTTAGAATTCAGTGTGGTTAAAAATCATCAGTCTTATGCCGTTTAAAAATTGCTTGTCATTTTGTATGCCAAGAACTCTTCTAGCAGCCTACTTTTCCAAAATGATCGCTGATTGGAACAAAAACATTGCCACTAAAATTAGAGTGACAAAATGGAGTTGTTATGAAACAAAAAGGAAGTCGGCAGGTACATTTTAACAAGTGAGGAGCACCCCCCACACACACCTGTGCGAGCACCACGGGCTTGGCTGCCCCATATGCTCCCAGGAGCCTTCTTTTCCACGTGCGGGCTCTAAGGTTTGACTAAGCCCACAACAAGAACCCATCAGGGAAAGGGTGGCTGCTTAGGTGTGGAAACTTTTAGTGAGTTAAACCTGGAGATGAGTAAGGGAGGCCTGGCTGGAGAACTCTAATAAATAGAATGCGTTTCAAATTAGCATCAAAATCCAGACATTCGTATCTTGAGAGAAGAGACCCTCCTCCCCACTACTTCTCCCTCCCCCTCCACTGGAGCATCACCACGCACTGCCCCACGTGACAGGAGAACACGCAAGAACCATGGCTGCAGTGAGGTGGAGGTTTGTTTCTCTGTCGTGTTAGAGGAGACAGAGGAAGGTGGTCCAGTGCTGGGATGGGGGCTCCAGCCCATCATAGTGCATGTCACATCACATCTGGACAGCCTCCTCCTCCGTCTCTGCCACTCCAGGCTTACAGGGATCTAGGTTTTTCCTTTTTTGCTGCTCTATCATCCTCAACAGGGCTTCCCTGGTGGTTCAGACAATAAAGAATCTGCCTGCAATGCAGGAGACCCAGGTTTGATCCCTGAGTTGAGAAGATCCCTTGGAGAAGGGAGTGGCTACCCACTTTCAGTATTCTTGCCTGGAGAAGTACATGGACAGAGAGCCCAGCCCATGGGGTCACAAAGAGTCAGACACAACTGAGTGACTAGCACATCCTTCACAGGCTGCCTCATGGTTCAAAGCGGCTGCTTAGATTCCATCCATTGCATCCACATTCCAACAGAGGAGAGGAGAAGAAACAAACCATGGCCCTCATTTTATGTAAAGTGTCCGCTACTCTCCCAACTGTCGGCCACAGCATCATCTCCAGGGTGTTTGAGAGCTGTAGCCCTTATTCCAGACAACCTGAGGAAAAAGTGGAGAACAGATGTTGGGGGAGACAGCTGGCCCCTTTGCCATAGTACGCTCTAAGGTACAGCCTTCTTCCTGTTTCCACAGTGCAGCCACATCTGGACAACCTCCCCTCGCACCACCCACGGCCACTTCCATCTCAGCCAGCGCACCTCAGGATGCAAAAAAGTTTACTTCACACACAGAGAAACCGAAGCTTGTAGAGTGGAAGGGACCTGCCCAGGCGTTGGTGCCTGCACACTTACGCTAGCCACCCTGCGGGCCGTGGCTCAGATTTCAAAGTCCCATCAGATTCCTCACCTTCTGAGATCCTAGACCTCATACCAGGTCAGAACCTGTGTCCCAAAGCCAGGAATATTACCCCTCGTATCTGTCAAGCCTCTTGGATACAAAGGATAAAAATCAAGCTGAACCTGGCTGGGGTCCAAAAAGGAATAGAATCACTTGAAAGCTCGGGAATGAGGGCTTCAGGCATGGCTGGATCCAGGTGCTCAGAGAGCATCAGGCAGCTCTCTTTCCACCTCTTTTCTCTGGTTTCCTCTGTATGAATTCTGTTTTTGGCAGCCTCTCCTCATACCTTGGGGAAGGGGCCACCAGCAGCACCAGGTTAAGGGTCAACGGTCAAGCAGCCGTTGAAGGAGGAGAGTGCCTCTTCCAAGTCATTATAAGAGAAGGCTCAGGATTGAGTCTTGATGAGCTGATTTAAGTCATGTGACCGAGGGGGTAGGGTGGACCCACTGACCAGACCAGGATCCTATGCCCATCCTCGGGGGGAACTGGGCATGGCACACACACTAGACTTGGGCGAAGTGTCAGAAAATGGACCCTGGTGGGCTGAGCACATCCTTCCCTTCCACTCCTCCTCCGACACCCTGTGACTTCTGCCCTGACTCGTCTCCCCTCAGTGAAAACAGAGCCATCCTAGGCTCCTGCCCTCAGGGTCTTGCTCACAGGCTTGTCTTCTTCTCTGTAAAGCTTTTCCTCCCAGTGCCTGAGGATCTAGTAGGATGAGGACTATGATACCCTCTCTGGACCCTCAGTGCCTGCCCAGCCCAGAACTTGGTGTCAAACAGGTGCTAGTCAGTGTATGGCGGCCAGTTGGTGGAGGGAAGAAAGGACAGGCAGGTGGGTGGAAGGACGGGTGGCCAGAGTGATGCGTGGACAGGTGGGTGGGAGGATGAAAGGATGGGTGGGGGTGGACGATGGATGATGATGGATGGATGGATGAATAGTTTGGTGAGTGGTGCATGGATGGATGATGAATGGTAGATAGTGGATGGGTGGTGATGGATAATGGATGATGATGGATGGATGGATAGTTTGGTGAGTGGTGAATGGATGGATGATGGATAGTGGATGGATGGATGGTAGATAATGGATGGGTGGTGATGGATAGTGGATGGTGATGGATGGATGAATGGATGGATTTGTGGGTGATCTAATAACCAGCAGGGAGTAGGAAGAATTTACTGGTGGATCACACAGGCCTGATTAACTCCATGCAGTTTGATGCGGTGTTGTCATTTCACACCAGCATTTAACTTTCAGACATTCAGTACTTTTAAAAAGCATTTTAATAGCGTAGATGTGGCAGGAGACCCAAGCCCAGCGAGCGTCCCTCCAGAGCCCGCGTGACTGGAGCTGTGTTTGCACGGCTCCCTCGTGCTGACTCAGGTGCCCCGGTCTTGCCCAGGCCCCTCCCGCCTCACTAGGTGTGATCCTGGTGGAAAACACAGCGTCCCGCGGAGTGCCTCCCTTCTGAGTCCTCTGGCGTGCGGCCCGGGTCCGTCGCCAGGGAGGCGTCCGCGTGGCCGGCAGGGGGCGCTCTCACACCAGGCGTGTCCTGCTGCCTGGTTCCCCCCCACCCCCCAACCCCGTGCTGTCCGCGCGGCCTTCGTGGAGGAGCTCGCGGACTCAGCATACGCTGTCCTCCCGCGTGACCGCCTGCAGGGCCCAGCGCGGGAGCAGAGGGTGGGGCGGGCGCCCTTGCACTGACCACGGGGAGCCTGGCTCACCGGGGGCTCGAGGACGCCTCCTGCGCGTGCCGGGACCGGGGCGGGCGTCATGCCGTGGCCTCAGCCCCGTCCATCACGACCCCCAGGCTCCGTGCTGCCGCTGCCCCTCCTTCCTTCGGCGCCTCGTAGACAGAGTAGCCCTGTCGCTTGGCCTTGTTCTGAGGGGGACTGAGGCAATCCCATGATCATAAAGCCTCTGCACACGGTGGACACGCAGTGAACAGTGTCCCTGAGGGTTTAGCCTCGGTTGCAGTTGTAACTTAAACCTGCCATCCCACGTCACTGGTCTCTATTTTCTGCATGAAGAAGTGGAGGCTCAGAGAGGTGAAGTGATTTCCTTCCCGTCACACAGCCATCGACTGGCAAAGGTGGAGCTTAGCTCCAGAGCCCCCAGGGAGTTCCCTCTTCACCGTTCGAGGGGAAGTCGGGGGCCAGGGCGGAGCTTTTTTTCTGCCAGCTTCCTTTGAGCTGGTACGTGATGGCCCCAGGGCCTCCTGCCCAGCCCAGGCAGGGTGTCCCGTGACCTGGGGCTCTCGGCCGAGCGGGGCCTCACGGTGGTGCCGGGTGGAAGTTACGTGGCCTGACCGTGGGCCTTGACTTCAGAAAGATGCTTCCCTCCTGCTCCTCCCGCTTCTCCTGAGCCCCTCGAACCAGGCCACCACCGGTCAGCTGTCCCTTCCGCCTTTGGGGCAAAGTGAGGGCACGCGTCAGGTGCCACTGTGGACGGCCTGTGACCGCGACGGTGCTCATGTCTCACCTCCCCAGGTGGGCGTCACTGACCGGGAGGCCCTGGGTGCACCCGCCTCTAGGGCAGACGGGACTCCCGGCCGTCCAGGAGGGCACAGGCCATGGGGAGGTCCCGGCTGAGAGGTTGTGCCCTCAGGCGCCCGTGCGCCTCCGTGTTGGGCTGCCCGCCTCGTATCCTGGACCGTGGCGGGCACCTGGGGCGGGAATGCGCTGTGCTCACACCCCCAAAGCCTGCTCAGAGCCGCGCGCCCTGGGACTCGGAGCACGGCTGCCCAACACACAGAGGCAGGGACCCCTGCATCCAGCTGACCTCTAATTTCAACCCTCGGCCCCCCGGGGGCCCCGAGAGCGGTGATGCCCCCGGGGGACCCCGAGAGCGGTGATGCTCGGAGACCTGCCGCCTCTGCCCCTGCGCTTGTAGGACCACCATGGACATGGGTCTGCTTGTCCCTCCGCTTCAGAATAAGCCTATTTAGGCCGTGTCTGGGAAATGGCAGCAGTTGGATAACGAACGTGATGGCCTGGGCTTCGCTCTGGTGGAGTGTTGCTCTCTTCTGTCGGCTTCCAGATGATTCACCAGGTGGTGTGGGCAGGTGGAGAAGGAGAAGGCAGGAGGCAGGTCGGGGGCTCCCGGGCACCCCCGCTGGGCACTGATGGGCGGCCTGGGCTGCGGCCAGCGGCTCTCCGGCTGTGCTCCCTGATGGGCCACCCCTGCAGTGCTGTTGCCTGGGAGCTTGTCAGAAGGGCAGATGCGGGACTTCCCCATGGCTGAGCCTCTGAGCTCCCAGTGCACAGGACACGCAGGTTGGATCCCTGATCGGGGAACTGGACCCCACAGGCTGCAACCAAGAGCCCACGTGCGGCGGCTCGGTGCGCTCGTGTGTGTTCAGTCCGTTCAGCTGTGTCCGGCTCTGCGCGGCCCCAGAGAAGCCGTGCAGACTACTACATGGACTGTGGCCTGCCAGGCTCCTCTGTCTGTGGGATTCTCCAGGCAAGAATACTGGAGTGGGTAGCCATTCCCCCCTCCAGTGGATCTTCCCAACCCAGGGTCCAAACCCTCATCTCCTGCATAGACAGGCAGGTTCTTTACCACAGCGCCACCTGGGAAGGCCAAGGCCTGGTGCAGCCCATCTTTAGTACAAAGAAAAAGAAAGAGAGAAAGGAATGCAGGTGTTTGGGTTCTGCTCCAGAATTGGGAATTCCAGGGCTCTGGGTGTTCCTCGAGTCAGGTCCTGGCTTAACCAAGTCAGGGGCCATTGAGGAAGGTTCTGCTACTCAAAGTGTGGTCCGCAGACCACACAGCGTGGGCACGGCCACCTGCCAGGAATGCAGGGTCCCAGGCACCGTGGACCTGCTGATGGAGGACCTGCATGTTGACAGAGTCCCTGTGACTCGTGCTCACGGTGGGGCTGGGGGTGCGTTCAGAAGGCTTGAGCATCTTCTCTGGGGTTGGGGATGACCTGGTGGGACCCGGACGGCCCAGGGACCCCAGCCACCTGCCCAGCTTCCCTTCCTGCTGACCCCACTCGCCCCTCCCAAGCCTCCCCTCGCCCAGCCCCACCGCATCCAGATGAAATGTGCCCCCTGCACACCTCACACCCCATCTGACTGCCTCGAGGAAAGCGGGGTGAGCAGTCACGGTTCTGAGAGATTCTCAGCCTCTATCTCTGAACCAGCTTTTGGGAGAACCAAGCCACTTCCGCAGGATCACACAGGCTGCCCCCACTAAGTCGTCTGGGGACAGAGGGTTGCCCCCGAGCTGGCCAGGTTACCAGTTCATCTTGTACAGGGCAGGTGGGGTGGGGGGGTGGGGCAGGGTCTGGTTATTCAAAACCCAGATAATCTAAAGCCGTTTTGTTACTTGGAAGTAACTACCAGTTTCCAAGCAAGGGAAAGTGTTGGTCGCTCAGTTGTGTCCTACTCTTTGCGACCCCGTGAACATGACAGACTCCCCTGTCCATGGGATTCTCCGGGCACGAATACTGGAGAGGGCTGCCGTTGCCTTCTCCAGGGGATCTTCCCCACCCAGGGATAGAAGCATAATGCAGAAGCTGCTCTAGTGTAACCCACCTCCAGCGTCCTCCCAACCACCCCCTCCGGAGCCTCCGTGTTGGAGGAACCCCCTGACCCAGTGACCTCACCTCTACTCCTTGCCGTTTCTCTGGACGTTTTAGGAAGCGGTTCCGGTTCTGTGTTCCCTGTCTCAGCCACTAGATGGCAGCGGTGGGGCGCAGAAGCCACGGAGAGGGGCGTGTGGGTCCCTGATCCAAGCAGAGCCCTGGGAGACCTTCCTCCAGGGAATCGGGCAGCCCTCCACCGGGATTTCTGGGGGAGCACGTGTTCAAGGTTACTGTTTGGAGCAGCCGACGGAGTCAGAGGCCTGCAGGCACCCTGTGGGCTCTACAGGGCCAGGGGTGGGGACACACCAGGAGGCTGGCAGGAGGAGGGACCGTCCAGGCCCAGGGACAGGGCACCGTGGACTGGGGGAAGAGGGTCAGAGCCAGCCCTCCGCGCACACTCACCTCCAGGAAGCCCTGGGGAGGCTGACATCCCGTGAGAAGGCTGCACGTGGATTTTCTGTTTGTTCCAGACCCTCCGTGAGCTCGGGAAGCAGGCACAGAAATGCCCACACCACACACAGTGCTAATGTCAGGGGGCTTTCATCTCAGACAGGCAGCGTGGGGTGAGGCTGTGGAGTCCAAGGCCTGCCCCGCCTCACCCCTGACAGTCCCCACGACGCCACGTGGGCCAGCTGGGCGGCCCTTCTGCTTCTCATTTTCCGGGCAGAGGGGGCTTCCCAAGTGCCACTAAAATGAGAAAGAACCTGCCTGCCAAATGAGACGTGAGAGACGCAGGTTCAATCCCTAGGTTGGGAAGATGCCCTGGAGGAGGAAATGGCAACCCTCTCCAGCTTTCTTGCCTGGAGAATCCGTGGGCAGAGGAGCCTGGCGGGCTACAGTCCATGGGCTCACAAAGAGTTGGACACGACTGACGCGACTTAGCACGAAGCTCGCAAAAGAGGGAGAGCAATAGACTCTACCCTGTTCCATCGGTGGAATCAACCAATCTTAGAAACGCAGAGCAGGGGCTTCCCTGGCGGTCCCGTGGCTAAGACTCCGCACTTCGGACACTCGGGCCCAGGGTTTGATCCCTGGTCCAGGAACTAGACCCCACAGGCTGCATCTAAGACCTGGGGCAGCCAAAATAAATAGATAATTTTTTTAAATGTAAAGCTGTGAGCACAGCATCTGGCCCAGTATAGGCAGGTGCTGTTATGCGTGATATTCTTAAGTGTTGTTATTAAGGACAGGGAAACCTGGTGTGCTGCAGTCCATGGGGTCGCAAAGAGTCAGACACCACTGAGTGACTCCACAGAAACAACGCTGAGTGTCATTAACTCACCAGCCACCGTTATTTACCGTCTTATGTGGAACGTGGGTTTTACTCTAGGCTGAAATAATTACAAGCGGGGTTTCCCATCCAGGGGGATTGTGCGGGACGCTTCCAAGCACTTTGGGTACTTTGCTTTTCTTATCTCTGTCACTACGATTGCATAACAGTAACTGGTGCTGTGATTATTATTGCTGTTAGTTGCTCCTTTGGGGAGACCCAGCACCCCCTGTAATCGACGTCTCTCCCGTCCGGGGCCATCTTTTTTGTTTTGTTTTGTTTTTCAGTTTGGCTGTGCTGGGTCTTAGCTGTGGCATTTGCGATCTTTGTTGCAGCATCTGGGATCTGGTTCCCTGGCCAGGGATCAAACCCAGGCCTCCTGCATTTGAGAGTGCGGAGTCCTAGCCACTGAACCACGAGTGAAATGCCCAGGGCCGTCTTAGACCCAGCCGTTTTAAGTAGGCCTTGCTAGCCCCTCAATCCAGCCAGCGTTTCCTGGGGAACTGCTGTCTCTAAAATGGCCTGCATGGCCTCAGGCACCCTGGCTTTTCTCATGTGTGTCTTCCCGCTCCTGCAGCGAGCCATCTCCACTAACCCTCACTGGTGTGCGCTGTTCAAGTTACACGGAGGCCTTGGGGAGCCAGAAAGCCCCTGTCTCCCCCACATCCTGCCTCAGCCTTTCCCAAGCCACTTGAAGCCAAAATAGGGGAGTCAGGAGCCTGGGTCCAAGGCCTGGCGCCCGCCGCTCTCTTACAGATACATTGAAGTTTGGCAGACTCTTTTCCTGCATCCATCGACGGCATGGTGTGTCTTCCAGTTTGTATGGTCGTTTGTGTCCGTTGATTTTTTGCACGTTGAACCGGCCTTGCATTCCTGCAGTAACATTCACTCGGTCGTAAAGCGTTAGTCCTTTTATACGTTGCTGGGTTTGAGTTCCTAGTATTCTGTTGGGGGCACCGTGAGGCATCTTGGCCTGGTTTTCGGACGCTGCCTTTGTCTGGGTTGGATTTCTGTCTAATGCTGTCTTCATAAATTAAGTTGTGTTCCCTCCAGTTCTCTTTTCTGGGAAAGATTATGTAGAATTGGTGTTTTGTTTTCTCTTTTTTCTTGAAATGATTTGTAAAATTCAGTGAAATCATTTGAGTATAAAGACAGCTCTTTTACGATTTTTAAAAAATTACTAATTCAGTGTCTTTAATAGATATCTATAAGGCATTTTAGATGATCTACTGCTTCTTGGGCGACTCCGGGTAGTTTGTGACTTTCAAAGAATTAGTCCATTTCAAGTTGTCAGATCTGTCTGAGTTGTTCCGAGTCCCTCATTATCTTCTTAACGTCTCTTCTGTACCAATAGCACCTCTTTCATTACCGACATTGGTAACCTGTGTCTTATTTTTTTCTTTGCCAATTTTTCTAAAATTTAATCTGTTTTATTGATCTTTTCAAAGAACTAGCTTTCAGTTTCATTGATTTTCCCCTTTTCTTTTGCTAGTTCACCGATTTCTTGCTTTTATTATTTTCTTCCTCCTGCATGCTTTGAATTTATTTTGCTCTTTTTCCAGTTTTATGACTCAGAACATGTGTTCATATTCTGTATGCATTGAAAAGAATGTGCGTTCTGTGGCGTGTTCTATAAATGTCAGTTGGATCCTATTGATGTTATTTTTCAGAGATGTTTGTGCCTTTGTTGACTCGCCCTGTGCTAGTTCTACTGATCGCTAAGAGAGGAATGCTGACATTTTCCCATATAATTACGTGCTTGTCCACTCTCTCCTTTCAGTTCTGTCAGATTGTCTTAGAGTTCTGGTGTTAGGTGCATATTTATTCAAGACTTACGTCCTCTTGGTGGATTGATCTTTTTATTATTATTTAATGCTTCTGTTCCTCCCTAGTAATTAGTACTTGCAGGATATATCTTTCCCATCCTTTCACTTCAAACCTACCTATGTAATCATAGAAAAAGCTGATTTCCTTGTAAGCTGCAGATCATTGGGCAGGTTATTAAAATTCCATTCTAACAATCTCTTATCTGACGTGTTGAGACTAAATTTTACCATTTTAGTTCTTGTTCCCTCTGAATTTTGTTGTCTTTTTTTTCTTTCCTTTTTTTAAAAAAACCTGGGTAATTTACTTTTCCATTTTAATTTACTTACTGAAGTTTTTGCTTGTATATCTATGTGTGTGTGTGTGATTGCTCTGGTTACTTGCCTGTCTGCAGTTTTCTGAAAGTTCATGTTTTACTGCTGCAAGTAGAACATGAAAACCCGACCACTGCATTGTTCCTTCTGTTTTCCTCCTTTCCTGTTATATTTGTCACGTGTATTAAATCTGGATGCATTGAAAACCCTATCGTATGACCTAATCACTTTTACTTTCAGCCATCATAAATATTGAAAAGATTGTCAGAAGTGAAGAACTTCTTGTTCAGTCATTAAGTTGTGTCCAGCTCTTTGTGGCCTCGTGGACTGCAGCATGCCAGGCTCTCCTGTCCTTCACTATCTTCTAGACTTTGCTCAGATTCATGTCCATAGAGTTGGTGATGCTGTCTTCACCGTCAGAAGTGAAGAATATCCTGTTACCTCGATATTTACAATTTTATCACGTGTCCTTTATTCCTGATTTTCAGTCTCTCTCTCGTATCATTTCCATTCCATTGGAAGCATCTCCTTTACCATTCCTATTAGAGTTGCTTGCTGGCAACGAGTTTTCTTGGTTTTTCTTCATCTGAGAATGTCTTGATTTTGCCTTTATTCCTGAGGGATATTTGCTGGATATAGAGTTTTGGGTTAATGGCACTTTAAAAACACTGTTCCACTTCCTTTTGACCCCCATGGTTTCCAATGAGAAATCTGCAGTCTTTCAAATGACTGTTCATCTACATGAGATGAGTCATATTTCTCTGTTTGTAGCATGTTTTCCTGTTTTTTTTTGTCTTCAGTAGTCTGAGTATGATATGTTTGGGTACAAATTTCTTGAGTTAATCCAGTTGGGCTACACTGGGCTTCTTGAATTTGTGTTTATGTGATCCTCTCTGTCAGGGTGGATATTTTTTATTGATCTATCTTCAAATTCAAGTTCATTGATTCTTCCCTCAGTCTTCTATTTTTGAACCTATCCAGTAACTATTTTTATTTCTGTTGTTTCCCTTGAGAGTTGGCATATTTCTAGTTCTTTGTATGCCAACTGAGTCCAGCTTGTATCGTGGAAATTTTGAATATTTTGTTATAATACTCAGGGTCTTGTGTAAATCCTCTGTGAAAGGTTGATGTACCCGATTTCTTGGTTGGGGTCAGAGCCCAAGTTCCAGCCACTTTTTCATGGGTATGATTCCAACATCAGTTTAGTTTTCAGAGCGTTGCTGTTCAGATATGCCTCATACACACACCAAAAGGGGCCAGTCTTGGAGACGGGTGATGGGTCACCTCCTAGGCCCGTTCTCAAGATCTTTCATGTGCTGGTTAAGGTCCAATCCACACGTCCTTGACCTGAAGCAAGCCCAGAAGTTCGTATACCACTTTACACAATCACGCTTCTGCTCCCTCCTCACCACAGTCTTCCTGACACTCCCCAATGCTCTGGGCAGCCTTGTTGGGTCCTCCAGACAAAAAACTGAGACCTTAATTCGCCTGCCGTGCCATGAACTTACTGCAAATCTGTCTTCATCTGGGGCCACGTGGCAGGAGAACAGAGAGAAGAAGGAGGCGGTGAAGGCTCATCCCACGTTTTTGGAGCCACAGGTCCTGTGGTCCGAGAAGGCCTCCACCCGCCCAGTGTCCACTGCTACCGTGCCACTGCGGGATTCCCTGGGGCTGTCGGTGGGAGAACATGCAGTAGAAATAAAAGGGGGTACACACACACACTCTGAGCCCCAGGATTCCTTTGTCCTACTCCTCGTGTCAGAAGACAAAGTCTCATCTCAAAGCTCCTCATCTGCACTTGGTGTGCAGGCCTGGCCTTCAGGTGACCTTGGAGTCCAGCCAGCATGTACCTGATGAAAACTAAGTGGAAACCCGCAGCCTGTTTATTGGTGCTTTGAAATCTGGCCTCCTTCCCCAGTCTGCCTGCTGCTATTTTTAGTGCACAGATAATTACCCCAGCATCTGTCCAGGTTTATAGCTGCAGTCACTGGGGGAGGCACAGGGGAACACGTGCTTGCTCCGTCTTTCCAGGAACTAGAACCTCGGGCTGAACTTGCGCCTGTGTGTACAGTAGCATCATCTGCAGGCAGCAGCAGCTGTACTTCCTCTTTCCCAGTTTGAATTTCTTTTTCTTCTCTGATTGCCGTGGCTAGGACTTCCAAAACCCTGTTGAATAATAGTGGCGAGAGTGGACATTCTTGTCTTGCTCGTGATGTTGAAGGGAGTACTTTCGGGTTTTCACCGTTGAGAACCGTGTTTGCTGTGGGTTTGTCGTTTGTGGCCTTATTTTATTGAGATAGGTTCCCTCTAGGCCCACTTTTTGGAGAGGTTTTATCATATGATCTTACTTTGTACATGTATTTCTTTCATCAGCTTTAGGAAGTTTATGTTCATTATTTCTTTTTTCATTTTTATTGAGGTGTAGTTAGCACATATTGTTGTTGTTTAGTTGCTAAGTTGTGTCTGACTCTCTGCAGCCCCATGAACTGCAGCCCACCAGGCTTCCCTGTCCTTCGCTGTCTCCCAGAGTTTGCTCAGACTGACGTCCATTGAGTCAGTGATGCTATTCAACCGTCTCATCCTCCGTTCCTTACTGGCTTCCCTAGGGGCTCAGGGGTAAAGAATCCGCATGCAATGCAGGAGATGCAGGTTTGATCCCTGGATTGGAAAGATCCCCTGGACAAGGGAATGGCGATCTACTCCAGTATTGTTGCCTGGGAAATCCATGGACAGAGGAGTCTGGTGGACACGACTTAGTGACTAAACAACAATAATTGACACATAAGCTATGCTGGCTTCAGGTGCACAGCGAGTCACATTTGTGTACATTGCGAAGTGAGCACCACGGTCTGTCTAAAGTCACTGCAGCATATGGCACCACACCTAGGGACAAAATGTTTCTTTCTTTTGGTGAGAATATTGTTTCTTGAAGTATTTATTTATTTGCCTCATTCTCTGGAACTCTGATTACCCAATTATTATGTATCTTTTTATGTTGTCTTTTTAAACCTTGCTTCTCCCTTCATGTTTTTCCATCTTTTTTTCCTCTCTTCTTCATATCAGATAAGTTCTACTGACTTATCGTCAGCTTCACTCACTCTTTATCATCTCTCTTCTACTGTCTAAGCTCTCCATTGAATGTTTTCCAGATATTGTATTTCTAAGTTTTTAATTTTCCATTTCATTCTTTTTACTGAAAATACCCACTTCCTCTCCCTTGCCTCAGGGAAATAGTTATAACAATAACGTTAAAGTCATTGTCCACCAATTCCAGCATCTGCATCATCTCGAGATTGGTATCTATGGGTTGTCTTTTCTTTTGAGTGTGGGTCCCTATTTTTCTGGAGATTATTTTTTGCTCGACATTGGATGAGGTTGTGTAGACTCTGGGCTCTGTTATATTGCTCTGAGGAATCTTTATACTTCAGTTGAGAGTTACTCAAGCTACTTAAGCTGCCTCTCATCATCAGTGGGTCAACTCTTAGTTCAGTGATTTAATCTTTTGCTGAACTTATCTGAGTCTGACACGCATCCTTGTGATTCAAGGTCAGGCTGAAGCTTCTGCAGACGCACCCAGGATTAGGGATGCCTTTCCTCTGGCTTTCTTTCCTCCAGGACTCTCTCCTCTCTCTCTCCAGTACCAGTTACACCTGCCTGAACTTGCCCCCCAATTCCTCCAGCCAGGAAGATGGGCGGCTTTCTATTAGCCTTCTATCTGCGTGTGCCTCCCAGCTCTGTGTCTGTAGCATGGCCCAGCATGCCCCACAAAGTGGAAGCTTGCCCCGTCCCAGTCTGTTCTTTTTCTCTACAGAATCCCTGGGTCATTGTTGTAGGGTCGACGAGGGGGCGGGTTGGGGGGCAGGTATTTTTATTGCCCAGAGTCGTGACTGTGACCAGTGGGAGGGTTGTTCTGTAGCCGATTCACACCACCGTGCTGAGAGCAGAACTCTCCTGTGCTGGGGTTTCATATGGAACTTTACCAAGGGCCTTTTTCCACCTCAGTGCTGACAGCAGCAGGGCTGGTGGGACGGGAGTCACCTGCTTATTCTGCATTTGTGGCTTTCACATGCGTAGTGACTCTATATAGAGGTATAAGCATTTCATATTGAAATGCAGATAATTTCACTGTGAACCACTTGCTTGTTCTAGTTTGCCTGTGTGTTATAGTCAGAAGGTGTTGTACTGAGATTTGCGATACAGGAAAGGTGCATTGTCCGTGAATTTCACGTCCGGAGAGTGCAGGGGTAGCACCTTTCTAAAGGGGTCTGTAAGGTCCGAGAAGCTTAGGGACTGACGGATCCGAGGCTGTGCAGCAGCCCCCTGAGCACTAACCCCCTCTGATTTTGGGCTCTCTCTTCCTGCCCCCGGACCAGCATTCCCTGTGGGCAGCACTAGAGATCAGCACAGCATCCACCCATCACTACGGGGAGCAGAAAGGGAACGGCTAGCTTTTCTGGTGAATGAATGCTTGCTGCTGAGTTATTCACCCTTGTCCAAAGGACTCTGTGCTCCAGGGAATCCGTCCATGGGGCACTTTTTTCACAAGTAACTTGAGGAACTACCGTGCCTTGTGCAGGCTTCCTCGGTGGTGCTGGTGGTAAAGAACCTGCCTGCCAATGCAGGAGACGTAAGAGACGCGGGTTCAATCCCTGGGTCGGGAATATCCCCCGGAGGAGGGCATGGCAACCCACTCCAGTATTCTTGCCTGGGAAATCCCATGGGCAGAGGAGCCTAGCAGGCTCCTGTCCACGGGGTCGCAAGGAGTCGGACACGACTGAAGCGACTTAGCAGCAGCAGCAGCAGCAGTGCCTCGTGGGGACTTAATCTTGGTGAAGCCACCCCTGTGGGCTGATAGTTGCAACTCTGTGCGTGGCTGCGTCTGCTGGTGGGTGTCCTGGGAGTAGCTTGGGAAGGAGAAGAGCTTCCCGGGTCGTGTGGTGCCGCGGGTGGGGTGCCTGCCAGGTGCCAAAGCCTAGGGCGCTCCCATCGGCTGAGATCTGTGTCGTCTTGGCCAAGTCAGTGGAGCTCTTTGGCTCTCGTGACTACTGAATGGATTGGTGGGCAAGGTGGTCTTCAGGCTACTTTCATCTGTCAGGACCTACACACTTTTTCTGTCTCCTTCCCTCCCTTCTTCCTAACATCCGTGGCACTTTCTGTGCCAGGCGTGGTTCTGGGCTACAGAGAACCAGGCGTGTGCATCTGTGGGTGATGAGGGTGGAGGTTTGTGAATGGGAGTCGGGTACGCATGCCCTGGCATGTGCTATGACCGTCCCTGTTGGGGTGGCCAGGCATGGACAGAGTGAGGGGTCTGGGCAGTCCAAGAGCAGGGTTGGGGAGACCCTTCCAGAAGGAGAAAACCCCAAGCTGAAGGGTGCCTGGGTACAAGGCATGGCTCCAGCATCATGCCCAGCTGCTGCTGGGGTCTGGCTGCTCCTTCCCGGTTGCCCTCAGAGCAGCCCAGAGGCGACACAGACCCCGGGGTGGCTGTAGCACACGTCTGTCGGGCACATCCTGGGCGGGCATGCCAGCTGCTCTCCTGAGACTCTGCAGAGCCCTGTCCTCAGCCCCGCACGCAGGCATGACACACATGCCCGGGTGAATCATCAGCTGTCCAAGTGGTCCCTTCAGACGAGGGTCGGCTCACACGAAGCACAGACCAGGGGACCCGGAGGATGGCCAGCTGCCTGGAGAGCCAGGTCTTGTTTCAGCAGACAGAGCAGTCCTTCCACCGTGGGGCTTCCCTCCTGCCATCCTGGGCAGCCAGAGCGGGAAGCTGTAGGCACCAGGGTTCCCTGTCACAGCCCAGCAGGCCCTCTGCAGAGCTGGGGCTTGGCCCGCAGACCCCCAGCCAGGGTTCTGGGAGCTGACTGCCCCAGCAGCGTTCAGAGGCCAGCACCGGAAATGGGGCTCTTCGGTGGGCTGCCCTGGACCCCCCTGTCAATGCTGAGCAGCAGGGGTGGCAGTTCACGGGTGTCTGTGTGTGTGCATATGGCTGCATCGTGCTCGTGAGTGTACGTGGGTGTGCTGAATGCAGATGAGCGTGTGGGTGTGTGGGTGTGTGCCTGAGTGCTCACACGTGTGGCTGGGTCTGTCCCCGCTCCTGGCACTGCCCCTCCCCGGGTTATCTCACACCCCTCGGAGGTCACACCATCACCCCTGGAAGCCTTGTCTGTGATTCTGCCCTCTGACCCTGTCCTCTGACCCTGGCCTGGTCCAGGCTTGGTGTGGGTGTCTTCTCTCCTCCTGTGACTTCTCTTGAAGCCCCCTTCAGGTCCCTGGCTGGCAGAGTGGGCGTGTGGACCCCCAGTCTGGTCAGCAGGAAGGCAGGACAGATCAGCACACACGTGTTCTGCTTTTCAAAGACATGTCTTCCGTGAATGTGCCCGCAGCTCTCACACTTAAGAGCTTTTGTAAACACTGCAAGATTGCAGCTAGGAGAGAGGCAGGCAGTGGCTTCTTGCCTGAAAGCTAAGTTGTGGCAAATGGAGACGTGAGGCTGCCTTTCGAGCCAAAATTGCATTCCCGTCTTCAGAATGCGGGTGCACTTGAACCCCCCAAGGTTGCTGGTGGGAGAAGGCCCGCCCAGGCCACACAGGGGAGGGAAGGCCCGCCCAAGCCACACAGGGGAGGGAAGGAACCAGGCAGCTCACCGGAGTGTAGGGAGAGGCGGCGGGCATCCTGCCACTCCCTGCCCCCGGCCCATCACAGAGGAGCCTCTCTCCCTGGGGGGCTGGAAGGGGGTGCGTCCGATGGATGTTTCAGGAAGATATCTCTGCAGGTGGGGTTGAGCAGGGCCTGTGGGCCTCGGGGGGCCACGGAGCCTCTGGGGGCATTGCTCGAGTCCTTTTGCAAAGCAGAGAAGGAAATTTGGTGGAGAAAGACATTTTAGAGTGGGAATCCACAGGGTTTGGGGGTTGGAGGCCCCTGGGAGAGCTGGGCAGAGCTGGCTTAGTGTCCCCCGGATGAGGGAGACGGTGGAAGAGTGCGCCCTCCCCCCACCAGGGCTTCCTGCCTCTCCTGCGGGCCAGCTGCCGTCTGCCCAAGGGGCGTCCCCTAGCGCTTTGATTGTAGCACCTGCTTGTCCCAGACAGTCAGCACTGATGAATCAAGTGCTGGCTGTGAATCGTGCCTTGTATGTACGAGGAACAGAGTGCCAAAGGCTGGGGGCTTCCACAGCAGACTCTCACCATCTGAAGGCTGTGAAGTCCAAGGTCAAGGCGCCAGCCGTTGGTTTTGGTGAGAGCCCTCTTGCTGCTCTGCAGACGACTGCTCTCGCTGCGTCCTCACGTGGAGGAGAGGAAGTTTGCTCGTGCCTCTTAGAAGGACACTAATCCCTTCATTGGAGAAGGAAATGGCGACCCACTCCTGTATCCTTGCCTGGAAAATCACGTGGATGGAGGGCCTGGCGAGCAGTACCCCATGGGGTCGCAGAGTCAGACACGACTGAGCGACTGACACGCAGTCCCTTCATGGGGGTGCCGCCTTCCTGGGCTCATCACTTCCAGAGGCTCTGCCTCCAAATCCCACTGCTCAGGAGGGTGGGGTTTCAGCATATAAACTGGGGGGCCCCGTCTACCTCCGCTTTGCAGTCCCATCTCACGAAGCCTGTTTCCCTGGCCTCGTGCTGTTAGCGGCTGCTGGGAGAGCTCCCCGCCCCCACAGTCCCACCCCAGCCCTTCATACCTGCGTTCTGGGGTGTCCCTCCACAGCTGCACTTGGCTTCTGGGTCTTTCCTTCCTTCTTCTCCAGGGTCCGTATCCCTTTCGGATCTGATCAGCTCTCCAGCCACGAGTGCCCCTCCAAGTAAGACGTGTCTAAAGTTCCTGGAGAATCCCAGGTGCCAGCAGTCCAGGCTAAGACCTGACCAGGCTTGCAGACTGCAGGCAAGTCATTCAAGGCACGAATTTTCCACCTTCAGCCTGTGGCAAGAGTTCTTTTCGTTTCTCTTATCAGTGCTGCTCACACCTGTGCAGGCAGGCTTCAGCATGCACAGCTGTCCCTGCCCCCCAACCCCTAGACGCAGAGCGTGGCCCAGAGCCAAGCACCCTCCCCTCCCCTCCTTATCTCTGCTGGCCAGGGGGGTGGCCTCAGCCTCTCTGCTGAAACAGATTAGGGCTCATGTTTCTTCTCCTCCTGGGCCTGCCTGTCTGTCATCTGGGAGTTCTTCGTGGTGGGGTAACAAAACCAGCTGGTGGAGTGTGGTTTCTGAAGCTGGGATCCCAGGCCCCCTTCCTACTTGGTCTGGGGTGGTTTCTAGTAAGAGGAAGGGAATCTGCCCAGAATGGGGCCTGACCTGGGCAGGGAAGCAATGTTCCTCCCACAGGAAAAGCTTCCCGAGCCTTGCACAGCGGCTTGAGGGGCGGGGGGAACCACTTGGCCTTCTTCATTCAGCCCAGCAGGCTCCTGGACAGCCGTGACTGCCCAGACAGGGTGACAGACAGCCTGGGTTCTGAAGGACAAACAGGAGTTGGCCAGGAGGAGCGGTTCTCCGTGTTGCAGGGAGAACTGCAAGCCGTCTGCGCCCCTGGCCCCTGAGGCCCCCAGGGCTGTATGGCCTGGAGATAGGGTAGTGGTTTCCAGCGCCCGAAGGCTGCCAAAACATGCAGCTGCCATGGTGGCCGGTTGAAGGGGCAGCAGGTAACAGTGGATCACGCAAGATGGGCTTCATTATCCTGTGCTGTGCAGGAAATGGAGGCTGAGAGGTCCAGCCCCTCAGCGGGGCCAGCACGGGAGCCAGGGAGGGGATCTGGGACTCTGGACACTGAGTCTGTCCTCGAAACTGTCCTGAGTCCTTTGCCACGAGAACAGCTTCCGGGGGGGCCCGCACGGGGGGCAGAAGGACCCCTGGGTGTGGCGTCCAGCAGGCATCCCAGGCCTTGGTCGCCCTTTGCCGGTTCTCCTGGGGAAAGCAGGAAGGACTTTGATAACCGCTTAGTGAGAGAACGGAAGC
The DNA here is from genome assembly GCF_032452875.1 of Bos javanicus. Classification (NCBI taxonomy): domain Eukaryota; kingdom Metazoa; phylum Chordata; class Mammalia; order Artiodactyla; family Bovidae; genus Bos; species Bos javanicus. Next base: position 48,197,402 of record NC_083896.1, on the reverse strand, counting down.
AGCGTGCCCCTCACATACCAGGTCCCGTGAGTTCCCTTCCTTCTCGAGGGGGTGAGCATCAGCTGCTTAAGTTAGGATGAGGAGTGGGATGCAGCCGGGCAGGGGGCCCGCCGAGGGGATGGGGAGGGCCCAGAGACCCCTACCAGCTGAGAGCGATGAGTAGGCACCCCGTCTTAGAAAGGAACTGGATTTAGAGGTAGGGGAGAGACGTCCCTGGTGGGCCAGTGGTTGTGACTCTGCGCTTCCAATGCAGGGCCAGGGGAGTGACTTCGATCCCTGGTCGGGGAATTAAGATCCCCACATGCCACACAGTCAAAAGATACATTATTTTCCAAAAATATTGCGTAAAAGATGATAGGAGAAAGCATCTGGTGGGTGTTTAGCAAACAACAGGTGAAGGTATGGGAGAGATAGGTGGAAGGGGAGATGGATGAGTGGGTGGGATTTTGGGATGATGGACGGGTTAGCAACACCTCTAGGAAGCTGAGTGGGTCCGATGGTGGGAGAATATGCCTGATAGATCCACAGTGAACAACAGATGGATGTATGAGATTGATGAATGGGTGGTTGAAAAGAATGGGTGACTGGTTGGATAGATGAATAGATGGCGGATGGGTGGATGAATGGACAGGACGGGTGGATGGGTGAATGGATGAACAGATAAAGGACTTCTTAGTGGTTCAGTGGTAAAGGATTCACCTGCCGATGCTGGAGACATGGGTTCAATCCCTGGATCGGGAAGATCCCCTGGAGAAGTGAATGACAACCCGTTCCCAGTATCCTTGCCTGGGAAATCCCGTGGACAGAGGAGCCTGGCGGGCTGCAGTCCATGGGGTCACAAAGAGTCAGACAACAACAACTCAGATAAACCTCCTCCGCTCCCCTTTGTTGCCCATCAGAACTGTCTTGGGCTGTGGCTTGTCTCCCTGGCGGCGGCCTAGAGTGCCACCTGCCCTGGGGCTGCAGGTCAGCGAGGAGCTTTCCCTCAATGGGGGGCTTGGTTCCCCCTCCCACACCCCACATCTGCATGATGGAAGCAGACTGGCTCTGGATGCCTGGAGCACCCCGAGGACCAGCCCCTCCACCTGCTGCCGCTGGGGTGTTCCGGCCGACGTCTCCTCTAGCAGCTCTGCTGTAGGCGAGCCACAGCTCCCAATTAAACTGTTGAAATGACAAAAGACCCCGGTGATCATGTGATTAAAAATAACCGGGGCCGCCCGAGAGCCTACCAGCGCGGGCAGGGGGTGAGGGGGAGGAGAAGGAGGGCTTCAGTCCCAGCCCTCTGACGCCGTCGCCCCAGGGGAGGGCGCTTCTGCCTCTCCCTGTTTACAGCCGCAGGGTGTGTGAGACCCAGAAACGAGCGGGTTTAACCACTGACGGAGGGTGTTCTGGGGCACTGGGTGCGGGGAGGGTGGTCCCAGCACGGAGGACCCCCAGGCCACAGCGACACAGAGCAGAGAGCAGGATAGAGGAACCCGCATTCACTGAGCACCTTCTGTGTTCCGGGCCTGGGGTGGGTCCCTTTCCTAGGGGCTGTCTTAAAACTTCAGGGCAGTCAGATGTTAAAATTCTCATTCATACGAATGTGAAGCCCACAGAGCCATTTGTCCAGCAGGTGTTCACTGAGCACCTAGGTGCCAGGTGCTGTTCAAGCTGTTGGGGATTGTTGGTGTTCAGTTGCTAAGTCGTGTCCCACTCTTTGGGACCCCACGGGCTGCAGCATGCCAGTCTTCCCTGTTCCTCACCATCTCCCGGAGCTTGCTCAAACTCATGTCTGCTAAGTCAGTGATGCCATCCAACCATCTCATCCTCTGTCATCCCGTTTTCCTCCTGCCTTCAATCTTTCTCAGCATCAGGATCTTTTCCAGTAAGTGGGCTCTTCACATCAGGTGGCGAAAGTACTGGAGCTTCAGCTTTAGCATCAGTCCTTCCACTGAATATTCAGGATTGCTTTCCTTTAGGATTGACTGGTTTGATCTCCTTGCTGTTCAAGGGACTCTGGAGAGTCTTCCCCAACACCACAGTTCGAAAGCATCAATTCTTCAACACTCAGCCTTCTTTATGGCCCAACTCTACATGACTACTAGAAAAACCATAGCTCTGACTATCCAGAGTGATACCCAGGGGCAGAGTGACGTCTCTGCTTTTTGATATGCTGTCTAGGTTTGTCGTAGCTCTCCTTCTAAGGAGAAAGAGACTTTGTTTCATGGCCGCAGTTTCTGTCCGCAGTGACTTTGGAGACCCAGAAAATAAAGTCTGTCACTGTTTCCATTTTTCCCCTTTTACTCGTGACGAAGTGATGGGACCAGATGCCACGATCTTAGTCGGTGATCGATCAGTGAGCAAATGCAAAAACTCCGCCCTCAGGAAGCCCCTCATCTGGCTGGTCCTGTGGTTGATCGTCCAGGGTCTCCATCCAGCAAAAAAGGCCAGGCTGGGGTCCTGTGCCCCTCCCGTGGTTTGTTTCAGGCTCATTACCTAAAATACAGCACATTCCCTGGATAAGAGGGGCTCTGTTGTGACAGCGGCTGCTTGGTTAGGAAGTTGGGGGATCTTTCCTTTCTGTGTCCTTAACCAACTAGGAACAGACACCAGGAGCCAAATTGGCTTCAGGTCACAGAATAAAAGTGGAAAGGGACCTCGTCTGGTCCAGCCTGACCCCGGCCTGTGGCTGCACACTTTCTGGCCACCTCTCAGGTCAGCCAGTTCCTCAATTCAGCACTGAGCACAAATGTGTCTCCTGTTGGTTTTTACACGTTGGGCACAACCTCTCTTCCAAGGTCATGAGCAAAGCACCATTTTCACAGAACAGACCACCGAGTTCATCTTTTAATTATGCTTTATTGAGGTGTTTTTCTTTCTCTAAAAATAGTACATTCCTCGTAGAAAATCTAGAAAATATAAAAAAGAAAATTAAAATCACCTATTACTCCACCGTTAAGAGATACACATTGTTAACATTTCAGCATATTTCCCCCCACTTTTTATTTCCCAACCAAAACATCCCTGGTTCCTTCCACAGCTCCTCATCTAAAAAGGTTGAAAAAGTGAAAGTAAAAGTCACTCAGTCATGTCTGCGACCCCATGGACTATACAGTCCATAGAATTCTCCAGGCCAGAATACTGGAGTGGGTAGCTGTTCCCTTCTCCAGGGAGCCTTCCCAACCCAGGGATTGAACCCAGGTCTCCCGCATTGCAGGCAGATTCTTTACTGGCTGAGCCACCAGGGAAGCCCTCTAAAAGCATTTCCAGACTTTTAATCATGATGGCGAAAAGCCCAGCACCTGTTACACCCATTTGGCTGGCCCTTCATCACACGTGGAGGCCACTCAAAGTGAATATGACGTTCCAGGTTAGGGCTGAATCACAGGGCATTGTTTTTTTTCATTGGCAAATATTAAGAGAACTAAGATATTTGGGAATTCCCTGGAAGTCCAGTGGTAGGGATTCGGCACTGTCTCTGCCAGGGGCCTGGGGTTTCATCTCTGGTCGGGAACTAAGGTGCCATAGCCATGCTGTGCAGTTTTCAAAAGTTAACGATTTCGTGTGTGTGTCCATCATGAAAGGATCCCCACACCCTTCACCTCACTTATCTCCTATGTGTCTCGTTTTTGGGTGAGAACATCTGAGCTTATTCTCTTAGCAAATTTCAGTTTTGCAGCAGTGTGATCAGCTGTGGTCACCATGGTGTACGTTAGACCCTCAGACCTGATCCATCTCATTACTGAAAAACTGGTAATTTTTCTGGACACTGACTGCGTGGCCACCTCCCCCAGCCTAGTCCCTGGCAACCACCGTTCTCCTCTCTGTTTCTATGAGGGTTTTCTTTTTAGATTCCGCATGTAAATGCGATCTTGTGGTATTTGTCTTTCTTTGACTTATCTCACTTGGCAGAACGTCCTCCAGGTTCATCCGAGCTGTCACACGTTGCAGGATTTCCTTCTACTTTATGGCTGATTAACATCCTGCCGCGCGTGTGCATCGCCTTTTTTTTGTTCATCCATCCATCCGTGGATGTTCCGGTTGTTTCCGTACCTTGGCTACTGTGAAAATTCACCAATGGACTTGGGAGTGCAGTTCTCTCCTTCAGACAGTGATTTCGTTTATTTTGGGTGATTACCCGGCAGTGGGATTGCTGGGTGATAACCCCAGTTCTCATTTTAATTTTCGGGGGAATCTCCCTACTGTTTTCCCTCGTGGCTACACCGGTTTGCATTCCCACTGACAGTACGCAAAGTTGAAAGGGAACTTTTCTTGGGCACTGGGGAAATCAGGGTGTTGAAGTTGAAAGACCGGGGACTTTGTGATGTGACAGACCTGGGTCTCCACCCTGGTTCCCTTGATGTGTGATCCCTGGGCTCCAGGTTCAACCGTCTGTAAAATGGGGGTAATCATGCTCCTTTGAAAGAATGTCAGGAGGCAAACAGGATTGTATGCAGAGTGCTTGCGGCCTGCTGTGTGCAGATCAACGATTATAATAGTAGCTAAAAAATAAAAGTAAACCAGTGGGCTTCGAGGCCCAGGGCAGCCTTACTAGGAAAGCTGGGTGGAGGGGGCGAGCGGGGCTCTGCCCCAGTCCCCTCAGGCTGCCGGTGCGGAATTTCACAGTTGATGTTCAGTCACTCAGTCGCGTCTGACTCTTTGCAAACCCATGGACTGCAGCACGCCAGGCCTCCCTGCCCTCCGCCATCTCCCGGAGTTTGCCCAAATTGATGTCCATCGAGTAGGTGGTGCCATCCAACCATCTCATCCTCTGCCACCCTTTCCCCTTTCCCCTTCAACAGACAGGGCAGCTTAAAGAGCGTGCGTTTATTTTCTCCCAGTCCTGGGGGCCGGAAGTCTGAGATCAGAGCGTGGGCAGCTGTGGTCCCTCCGGAGGCCTCTCTGCCTGGCTTGTGACACCGCCTCCCCGACATGTCCTCACGTGGTCATCCTTCTGTACCCATGCGTCCCTGATCACCCTGTGTGTGTCCAGAATTCCTCTTCTTGTGACCCCAGTCCTACTGGATTAGACCGCTCCGTATGACCGTGTTTAACCTTTGTCCCCTCTTTGAAGGCCCTGTCTCCCAACCCGGTCACATCCTGGGTTGCTGAGAGCTTGACATATGCATTCTGTGCTTGTGTGCACGCATGCTTAATTGCTCAGTCCGACTCTGTGCGACCCCATGGACTGTGGCCCACCAGGCTCCTCTGTCCATGGGGATTCTCCAGGCAAGAATACTGGAGTGGGTTGCCATGCCCTCCTCCTGGAGATCTTCCCACCCCAAGGATCAAACCCACATCTCCTGTGTCTCCTGCACTGCAGGTGGATTCTTTACCTGCTGAGCCATCAGGGAAGCCTCGTGCATAGTGGGTTGGAGGGCAGAGGGGACACAGCTCAGCCCAGAGCAGCCTCTTTGGGATCTACATGGCACTGGTTGATGTCACCCTAAAAGGCTTAGTATCTGGAGCGGAACAGAACACAACAGCCCCTCCAGTAGGCACAGACCTGAGAGGGTGAGAGCTGGTGAGAAGGGGGCCTGGATACAGAGGCCGATCTGGATACAGAAGCTACTGCGTGTCCCTACCCTGATGGCTGCAGGGTCTCCCCAGGGGTGAGCGGGCGAGGAGAGGAGGGCCTTGTTGCAGGTGGGCTCCTGCCTTCCTCTGGGAGGAGGAGAGAGGATGAAGGGAGACCGGCCCGGTGTGGGCCTGGGGGGGTGTGCACCCTAGGTGCACATACCCTGACACTCTGGGTCCCCGGTGGGCGTGGCCCCACTGGCCGCACCAAGTCACTGGGTAACAAGCCAGGTAGGTACGTCCCGCCACTAGGTGCCAACCGAGATGCCCAAGGAGGCAGCGTCTTGCTGGAGAAGCTCAGTACCCTTGCTTGCTGAGCTGTTGGAGCCCCGTTTGGCCCCATTTCTGGGGTTAAAAGTCCTTCCTTTGGGCTGCGGACCCCTTCCCTGGCTTGGACCTGCCCTGTGCCCCCGTGGTGGCGGGGCCCCTGGGGGCCGATGGGCAGTGCATGGACTTTGGAGCCTCCCAGAATCTGTGCCGTCCTGAGAGTCGCGGGACAGAGTGTAACGGTTACTCTCCTGACACTGCTGTACTTGCACACTTCCACCGAAGAGCAGAGTGTCTTCTGGCAGGGTGAGCCTCCCGCTCATCCTCCACCCTCCCTGCTTCGCGTCTGTGTGGTCAGGATGGCGGGCTGATGAGCAGCCCACTGCAGAAAGACGGACGCAGGCACCCCGTGGCAGTCCTTCACCGCCTCTTGATGTGCTGAAATAGGAGGATGAGTTTGGGGCCTCAACTGACCAGAACGGGTGTGCACACCAGGTGTGCAGACTCCAGGGCCGTCCCCACGCGGGGGACAGGCTGCCTCTCTCCACGTGTCCTAGGCCTCACCGAGTACCTTCCGCGAGGCTCTGACGATGGCCTGTAACGAGGCCGTGAGAGCAGCCCTCCAGAGGCTGTTGTGAAGATGACCAGACCGTGTATGTAATTTAGAGCTCGGCATCTCTGCCAAGCCGCACCTGCCTCGCTCCGCAGGTCTGCTTGTTCTCCGGCTGAAGGGTCTGATCTGCCAGGTCTCCGCACTTGTGAAACTCGTGTCCTTTCTATGAAGCATCTTCCAGTCTGGTTGCGCTGCCCCTGGGGTGGCTGTGGCGTTGGGACTTCTGGGACGGCCTTTGGACGCACCACGCGTGTGAACCGCTCTGCCCCCAGGCGCAGACATCCGCCTTGGCCCCCGAGGCTCCTGTGGCCTGGCCTGGCTCCCACATTCTGGGTGCTCCAGGCCACTGTGCTTCAAGCACCACACCCACATTTCTCTCCCGACAGACTCAGGCAGGAAACACTTTCAGAAGTTTCCCTCCACAGCTCAGGTCAGAGTCACCTCCACCTCCAGCCCAGGTGAGGGTTTGCTGTGGGCACCGGGAACCCCATCCAGTCCCAGCACCTCCCTGCTGGGATTGAGTTACAGCATCCGCTTCTCTGGACTAAATTCCTTTATTATTCCAACGGAGCTTTAACGAGTTTGGGAAACTCATCTGTCACGCGCCCTTAAGACCACACGGCTTCATTTTGCATGAAGACCTGGCTCTTCACCGTGGGCAGGAGGAATGAGACCTCGAGGGCCGTCCCAGACGCCAGCTTCCTGCTCAGACGCAGCCTCTCCTCCAGGCCGGGGACCCGAGTTCTGCTTGGCTGCAGGCTGTCCTGCCTCCTCCACTGGCCCTTAGACGCAGAAGGGAGCCAGGTCACAGCTCCGAGGGTCAGCCCAGCGGGGGATTCTGGAGAAGCCACAGCTCACTTCTCGCTTGGTGTTGTGTGTGACCTCGGTCAGCACCGCTGCTCCCAGCCCTCGGGTCCTGTCGTGTTGGCCGGGGCCGCGCCACCCTCCTAGGACTCCGTAACCAGGAGGTGATCGGTCCTGGTATCACACGGGCCTCATCAGGCATGGAGGTCAGGAGGCCTGGGCCCTTGTCCTGCGGAGGAGGCCCAGGCCCTCGCCCCTGGGTCCCGCTGGGCATCCTTGTCTGTCCTGCCCGTTCTCCGAGGAGCCTTCTTAACAGATGTATCTTTGTCTTTTCGTTTTCGTGCCAACTTTCGTTACTGATGGGGAGCACGTGTGAGGCCTTCTCGCCATCTGTGTGCAGGAAAACTGGCCCTGTGGAGCCCTTCCTCTAGAATCATCGGTCCTCTGAACACTGGAGCTGAAAGAGTGTGTGGGTGGATGGTGGCCGTGCCTTCCTGGACGTGCCTTCCTGACCCCAATGGGGGCCTGCCACCACTCTGGCCAGTTAGCACCAAAAGCGTTTACAGACATCTCCTTGGAATTGGGACATGCCCTGTATTGGCTGCCCAACCTCTTCCCCACCCAGAGCAGCTGAAAGAGCATCTTTGTCAGAGAGAAGAGGACTCGAGAGGGTGGGTGACCACCTCGGGGAGGACCCCAGAAAGGACAGGTGCCCACCTCCAAAACGCTTGCCAAGGGTCCTCCCCATGCCAAGGGTGCCTGGAGCCTCCTCTGATCCGCAGGTGCCAGGAGCTGTGTTACCAGGGGCACCCCCTGGCACTCTGCTCTGCTCCACCCATCCCCCCCTCCAAGGCCCCGCCCTGTGCTCTGGAGCTGTGATCTGGGAGAAAAGTGTCCATTACAAGTTTGCTCTGTCCGCAAGATGCCAAGGAAAGGGAGGGTTTTTTTAAAGTTTTTATTTATTTTACTTTCGGCCGTGCTGGGTCTTCGTTGCTGCATGGGCTTTCTCTGGTCGCAGCGAGCAGGGGCTACTCTTGGTTGAAGCCTACTCCGCAGGCTTCTCCTGCAGAGCCTCCTCTCGTTGCTGAGTGTGGACTCTAGAGCATCGGCTTCAGTAGCTGTGGCTCTCACGCTTAGTTGCTCCTCAGCGTATGGAGTCCTCCTGGACCAGGGATCGAGCCTGTCTCCCCTGCGTTGGTGGGCGGATTCTCAACCACTGGAGCATGAGGGGAATCCTGAGAAGGAGATTTATAAGCCACTATTTCAGAGACCCTGGTCCTTCCAGGTCACTTTCTGGGGAGCCCTTAGGTTCAGCTGCCCTCAGACACACTGTTGTCATCACGGGGAAGTCGGTGTTGAGAGTCCGTGGCGTTCACAGGTCATTGCCTGGCCTGAGACCAACTGTCTGCTCATCTTCACCACCAACCCTCATGAGGCCGCACATGTCGGTTTTCCCATCTGAGAACTGGGGGTACTGTCAGACCTTTCTCACAGGGCTGCTGTGAGGTGCAGGTGGGCTTCCAGTGGAGCTTGCAGTGCAGACCCCAGTGGGTGCTGAAGGGGGGCAGAGCTGGCGCGTTTCTGGCTGAGGCGGGGACAGTGAGCAGCTGAGTGTCACCATGTGCTCGTGTGGCAGAGAGAGAAAGCCCGAGCTCTAGTCTTCCTCCTCCTCTTACAAGGGCACTGACCCCATCCAGGGGGCCCCACCCTCATGACCTCATCCAACCCTAATCCAAATACCATGGCATTGGGGTGTATTTAGTATAGGAATTGTGGGGACAGCAGCATCCAGTCCACAGATCACTGACAAGGTTTCGGGGTCAGGGTGGGGCGGGCATGTGTCAGGATGAACAGGAAAAGTGAGGCGGGCATGTGTCAAGGATGAACAGGAAAAGCTCAGTGAGGCTGTGGACTCAGGAAGACAGTGCATGTCGTGGGTCCATGGCCCGACCACTGTCCCCAAAGATGCAGCCTTGTTATTTCAGGAACGAGAGCAGGGCAGCAGGAAGAGCCCCGTGGGGGCACCAGGTGGGAGGGGAGGGCAGAGCTGGGTGTCCTGCCGAGTGGCCGTGTCTGTAGCTGGAGTTGCTGAGGTTTGAGCGAGGGCAGGGTGGCGTAAAGCAGCCGCCCAGGCCGCCCCTCTGTGAGGCTCACCCTGGGACGCCCAGGCCGGCAGCTGCTCCTGGGGCCCTCTGCCTGGGTGGGCACCAGAGCCCGCTCCCACCCCTGGAGCTCTGTGCACAGGGTCCCACGTGTGGCCCAGTGCCAAGCAACTCACTTCAGGTCCCCTTCTTCCTGGGGGCATGTCCTTGGCACCAGAACCCTGGGGGTCTCAGTCTAGAGAATGGGCTCAGTGGTGGGCATGCCCAGCAAGCCCTGCCTGTCAAGTGCCTCGACTGTGCTGGGCACCCACAAGCCCACTGCATCAGTGTCCTGGGGCGCCATGACAGATGACCACACTCCGGGCAGAGAAATCAATTCTCCCACAGTCTGGAGGCTGGAAGTCTGAGATCAAGGGGTCCCAGGGCCGCACTGCCTCCCAGGCTCCGAGGGAGCACCCTTCCTGCCCCTCCCAGCTCCTGGGGGCCCGGGTGATCTGGGCTGTGCCCGCGTCCCTGCAGCCTCTGCCTCCATCTCCGCACAGCCTCCGCCTCTCTGTCTTTCCTCTTCTGTCCCTTTACGAGGACATTTGTCATCAGGTTTAGGGCCCCCCCGGCTCACCCAGGATGAGCCCAGCTCAAGACCCATGACTTATCACAGCCGCAGACTTCTTTTCCAGAAATGGTCATGCTGCCCAGCAGTACCTTCCTCCTTTCTGGAGAAGCTCTCAGTGACCGTTCACAGGTAGAGACATGAGCTTTCAAATCTGCCTGCAGTCACCAGCTGAGCACCCACCTATCCTGGCCAGGGACCTGTGCCAGTCCTCTGCCTCCAGGGTCAGCTGCATCCTCACCCAAGAGCCTCAGATGTGGGCCAGCACGGGTCCATCTGGCCTGGGCCCCAGGGGGCCTCTGATGAGGATGTACCATTTAATGAAGACTGCCCTGTAGTGCTGTGGAGGAAGGTGAATGGCCTGCATCAGGAGAACCCAGCAAGCAGCAGAGTAGTCTGAGGTCATGTCATAAGGAGTATATGTCCAGGACAAGGGAGGTGAAAGGATTACACACACCCATCACTCCCTCCACACACTCTCCAGTCATGCTGGGCAGGGGCTGGCTCAGGGACCCCAGGATCCCCTGGGGTGATAGGTTCCATCTTGGAGCAGGGGCCCCCAGAGCAAGGGCCCGTAAAGCTGCCCACCCTGGGCAGCCATAGCCACCTTCACCTCCCCACGCTGACCCCCATGTTGGATCCCTCCCATTGGCTGCTCCAGCCCAGACTCGGTACAGGCCTCTCTCTGAGCACAGATGCTCTGCGGCCGCTGAGCCCTGCATCCACCCCATCTCCAGGGTAACGCAGATTTCCCCCGTGTGCTGCTTAAAATACCCTGCCGTTCCCAGCCACACGGCGCGTGCTCTGTTCTCAGCCGGGCCGCCTCCCCTAGGGCCCTGCTCTCCCGAGCGGTCACTGGGCAGGCCCCAGGGCCAGCAGCCCTCCTCTCCCCTGTGTGGCTGTGTCCTCGGCCCCTGGGGTACAGGCCACTGTCCCACGTCCTCTCCTGACGGGCGGGTCAATGCTGGCCCTCCTTGCCACACCCAGGAGCACCTGTTGTGTCCACATGCCGCTGGGCCCTGGCCCTGTAGACTCTCAGCAGGGACACAGCTGAAGGACTCCGTGTGCTTGCCGCCCCAGGGTCCTGCTCCAGGTTGGCGGAGCCCAACTGTGTCTCACCAACCTAACCATGGACGTGGCTGTGCTCGGCCAGGAGACTCAGGCTGTCCTGTCACCCATCACGATATGGGCTTCTAGATACGCTTTTTTCAAGTATGATCTTCGCACACATTCCTTTAATATCTCTCAGATTTTAATTATTCTGGTTCGTCAAAACCTGCTCAGAAGCATCAGGCCAAGACATTCCCAAGTAAAGCAGCTCCAACACCTTTGCTCCCAGCCTGGGCTCCATCGGGGGCACCCACCCTGGGCTCCGTCCGGGGGCTCCCAGCCCAGGCTCCATCCGGGGGCACCCAGCCCGGGCTCCGTCCGGGGGCTCCCAGCCCGGGCTCTGTCCAGGCTGCACTGCTGGGGCCAGCCCCATGCCTCTGCCTGGCCGCACCCTGCCTTGTCCCACCTCCCTGGCTAATGGCCATCTCTCAGTGCTGGTGGTTCTCCCCTCTCTCCTCCCTTTGCACCTCTGCCCCATGCTGTGAGCGCGTCCGTGGCCGGGACCCAGCCCTGCTCTGCATTTCCATTCCTTTAGCCTGGCACACGCCAGGCCCAGAAAGGCGCCAGGGTACCAAGTGTCGGAGAGTCATCTCCCCACGTCTCAGAGCCTGGGTTTGTCCTCCATCATGCCTTGAGCCCTGCCCTGACCCCCACTCTGCACCCCCCCTCAGCCCTACCCACCTGCCAGGACCCCCCAACTCCAGGGGCCCCACCTACCTCCAACCTGCCTGTCCAAGCTCATCTCCATCCCCTGGGCCAGGGCTCCCTGAAATCTGCCTTGAAGGGCCAGTGAGCAAACGTCTGTCTTTGCGGGCTAGGGGTTCTCTGGGGCAATTACCCCCTTGCATTGTAGCACAGAAGCAGCCACACACACAGTACATGGCGAGCGGGGGTCGCTGTCCCAGCAGAACGTTGGTGACGAAGCAGGCGGCCTCGCCTGCAGACCCCAGCGTGGCCAGGAGCTCAGGTCGGGCTCCAGTCCCGTAGGCCTCCAGTGGTTGTGTAGCTTCCGGAAAGAGACAGATCCCCTCAAAGTCTCAGTGTCCCCATCGAAAATGAAGATGGTCATTATACCACCACGCAGGGCTGGAGCAAGCCCAGACAAGGCGATCCAGGGCAGGCAATCGTTGCTGAGAAGGGTTGTTACCATCGTTCCAGCTCCTCGACTCCTTGCCTCGTGAAGATGTGCCCCGCTTTGCCCCCTCTGTGTCTCTGCTTATGCCATTGCTCCTGCCCGAGATGCCCGTCCCTCACTTGTCTGTCTGCCAAACTCCTGCTCATCCTGCAAGACCCAGCTGGGAGAGTCCATGCTCTCCTTTGCCCTGTAGAGCACGACCCATCTCCCTGCCGCAGCCCACCCCACTCTGTTGTGATGATCTGTTCCGTGTCTGTCTTCCCCACCCTCCCCCAGCCCGTGCCTCGTCTCAGCTTAGTCATCTCTCCATCCCCAGCATCTGACACGCAGAGACGCTCAGACTCATTCATTCAGCAAAGATGCACTCTTGCAGCCTGTGTGTGCCAGACACAGTTCCAGACACGGGGTTCCAGCAGCAGGCAGGGAGGCGGCCCGCCGCTGTCGTGGTGGGGGGCAGTGCTGGGGAGCAGAGAGGCAGGCCGTGTGCAGCAAGGCCACTGATGGCCGCGTGGAGGTGGGGTGTTCAACCTGAAGGAGATGAGGGGTGAGCTGTGCAGACGCAGGGTAAGGGTATTCCAGGCAGGAACGGCAGGTGCAGAGGGCCTGGGGCAGGAACGGGCTTGTGTTTCAGGACCAGCAAGGAGGGTGTCGTGACTGCAGCGTGGTGGGAGGGGGATTCCACTGAGAGGCGGGCTCAGGAAGCCTGTGGACTACAGTGAGGACTGTGGGGTGTGTTCTGACGCACAGGGCCATTCAAGGGTTTGAGCAGGAAACGATGTGTTGGTGGAAAGTAAAGCCTGCATTATTCAGGAGGCCAAAAACCTGGGGAGCAGCTGGACTTAGCAGAAAGCCGACTCCCCAGTGCCAGCTGGGGCCAGAGCTTGTAAAGGGAGAGTTTCAGGGGTGCACAGGCAGAGGGGCGGGGCTACGTGTGGAAGGAGCACAGTCAGCCCGGCAGTCGTCGTGAACTTGCCACGAGCGGTCTGACCGGCATCACTGATTGCTTTAGGTACAGTTAGTCTTCAGTTCCAGGGTTGGTTTGTTCCCATTTCCTGGAGGCCAGTTCTCAGAACTGTGGCAGCTCTTGTCATGGCTACAGTCTGATCATCACGTAGGTAACTCGTTCCACCTGCTGGGGGTTCCAGTGTCTACAAGACGGCTCAGAACAGTACCCGTAGCCCTTGAGAAGAAACTCAAAGTCCTTAACTTTAATGGCTAAACTGTTATTCTGTTGTCCTGTTTGGCCACTTTCCCTTTGCTTCTGTATTTTCTCACTTCTCTGGTAACGTTTATTCTTTGGCTGAAGTTTCTCTACAGACAAGAGGCAGGCGGAGTGTGTGCGGTTGTGTGGGGTCCCACGACAGGAAGGCCCTTCTCGATTTCAAGGCTGCGAGCGGCATTGATGGCGAGTGCCAGGAGTGGGCGAGCTCGGGTGGCGTCCCCGCTCGCCCTTTTCAGGCCCCTCCCCTCTGTACGGGGTGGGCAGCATCCCAGATGAGGAAAGCAGGGCGTGGGGAGGCTGACCTGCTCGCCCGAAGCCTCAGAGCCATCCATGGCAGAGCAGGACCAGAACTGAGGCCCAGGGCAGAGGCACCCATGTGATCGATTCCTTTAAAAATTTTTTTTCATTTATTTAGCTGTATTGGCTCAGACGGTAAAGCGTCTGCCTACAATGCGGGAAACCCGCGTTTGATCCCCGGGTCGGGAAGATCTCCTGGAGAAGGAAATGGCAACCCACTCTAGTATTCTCGCCTGGAAAATCCCATGGACAGAGGAGCCTCTTAGGCTGCAATCCACGGGGTTGCAAAGAGTCGGGCACAACCGAGCGACTTCACTTCACCTCACTGGGTCTTAGCTGCAGCATGTGGTATCTAGTTCCCCGACCAGGGATCGAACCCAGGCCCCCTGCATTGGGAGCTTGGAATCTTAACCACCGGACCCCCAGGAAAGGCCCTCTGTTACTTTTCTGTAACAATTATTGAGATGTCCTTCAAATACCGTAATAACTGTGCTTTGAATGCGTGTGTGCCAAGTCACTTCAGTAATGTCTGACTCTTTGTGACTCCATGGACAGGTAGCCCACCAGGTTCCTCTGTCCACGGGGTTCTCCCGGTAAGAAAACTGGAGTGGGTTGCCATTTCCTCCTCCAGGGGATCTTCCCGACCCAGGGCTCAAACTGGCGTCTCTTACGTCTCCTGCGTGGCCAGCGACTTCTTTACCACTGGCGCCACTCTGCAAGTACACAGTTCACGGTAGTTGGTGCGTTTACAAGCCTGCACCACCATCACGCCGTCCAGTTCAGAGCATTCTCACCACCCCAGAAGAGAGCCTAGACCCATTAGCAGTCTCTCCCATCGCCCTTGCCTCCAGCCCCTGGCAATACCAGTTGGCTTCCTGCCTCTGTGTTTACTTGCTCTGCACCTGTTATGCCAACGCAGCTATGCGTCTGGAGGGCACTGCCTCCCTCCGAGAGCATCGTGTTCCATCAGAGAGTGTGCATGGGGTGGCGTGTCAGTGTAACTGGAAGTGTTTCGTTCAGTTCAGTTCAGTCGCTGAGTCGTGTCCAACTCTTTGCGACCCCATGGACTGCAGCACACCAGGCTTCCCTGTCCATCACCAACTCCTGGAGTTTACCCAGACTCATGTCCGTCGTGTCAGTGATGCCATCCGACCATCTCATCCTCGGTCGTCCCCTTCTCCTCCCACCTTCAATCTTTCCCAGCATCAGGGTCTTTTCCAGTGAGTCGGTTCTTCACATCAAGTGGCCAAAGCCTTGGAGTTTCAGTATCAGTCCTTCCAGTGAATATTCAGGACTGATTTCCTTTAGGATGGACTGGTTGGATCTCCTTGCAGTCCAAGGAGCTCTCTAGAGTCTTCTCTTGGAACTTGTTTTTGCTTAACAAGGGCCACAGAGCAGCTGCATTACCCAAGTGCTCATTTGCTCCTGTCTTATGTGTTTGCAGACAGCTGTGTCAATCGGGTAGAAATTCATTTTCTCTGCCCATCAAGCTAACAAGCCCAGCCCTGTTTTGCCCGGGCGACCTGGAGTCCTGGTTTTCATGCTGGGTTCTCTGGAGCCCTGGGCATTGACTCTACTTTTGCTGACAACTTGTCCGAGTCTGTGTGGTGAACAGGCCAGGGGCAGGCTGCCAGTTTGTCTTGAGTTAATTGGCAGTCGGGAGGGGCCGCCTTCTACCAGATGAATTCTGTGTGATTGCTTCATCGACGCCGTGCCTCGGACCGGCGCGCTGGCTGAGGATGGATCGGTCCCCTTCTCACTCATCCCAGGGGAAGGGTGTGTGATGCTCTGAGCATCCCGCCAAGTCCCATCTGCGTTTGTGGAGGCATTCGGCTCTCCAGTGCCCTCAGCAAGCAGATGGAGTGGCCTGGGCACTGGCTGGGTACCGAGCCGAGAGCATCGTTCCCCGCCTTGGTTACCAGGCACTGCCCTCTCTCCTCCCAGCTCTGTCTCTATGGCAATAGTAAACAGCGAGCTGGGAGGGAGGTGTGGGCTCCGCCCGCACCTGCCCGTTCTTGCCCTGATGTGGAGTGCTCGAGTTGTCCCCTGTTCTTTTTATTTAATGCATTTGCAGCACAGAACAGGAAACAGCGAGAGCCTTCATCAAGCCCTGAAATAAATAACTCTTGAAAAATGTCAGCCAACAAAATGGTCAGAAAACCTCTCTGCCTGCTTCCCCCACAAGAAGAGCATCACCCCGTTGCTCTGTAGGTTTCCTTTCGTTCACATCACTGTTCACGCACAGAAGTGGAGACCAGCCCACAGCCTGCAGGGGACGGTGTGGTGGAAAAGATGCCTGCTTCTACCTGGCTTCTAGCTGAATGAATGTCTGCAGGCCCGGCTGGGCTTCTTAGGACCTCAGGAGATCACGTATGGGTGGTTGTAACTCAGAGTGGTCCTGCGTGTTGACCTGGGTTTTCTCATCTTATTATACCTGTCCTATGTGGGGTGCAGAGCTAGGATAGTGGCATGCATTTTACAAGTGAGGAAACAGCTTAGCAAGGGGAACGCTCTTGCCCAAGGACATAAATTATGAAGCAGCTCTGATTCTGCCTACAGAGCCAGAATCTAACACCTTCTCCACGACTCCAGCTCCCAGGGTGCACACTGCTCTGCCTCGGTGCCTCCTCCATCATAAAACACATAACCCGCCACCTTAGCAACCAGAAAGCATTGGAAACTCCCCAGAAGTCAGCAAAGACTCAGCATCCCCACAGCGGGCCCCGCAGGTGGCTCTGACATTCTCTGGAAAAAGACAGAGAATGTGGCAGTGTGTACATAAAGCGTAGCCAACCACCCACCCTGCGTTTTCCAGGCCGGTCCTTCTTTATTTTTTTTTTGTCTACACAACGCAGTTTGTGGAATCTTAGTTCCCTGATCAGGAATTGAGCCCAGGCCTTCATCGGTAAGAGTGCAGAGTCCTAACCACTGCACCACCAGGAAACTTTCCAGACTGTCCTTCTAATGCTAAAGCTTCTCCGCTTGGTTGCCTCGCACTTTAAAATCTGCATTGTGCTTAAAACGGCTCCCTGAAAGGGGCGCGACTTGTCATCCCCAGTGAGGCGGTGAAACCACCTCCAGGTGATGGAGTGAAAAGTCAGGTAACTAATGTAGCAGTCAGCAGCTGCTGCATAAGAAGCTGCCCCAAACTTAGTGGCTTGAAACAGTAACCACTTATCTCGTGACTCTGTGAGTCAGCAAGTTGGGCTGGGCTCTGCTGAGAGCCTCTGCTGTCATCACTAGACGTGTCTCATGTCTGTACTGGCAGTTGGCAAACAGCAAGCACGCTGGCAGGCACGCTGGGGCGCTGGTCTCGTGGTCTGGTGGTCCAGCCCGAGCTTCTCGCCCTGGCCGCTGGGCAGCATTTGGGACAGGCAGAAAAGGCACAGCCTCTGGAAATCTGGACTCAGAACTGGTAGTGTCACCAACACTGTCTTCTGTTGATCAAGGTCCTGGAGCCAGCCGGGACTCAGGGTCTGGGAAAATAAACCTTGACTCTCGTGGCAGGAGTTCAAAGTCACATTGCAAATGGGTGTGGGTACAGGGAGGGAATAATTGCAGCTACTTTTGTGAACAATCTACCACAGCCGACCGCCACCTGCCTTCCAGGGTGATCTTCATCTCTTCTTCCCTGAAAACCTCCCGTGAGCCTCACAGACAGAGACTCTCGCTCCTGCCTGTTGGTTCCCGTTGGCTTTGTTCATACCTCTGTTCAATCTCTGATCCCAGAAGAGTCTGATTTTATCTGCCTTCCTAGCCAGATGGCAGCTGCTTCATGGCCAAGACCCTGCGTCTCCAACCCCTGCCTGAAGCCTAGCCACACGGGGCTGCACAAAGCTCTGGCCGGTGGATGTGGCTGACCACAGGGATCTGGGCCTCCGGTCTGGTAGCTGGACCTCTGCTCTCCCAGCCTCTGAGACAGCCAAGAGCCCTCACCCCCAGCTTCCACACGGGCCCCAGGAAGCCCAGGTCCCCTCAGGATGTCAGTGGGAGCTAAGTGGGCTTCCGCCTCCACTTGCTCTGTGCGTTAGAAGCTAGGATTTCACCAATCACAGCAGGCTTGGAAGGAGATTTAAAAGTCCCCCATGAACTTGAAAGAAGTACAGCTCCAAGGAGCTCATACGAGCCTGGGGAAAAACACATGCAGCTGAGACCAGCATGTCTGAGTTGGGTCTCAGCTCTGCAACTGCCAGGCACCTTCACACCCACTCACATGGGCCTGCGGCCCTTGGAGGTGGCCACCTTGACTGTCAGATGGGACTAATTGTAAGAATGAGCCCGCCTTGGGTGAAGCTGAGCATGGATGCCACAGCTCAGGAGGGCCCTGCATCTTCCCTGCATCCCTGCTCTTCCTGTGTGTCTTTCCATTCACTTCAGTTGTCTGCAAAGGATGATGAGAGAATCTGTGAAGATGGGGAATTCAGTACAGAGGGTGCCTGCCATGTACTAGCAGGAAGTGAACCTCAGTAACAGACTGCACTCCCTGTTGTTATTGGTACTGAGATGTTTAAGCGGATTCTGACACGTCTCGCCCTCGTGGGACAGTGGCCTGCATCGGGGTGAGGTGGTGTGAACGTGCCCACAGGTCTGAGTGATTCAGCGTGTAATGAGCCTTTTCAGGCATCAGGCCCTCACTCTGACCCCAGTAGCTCGAAGCTCTAGCCAGCTGGTGGCAGCGCAGATGATGCATCTGGCGAAGGCCTTGGAGGGATGTCATTCCGGGCCACTGCTCGCTGGCAAGCGCTCAGCTCTCTCTCGTGTTACCCTGATATCTGACGAAACTCCTCCTGTGGACTCCGTGTTTAATAGTCTCCAAATGTTGCAATATGATTCACGTTAAATATGGCACAGAACCAGCTGCAGATAAGTTAAATGTTGCTGGTTTGGGGTGTAAGTGGCATTTATGAATTTTGTAGGAAAGCATTTACTCACTGAAATTCCACCATTTAAAAAAAAACCACTCCCCTTAGTACACCCTGCAACACTCATTTTTGCCTGTGTTATTGAGGCTAATGACAGTCTTCAAATGAGATTCAGGATTTTTCTCCCCCAAAGAATCTCACTTTAAAGCACCATCTTCCAAAATCAAAATATTTTCTTTCACTTTCTTACCCTATGAAAGCTCGCAACACATGGTGAAACCGATCAATCACCAGACCAGCTTTTCTCAGTAACCAACCCCAGCTTGTTCCTCACCTCTCGCTTAAATAAAACCTTCAGTCTCCTGAACCTTCCCTGAATTTCAGAAAGTCTGGCCCAAGGGTTAACGATCAGAGGAGAGAGACCACGCAGAGACAAAGAACAGCAGTCCGGCGGGAGAGCTCGTAACAATTTAAACGCTAGATCAGCCAAATAGCCGAGCTGCAGGACCTATAGTTCCTTCCTGAAGGACCTGGAAACCCATGTCTGATGCACATCCCTCAGTTGTTTTTGCAGAAACCAGACTCCCACCAGATGGAAACTGCTATCCGCCAGCATGTAGACCCCAGACCAGTTGGAACCAGAAGGTTGGCGACTAAGATTCCTGACTCTCCACTGTTACGTCACCATCAACCAGTCAGAAAATTGAATACGAGCTGACTGTGCACCCGGAATCCTCTCCCTCACCTTGTCTTTAAAACTGTTCCCCAAAAGCCAGCAGGGGGTTCAGGTCCTCTGAGCTCGAGCTGCCCATTCTCCTTGCTGGGCGCCTGCAATAAACGCTGCCCTTTCCTTCACCACAACCCGCTGTCAGTAGGTCGGCTTTGTTTTGCGTGGCCGAGCAGACTCGAGTTTGGTTCAGTGATAACAGCTGGCACTCAGCAAGTGTTGGTTTTCTTGCCTTCAGACTGAATTTCTTCATGAGTCTGGTTTTAATGATCATGGAGACTTTTTGTTTCTGTCTCTTAATTCATCCTCTCTGAACTGCTCCCCCATGGGGGTACGTGGACATAAACGCACAAGCCACCCGCTCCTAACTGGTGCTGGCCACCTGATCGGCTCCTTAGACCTTGAGAGATCGCCGTTCCCAAATGCCGAGCACGTGGGTTCTCTGAACCAAGAATTAGTCTGGCTTCTGGCTCCTCTGCTGGGCTTCACTTAGCCGGGTGGCCAGGCTGTATCCTTGTCCAGAAACTAGCCTGGGGAGGGGCTTCCAGCCATCTTGGGTTGTCAGCAGAACTGAATCTCCTGGGTTTGTAAGGCTGAACGCCTCCGTTTCTTGCTAGCTGGAGGCTCCAAGCCCCTCTCTACAGACAGAGGCCACCCCCTGCTCCTCCCAGGTGGCATTCCCCAGGACGGTCACCTGCTCCATCCCACGGGCAAGAGAGAGGCTCCAGCGAGAAAAGTGCAGCAGTCTCCTCACTGACAGGCATGTGCTCAGATGCAGCCTGTTCCCTTTGCCATGTTCTGCTGGTCAGAGGCACATCGCAGGTCCCACACTCACGGGATGGGAATCTCACTGGGAGGTGGGATCCTCAGGGCTGCTTAACGGCCTACCTGCCACAGAGACAGTCAGCGTATGTGTCAACCCCCAGCGGGGTCTGATGGTACTTGGTAGAGCATCCTGTCTCGAGAAGGAAAGTAGGGACCCAGCAGAAGAGTGTGAGCCAGGGCTCTCCCACATCAGTGGCAAGGCGTCTCTCTGCCTGGTGCCCCTCGGGAAGCTTTGGTTGTTCCAAACCTGTGCGTCGGAGGCTTCGAGTCTTCCAGAGCCCATTGTACCCTGCTTCCACTGCTCCTGTCATCGGTCCTGCTTTTGAGCTGAGAGATTCTTTGAAAAGCTCTCCAGGTGAAAGCTCCGTGAGCCTTTGAGGTACGGCAGGGTGGGAGGTGAGGTTCTGACTCCTATTTCCAGCTCGGTTCCTCTCAGTTCTTTAGGAGACCATCTCTCGCTGCAGGTCTGAGAGCCCCCAGCTCTGAGAAGCATGATGCACCCATTTTTAAAAGCAATTATGTGCGAGGATCCCTTTCTCTTTCAATGAAATTCTTACATTAAAAACCCATAATACACCTCATTCCAAAAAATTCACATCACACCCTTTATCAGCCAATGCCCAGTTAGGAGCAAACACACACCTCAGCAGGAGCTTCAGACAGAGAGGGTGGAATACAGGAAATGTTTTTAAAAGACTTTTATTTTGATGTGGACAATTTTTAAAGTCTTTATTGAATTTGTTACAATATTGCTTCTGCTTTATGTTTTGGTTTATTGGCCACAAGACCAGAGATGCAACCCACACCCTCCCTGCATTGGAAGGCAGAGTCTCAGCCGCTGGCCCAGTAGGGAAGTCCCTGGAATGCAGGAGATTGATTTCAAAAGTATTGCTGGAGAATCCAGTGTGTTTCTGTGACAAGACTGTAGGAAGGGCGAGAGGAAGAGAAGGGGGCAAGTGATGCCACCCAGAGACAGGTCACCGCCAGAAGCCAGCGCTGCCCCTGAGTTAGGGCACCAGGAAGACCCAAGAGGCGTTCCTGTGGGTGTGTGGGACCCTCCCACCAGGGATATGCAAAGCAGCGGCACTGCCCTGCTGCCCTGCACAGGGGTCTCCTCTCCAGAACCTGGCTGCTGCCCCGGCCAAGGCATCTGGGAAATGCAGTGTCCACAGTCACTCCCCATAGGGTGCAGAGGGTGGGAGGAGGCTGGGCACCAGGGGTGGGGCACACGTCACCCCTGGGGTGGCAGGGAGTGTGAAACAGGCTGTGACCGTCCAGGGTTATTTCAGAGTGCGCAGGCTCGGGGGCCGCCTGACCGGAAGACAGTAGTTAGACGGATGCTCCCGCTCAGGGAGGTGCCATCATCAGCCCAGATATGTCGCCTGAAACACTCACACCCCCTGAGGGTCCTTGCCACCAGGGATGTGGTGTAGAGACTCGATAAGCATCATCGAAAAGCTCCAGATGAACGAAGGATATTCTTCTCTTGATGCGGAAGGCACTGGCATTTCCGGAGAGTCCATTGTGTTTCTGTGTGAGTCGTGTGACAAGAGTGTAGGATCTGAGCTCGGAGAGTTATGACAAGGTCTTCCATCCACCTGGAGGTAGCTAAGGACTGACCACACCCGGCCCTGCCAGCACTTGCTCATAGTACCTTCCAGCACTGGGACCATGGACCTCCAGACTGCCCCTAGACACAGGACTGCCTGCCGTGAGAGCACTGCCAGGGGTCCTGCAAAACAGCGCTTCCCTGGAAGTTAGGATCTGCTCATCGTTGAGATTCTGTCGACCTCAGACCCCACCACTCCCTGCTGTCTGACACCTGCTCCTTGACGCATGGCCTGCCTGGAGGCATTTGGATCTGTGGCTCCTACTTATGACTTTGGTTTGTATATTAAGTCCAAGGGACAGCATATAACTCGTTGAGAACTAAGCCTGTGCCAGATGCCAGGGACGAAGTGTCAGAGATGGGGAATGCTGTGAGTGCCTGTGAGCTGCTCACACTCCAGGAAAACCCCACACGCCCTGACACACACAACCGTTCTCTGTGACACCCGTGAATGGGACTTGAGAAGGAGGCTGGGCCCCCCGGGAATGAACACAGAACCTGCCTGGGAGACCGGGTCTGCACACAACAAGAAGAGACATCTCGATGTCCTGGGCAGTAACTGGAGCCAGGGAGATGCCAGGCAGGGTCCAGGGATGCATTGATCTCAGTCCTGCCTGGAAGAGGGGCCCCGACGTCCCAGGAGCATACACTGAGCTCCTTTGGCTTCTGGAAAGGAGCTTTGAGTTTTAGGTCTCCTTGGCAAGTAGACGAATTCCAAATCCCCCGCCTGTGTTCTGTCCTCCCCACGGTGCATGTGTGCGTGCGTGAGTGTGAATGTGTATGCACACACGCACGCACCTGAGCCTCAAGAACGCATGGCTGCCCTGCCGGGTTCTAAGTCATCAGAGGCAGGTGATCGGCTGAGAGACGTGAACGTGTCTCGGTGTCCTCAGTCTCCCGCCCAGGAAGCTCCGTGGGTGTGATGGGTGCGGGTCTGCCGCTCTCTTCATGGTGCAGTGAGCGAGCGCCTGGTGCTGTGGGCCCACCCCCTGGGCCCCCTCTCCATCCCCCAAGTCAGCGCCTTGTCCGTCCCCGCCTCCCAGATGCAGGAACACGCTTCTCTCATCTGCTGGGGCCACGCTGACCGGAGCTCACACGGTAGACATTTACTCCTCACAGTGCCGGAGGCCAAAGCCCAAGGTCAAGGCACCAGGTGAGCCCCTGGAGAGGGCTCCTTTCCTGGTTTGTAGGCAGCCGCCTTCTCCCTCACAGGCTGGAGGGAGCCAGCTCTGGTCTCTGGCCTCTCCTTGAAAGTAAAAGTCACTCAGTCGTGTCCATCTCTGCGACCCCATGGACTATACAGTCCATGGAATGCTCCAGGCCAGAATACTGGAGTAGGTAGCCATTCCCTTCTCCAGGGGATCTTCCCGACCCAGGGATTGAGCCCAGGTCTCCCGCATTGCAGACAGATCCTTTACCAGCTGAGCCACCAGGGAAGCCCTGCCTCTCCTTATAAGGATGCTAGTCTCTTGGTGGGGTCTCCACCCTTGTGACCTCCCTCTGACCCTCATCACCTCCCTAAAGTCCCAGAGCCCCTGGGCCTCAGGTCGTGGGTGCAGATCGAGGCCCTTGTGACCACATAGGGTGGAGAAGATCCTCTGTTATCTCTCGAGTCCTGGGCCTGTGTGTGTGTGTGCGACGCACGGGCCACACCCACCTCTGTGATGGGTTGGTTGGACAGGCGATGACCCCGCACGACGCTTTCAAGTTTCTGCCGAGTGTTCACGTGTGCAGTGGATACACGGGGGCGTCTGCGGGCCACAGGCCTGGGGATGCAGGGGCGTCCGGGTCGGACCCACCTCTGCCACCAGGAGCCCACCCTGCCCCCAGCCGACTCGTGATTTTCAGGTAGCCCTTACATGAGGACGTGTTCTTGCGTGCCCATTTTTCCTGAAGCTGAATCTCAGAGAGGGCGAGAAATTTGTGGAAGGTCACAGATGAGAAAGGGCCAGCCCTGCCCTCAGGGCCCGGTTTGCCCACCGAATCGGTCAGCAACCTGGCGGGAGTTGCGGCCATGAGCGGCTCGCCCCCGAGAGGGACGGGGCGCCTCCGAGGACACGAGGCTTTGAGCCACCTGGGGGAGGGGACACGGGGCTGAAGGGCGTGTGAGCGACATGGAGCACGGAGAAAGGGCTGGGCTGCGGAGGGAAAGCCGCGATGTTTTTACCCTCCTGTCTCCACTGCTGCCTCCCACGGGATCTCTCCCAGGGAGTGGTGGCCGCAGCCCCTGGGCCTCCAGTGTGTCAGGCACGGGCTGTTTCTGTGACCCCCTGCTTTGCCCAGAGACCAGTCGGAATGCCAGTGGAGGGACAGGGCCCTGGAGAAGCAGGAATCCACTTAGGTCTGGGCCCCAGGGGGGCAGGATTGGGAACCAGCATATCTTCCAGGACACCCAGCTGGGGACGTCCCTAGCTGGGGTGAGGGAGGAAGCCCCCCCTTGGTCTTCATCCCCACCGGTCAGCTGAGAGCCCTGCGTCCCTGGGGGTGTGCGGCAGGAGATAGGGATACCTGGCAGGTACAGGGCTGGGTCTAGAGGTTCCAGGCTCCCCTTTAGCTGGCTGGGTGCCCTTAGGCCACTTAACTTCTCTGGGCCAGTGTCCTTATCTCTGAGTCTTCATGGGGCATCTGCTCCAACACGGCTGGGTGGACAGGACTCTGAGGGCTAGTTACACCTCAAACCAGGCGGCGTCCAGCCTCAGGTCTACAGGGAGCAGAGGGTTTGTGCTCTTCACGTTGACTCTGAAACAAAATCATTCACAGCCTTAACATCCCATTTTAATGATTTATGTATTAATTGTTAAATTAAGTAATAAGTAACTGGTTTAATTCATTGATAATTAGCTTTAGATAATTCATTATCATCACCCCATCTGACAAATAAGAGGCTGGACCCGGGCCATGCAGCTGGCGGGTGTGGGACCTGGCTCCTGCTTGCCCACTGGCCACGTGGCCTGCTTCTCAGAATCCAAAGGACATTGACTGAGAGTCACCAGCCCTTCAGACCCATGGGAATCCTGCAGCTCAGAGGTGAGGGGTCCTGTCCGGGACCACACCATGAACTCGTGGCAGCTGTTTAAGGGAAGAAGTTGATGACAGAGGAAAAACAGGATCTACAGCCTGGCCTGTACCCCACTGAGCCTTCCCAAGCAAGAGCCATGAGGTGAGAGGGCATCGCTAGGAAGGAGGCAGGCTCAGCTGCCTGCCCGACAGCAAGCCCTGCCTGCAGCCTGCTCCCCACCGGCCTTCATACTGAGTGTGCAGAGTACATGCATGTCCCCCCAATCCCTCCAAGCACCTGAAGAGCCCTTCCCCTCCTCCAGGGATGCAGGGACCAGTGGAAGGCCCAAGGGATGCCTTCAGCCAAGACCCGCTTCACTGAGGTCCTGTCCCTTTCTTTGACCTGGGCTCCGCCGGGTGGCGCGGTCAGAATGGACTTTTCCACCCGGCCGTCCACCTTGCAGCACGCAGGGCTCAGAAACCGCTGGGACCAAGAAAACCCTGTGTGACAAAATGAGAAAGCGAATCCTCAGGACAAGGACGACAGCAGACTCTAAGTGTTACCTCGGCCCCGTGCTAGTCGCGGGGTTGAATCACTTTCCTCTCCCCGCTAATGGCGTGCGTAATTGCACTGGTTTCCAGGCGTCCTTCACCCGCACTTATTTAGACTAGTGACTGATGCGTTGCCATGGAAACCAGCACTAGGAAAAAAAAAAAAAGAAACCATCCCCGGTACAGTGGGAAGTGAAAGGATGCGGGCTCCAATCTGGAGCTTACAACTTGTGTCAAAGAACCGAATTTTCTGCCGATCCCGACGTGTGGTCTCCCAAAGTCAAATCTGAAAACCTCCCTGCGGATTAAACACTTGGAGCCATCTTTCTTCTTCCTGTTTTTTTTTTTTTCCCCTTTTGTTCCACAATTCTGACTGCGGAGGGCTGCAACTTTTTTCCTCTTGGATTAACAGACAATAGTAGATGAGGGGGCCCTGTGGATGCGGGCTCCGCATGGACCCAGACCGGCAGCGGGACCAGCCTGAGTGAGATGGTCACACCCAGGTTAGAGACGATGGCTGAGAACTCCCGGTTCAAGAAGAAAGTTCATTTTGGAGGTACGGTGCGGTCTCCCGAACCTGCTCCCGGCGGGCGGCCGCACAAGAGTCTTTGTTCTTGACCCTCCGGGGCTGGCGCTGGGCGAGTCGGGGTGGCTGGCTGTGGAGGCGATGGCTCTGTGCTGGGTGTGTTTGAGAATTAGTGTATTTCTGGTGGTGGTGTTTCACCAGGGAAGGCTATTGTTTCCCTAACGGCTTTCTAGTGTTCCCAAGATAGAAGAGAAAAATCAAGGTAGCCGTCAAGTCACCCCAGCAGACTTGAGCATCTTGGGTACTGTTAGTGTCCCAGGGGTCCCAGGGGCCTGATTCTCCAAAGTCCTTTCAAGCTGCCATGGGGGCGGGGGGCGGGGGAAGGTGCAGGGAGTTAAGACCAACTGGAGCATCTATTCCTAGTGAGCGCTGTTGTTAAGTTCCAAGGGCGGACGACTGCATTGTGAGTCCCTGTGACTTAAAGGCATAGATGTGTCCAGGGTTCCTGTGTTCCCCCGACAAGCTGTATGGCACGTCTCCCCACACTGAACGGGGGGGCAGTGTGCCTCCCGACTCGTCCAGCTTGCCCTTCTGCAAAGAAAGCATGGCTGGTGTGCTTTTTAGTTCTGTGTGTGTGTGTGTGTGTTTTAAATCAAGTGAACTGGGTGCTTCTCCGGTATGGTAGCCTCTGAGACAAGAAAACACCATCTGTATTTTCAGCCCGCATCGCCTTCTTCAACTTCTACAGTAGGTTGTTGCCAACTGCACCCTCTCGCTCCCAGGAGCAGAGGACAGGGGACACAGCTAGCTTGCAAGGGCTCAGGCTGGGGAGCTCGGCGATCCTTGAAGGACCACCCCTCCCCCCACCGCCTCCCAGGGGTCCCCTTGAGGTTGTACAAGCAGACATTGAGCCATGAACGGCTGAGGCTCTGGCAACGCCCGCCCCCCCCCCCCCAGGTCTCACCTGCTGGTCCTCACCCACTGCCAGCCTCAGTATCTGTCACAGACCTGTAGCATCTTTGGGGGACAGGTTGGTGGGTTTCAGGGAATGCGCGCCCAAGAGGCTGGTGCGTGCCATTTGTAAGGTCACCGTCAGGGTGGGTCTTTGTGCGATCTGTTAGTGCCGCCTAACCCTGGATCCTCCTCAGCCTCCCAGACCCCCTGGTTCTTGCCAGGGTGAATCCGGTTACTCCCTTGGTCC